>NC_051157.2:152275045-152619755 GCF_013339745.2 Dermacentor silvarum | reverse complement strand
AAATGAACAAGCGTGGTGTGAGCGCGACAAAACACGAAGAGATCACACTGAATGACAGCAGACACGACTGTCAAAATGCTGGCAGCAAGCATGCGCCCGCAGCGGGCGAAGGTACGTGCGGTCTATCGCTTCAACGGAAAGAATGCGCCGGCGCTTAAAGGTCAGAGCCGCGTGGAGATAAGAGATGGTGCGAGCGAGCGACGAGCGAGGGTTGTTGGCAGAGAAGTGCGCCCCCCCCCCCCCCCTTGCTCCCTCCGGCGCTGGCTTCCTGCTTCCTTGCTTGCGCGTGGGAGATTGAGTGCGTTCGCTCTCCGTGATAGCGCGCGTCCCACACGCTTCCTCTCGGGCATACGGCGCGCGGCGAAGATTTTATCTATAGAGAACCTCACGGCGACGGCGACGGCAACGGCGACGGCGACGGCAACGGCGACGGCGACGACGACGACGGCGACCGCGACGGCAGAAATCCGGTTCAAGTGTCCATATAATTGCTATCGCAATAAAATGGTTTTGTTACCGCCAATAACACCACGTTTCAAAAAAGCAGTTGACTGAAGGCAAAAGTACGCTTGCTTTCGTGAGGATCTTTTCGCACGGAATGTTTCACGGTAGATTCATTAAAAGAATCTATTGGAAGCACGGGTAAATGTGTTTCGCCAACTAGTTTAGGCAATATCGATCTGGTAGAGTAATACAGTGTATTGAGTAACTAAAATTCCGTGGAAAGATTGGAGAACAAACGCTCCTAGAGTGTTCTGCGAGGCCTCAATACTTGAACTCGTAGGGAAAGTAAACTTTCAGGAAAGCGCTCGAAAACCACTTCCCAAGGGCTTAATGAGCGGATGAGTATGCCATGCACGGATTGCAAATGCATTATCAGCGCGTATCTGTTTCTGTTGGGACGTAGGGAAAGGGGATGCCGGTAAAATGATGTGGCAGCTAGCCTACCACGCGTAGCGAATCATAGCAGCGCGCGAGAAAGCAGCCTCTTTTCTGGTTTTTGTAGCGTTAGCTACACTGGCCTAGCCAAGCCTGTTTCGCGCGGCACACCAAGAGCCGTGCTGCGCATGCGCAATGATAGTGATGTCACACGGCTTGCGCACCGGAGCCACCGGAGCCGGCCCTCTCGCGCACTCCGCCGCCGCCGCGCGCGACTCACCGCCGCCGGTCTGCGCATTCCAGAGGAGTGACGTCGTAGCCGTGGTAGACGCACTGGCGCCGGTGCGCGCTCGCTGTGCAGTCGCCGCCTGACACTGCGCTGGAGCCGCTGCGCTTCTGACTGGCGTTTGCCAGTGTGGTATAGCCATGGAGAAGGAGGCGCAAATGCTGCTCAACAGCGCAGAAGAACAGAGAAGCTTGACTCATAAGAATAATCTTATCTTAAGAATAAGCTTAAGAAAAAGCTAAGAATAATCAGCTGAACCTTTGCTAACGCTACGTATATCCTGGCATAGCCGAGCTAAGCCACTGCAACTTTTTTTAAGCTTAACAAAGCCACGACTTCACCCGAAATGTGAAGCATAAATTTCCAATAAAATTATTAGACTGCTGTACGAAGTTAGGATGTTAGTTTTATTGACCACATAAAGTCATAAACATTCGCTAAGTTACCAAGCATGGTGACGCGCGCACAGGCAAACATGAACTCACCTCTCTAGATCAGCGCGCACACTCGCTATCAAAACGCTGGCGTGAGGAAAATCAGTAGTAGCAACGAGCAAATTGACGTTCGTGCTGCTTCTCCCTTCAACGCCAACTAAGCGGCGAGAAGACAGCGTGCACGAAGCTATTAACCCTCAGCGCACCTAAAGACGTTCCCTATCGCAGGTCGCCATCAAGGTAGGGCCCGTGCGGCCGCGCTCAGCCGCGACTTACGCAGCCGCTGCCGGAAAAGAACGCCCCCCCCCCTTCCCTGGTGCCTTGTGTGTGATAGAAGGCAGTGCGCTTAATCCCTGCATTCTTCCTTGCGTGCACGATATCGAGGCACCATCCTCGGCTCACCCTCGCACCCTTTAGTCGAACACACAGCATACGGCGCGCGGGCATGATGTTATATCGCACTGGAACTTTATACGGACCATCACGGCAATGCCGATGGTGGGAAATGCAACAGGAGTTTCCATCTAATTGCTGCCGCAATAAACAGTGAGCGTAGGCCTGCCTCGAGTTTTATTGCTATAGCAATTATATGGACACTCAAAAGCAGATTTCTGCGTCGGCGTCGCCGTCGCTGTGAGGTTCCGTATGTCGTCAATGGAGATGAAATGGTCGCCGCGAGCCAAACGCTGTACGTGCGAGTGAAAGTGGCGCGAGGGCGCGCGCTTTCACGGGGAGTGAGCGCACGGCGGAGAACAAACGCGCGTTCTGCGCCGTGCTCCCTTAAGGGCTGCAGAAGTAGGCGTCTCTTTCCTCCTTTACAATCACCATATATGTAGAGCAAAACGCGCCTTCTTCTCCGACGCGCGAGAGACCGTGGGGGAGGGGGAGGGAATGGAGGCGACGTTTAGCTGCCGCACCAAGTGCCTATTATATCAGAGCTCCGGCAACAGTCACCAACTGCCGCACGCATTTTGAGCGAAACGCGGGAAAAACGCTGACGGCGTCGACAACAGTTCTACGTGTTGCCGGTGTTGCTGCATGTCCAAGTTTATACAGCTGATAAAGCTAATATCATTACTCCGTATAGCTCTCTACAAATTTGCTATCGCAATTGATGCTTCGCCTTTCAGGTGAAACTGCGACAACTTTTTTTATTGCGATAGCAATTATATGGACACTTCAATCGGATTTATGCTGTCGGCGTCGCCGTCGTCGTCGCCGTCGCCGTGAGGTTCCGTATAAATAAAATCTTCGCCGCACGCCGTATGCCCGAGCGGAAGCGTGCGGAGACGCGCGCTATCACGGAGAGCGAACGCACTCAATCTCCCACGCGCAAGCAAGGAAGCCGGAAGCCAGCGCCGGAGGGAGGGGGGGTGGGGCGCACTTCTACTCTGCCAACAACCGCGTTCGTCGCTCGCCCGCACCGTCTCTTATCTCCACACGGCTCTGACCTTTATGCGCTGTGCATTCGCTGCTGAGTTTCCGTTGAGCGATAGACCGCACGTACCTTCGCCCGCTGCGGCGTATGTTCTTGCTGCCAGCGTTTTGACAGTCGTTGTCTGCAGTCATGCAGTGTGATCTATTCATGTTTGTGTGCGCTCACACCACGCTTGTTCATTCAGTTAGTAATAGTCGGGCCACATTTTCCAACGCACGCTACACATGCAATGCTGCCCGGATTGGCAGTGCAGCGCTACAGGTGTGTCCCTTCGCACGCGCTGCCCACCGGAACCGCTTCTCATCAACACCAATAGAGACGTGGTCCAGCACGTGCTTAGCATCCTTGAACGCCAGCGGCCGAAAGCGGCGCCCCCACGGGTTTGACGCGAGTGCGTTGCTGCTCCGAAGACGTTCGAGCACGCTAGTGTCTCGCTTTAATTCCCCTACCCCTTCCCCCCTTTATGCCGGATCGTCAATAAAGTTGTTTCACTCACTCACTCATCAACACCACCGTTTCACACGCGCCTTCTCGTGGTCATCGAGTCTGTCTTCTTGTCGGTCTACTTACGCCGCAGCACACCTGCTTACTTAATCAGCTCATGTTTACTACAATTCATATTGCTACCAAAGCCGCTCACCTTACTTCGTATGACATTGCTGTGTTGCTATCACATTCATTGCTTCGCCCTCAGGGCGAAACTGTGACATTTTTTTATAGCCGTGTGCCTCAAGGTCCGTTCAATGCGTCACAGCTCTAATGCCGAAATTTTGGATACGTGGCCTTCAAGCCAAATGGAACACAGCGTCAAAAGTCCCAACAAGGAGAAGTCATTCAATAAATAATAATTGGCACATCGTTAGTCTCATCGGGGATCGCCACCAGTAACATCAATGAGCGACAAAATCCCACGGATTTCTACATCCACATAGGAGTCATGAAACGCTTTAAGTCGACGACATTATCTTGTCCGTTAAATTGAAAGCAGTGGTCAGGTTCTTGATGAACAGCCAACACCTTTGTATGTGCCTTTATATTTGTCCCTGTTTTTAGGCGCTGCCAACAGCAACATCAATGAGTGGAAAAATCTCACAGATTTCTGCGTACACACAGCAGTCATGAAATGTTTCAAATCGAAGACATATAGTGCATTATAGTGAAAGCATCGTCTAAGTAGTTGAACAATCATCCCTTTTCCTGGTGTCTTCATCTGTGTTTTTGTCTTTAACGCTGCTACCGCTTTGAAGGTTCTAAGCATACGTTCTGTTTTGTTTTTTCTGGATTCGTGCACATCTCCTTGTTTTGCTTTATCTGGGAGTGATGAGCAATCACAGCTAGTGTATTGTCAACATGTTTTAATATTACAAGTGCGGTAATATGTATATATGTGTATATCTAATGACGCTTCTGTATAATATACGTTACATTACTCTGTATATGTAATTTTCTTTCCTTCCTTCTTTTCTTTTTGCTTTCCCTCTACATACGTCGACTAGCGCTAGCATCGGGACGATGCCCGTTTTTTTTCCACAGGGGGAAAATGCCACGAGGTCTCGAGCTGCGGCGAGCGCGAGCCAGTATTCAGGCAAGGAGAGAAGACGAAGAGGTTTTTCATTTTTGGGGTCAGCCATCTTCCTGGCTAGTACTCGTCTCTGCCGGTGCAGTACTTCTTGCTCTGAAGTCCTTCTGTTGCACGTGACAATATAATATGGCCTGCGTGCCGCACTGTATTGGAGCAAAGGCCTTTTGTCAGGCTACAAGCCTTTTGCGTTTGCTCCATTTTCTGTCCTTTGTGCAGAAAGAAAGAAAGAAAGGTTGCATCAGCAGGTGCAGAAGCGAAATATTATAAACGACGTGACATATATTTTGGGAAGTGGCAGTGCTGACTGAGTGGCACTCATCACGAAAAAGAAGTGCTTGAGTACTGTTGTGATGTGGTTCTGAGGTTCGTCGTTCGAGCTCAGCCGTCACTCACAGGATCACTTGCCTACGCCACCGAAGCCCCTAAAACAATGTAAGTGGCTTGCGCTATACCGGGGCGTCTCATTAAAATGGCGAAGCGGATCGACGACGTCGTCCATTTCTAGGTCCGAGTGTCTGGTTTCTGAGTTGTACGAAACCGGAAGCGGGTTATTTTACATATATACAACTGGCTCTAGATATGGGAGAATACTCCATGTCGGAGGCCTTTTATTGTCTGAGCTTAATAAATCTCTGAGCTCAGGCATCAGCACACACGTCAACACACACAGCAGGTCATTTTTAAACAGTTTTTTGTCCCTAGCTACATACACAGGAAAGTCTATGACTTCATTGCGGACAATCAGAGGGGTCGGGCTGTTGACAGCACTGCGCCCATGGTCGCACCACG
This sequence comes from Dermacentor silvarum, assembly GCF_013339745.2. Classification (NCBI taxonomy): domain Eukaryota; kingdom Metazoa; phylum Arthropoda; class Arachnida; order Ixodida; family Ixodidae; genus Dermacentor; species Dermacentor silvarum. The sequence goes on along the minus strand of NC_051157.2, from coordinate 152,614,347 downwards.
TTGCCTGTGTCCGCACTCTGATGTTCAACTTTCAAACCACCCTATCGCAATGACGAGGCAAGCTGGAAACAGCCGTCCACGCTGTTGCCATGAAAGTCGCCAACATCTCTTTGTCGTCTGTAACAGTCAGCTTGTTACAGTCTTGAGACTGGCCTTCGCCGTCGTTCCCGCTTCCACGGAGTGCTGCGGTTGTTGTCACTTCAAAGGGGGTGTCGTTGTTTGCACGTCATTGTTGGCGTAGGGACCTATTAATGTCTAGGCGAACGCTGGTGAAGGTGCTGCCAGTGATGAGCACACAAAAAATCCGCATTGCTGTTTTCGGACGCAATAGTGCCAGGATTTGTGCCGAAATAGATGATCATTTTCAAACAAAGGAGCTAGAAGGTGCATACGCTATGGCCGTGGATGACTAAGATAAAGCAGTTGCCACACTTGCAGGCCTCCAGTGCTGCATTGAAGAACTCGACATCGTCCGCGAAGATGTGGGCCCAGCAAGCACGGCGAGTACCACGACCGCCTTCGCCAATTTAGCAATAGAAATATCGAAATACGACTAGCTGAACTATAGACAGAGCCATTTAACAGAAATGTAAGTGAGTGGACGGCTTTCCGAAAGGTGTTAGACGGTATACTTTCCAATGCGTTACTTAGAGTGAGACTAAAATGTTTCATTACCTTCTTAAGTACCTTGAAAAAGAAAACGGGCAAGTTTGGCCTTATCGTTAATCGTGACGTAACTAACGAGCATGTGTTGTTATTGATGGCATGACTTATCACTCAAGCTAGTCATACATTCGTACGCTTCTATGCCAATTTTGGTATATACCAGATGAACGAGACCTTGACACCACCACCGCCGATACTTGAGAGACAATACAAGCTGCCGTTGAGAACAATTTCTTAGATGCGAAGCATCTTATGCTCGGGGCCATGTCCCTCCCTGAATCCGCCGTGCGGCGTCCGCACCCGCAATGTTCATGCGCATCCTCCTCCCCCTCCCCTCCTTGTCTCATCTCCTCTCGGCATTCTTCCTCTCCTCTCCAACGCTCCTCTCCTTTCCGGATTGCGCAACGAATGGCAACACCTGCGGCTCCACGCGCGATAATGCGAAGCAGCTTAGGTTAGAGGCGCGACGAAAGGCGCCGCAGAGGCACCGGCAACAGTCACCAACGCCGCGCGCGTTCGGTGCGAACGCGGGAAAAACGCCGACGGCGTTGTCAACAGTTCTGCGCGTTGCTGGTGCTGCTGCATGTCCAAGTTTATACAGCTGATAAAATTACCTTGAGTCGACCCCATGGCTGCTTCGCACACTACTCAGGGTTCCCCTACGGGAAGATGGTGTAATTTTTGTCTACCTTTCTCGTCTCCTCTATTGCAAGTTCTGTACCTTTTGCGCTGCAGTGCATATGATATCAACCCCACTGTGCACGAGAAAGAAATGTATAAAATTTATAATATGAACTTATAAACGCATAAAAATGAACTGAAACACCCTTGCTGCTCTGTTGGTTAGCAGTATACAGAGTGAAGAAATTAATTGTAAAATCTACTTGTATCTGTATTAATACTAGTAAATACTGGCAAGCCAGTGCACCTTTCACAGAAAAAATATTAGCACACAGTCCAGACAGCGTTCTGCTGATGAGGAGCTTTGGATCACATCGCTTAACATCTTCCAACATCTGAACACCACGCTTGAACCACGCGACCGCCTAATCATCACAGGGGATTTCAACGCATGGCACACGACATGGGGATACGCCAAAGACAGACCCAAAGGTACGAGACTACTAGAGGCGATACAGCGATATGACTACATACTCCTCACGACACCGGGAAGGTCAACCCGAATGGGAAACAGCGTAAACAGGGACACCACACCCGACCTTGCCATCACCAACAATGCCAGGGCCATGCGCTGGAACGTGTTGGATGACACCCTGGGAAGCGATCATAATATAGTGGAAATAACCTATGAGACAGCTCAACTACGACGCCCCCTCGGAAAAGCCAAAATCACAAACTGGACTAAGTATCGAGAGCAACGAGAAGTAGGAAATGGGCCCAAACCAGCAACCACAGCTGACTGGACTCACTACATTAATGGCCTCTATGATGAAAACACTAAAATATATCAGACTACGACAGACACCCCCGCCATCGACAATCACATGACACACCTTTGGGAAGCTCATCGGGGACTCACCAAACGGTGGCGCCGACAGAAACTAAACAGAAAACTGAGACTCCGAATAGCGGAAATCACAGGAAGGCGAACGCATACGCGAAAGAACTCTACCATAACAATTGGCGCACATTCTGTGACTCCCTAAGAGGCACAATCAGCACGGAAAAGACATGGAACATCCTACGGAGTCTTTTGGACCCCTCGACCACAAGAACCGAAACAAATGCTACACTCCAACGGTTAGCAGGGGAATTTCAAGGGGACCATGATCAGTTAATACAAGAGCTGAAACAACGGTACACAGGAGAATGCAAGTGGGACGGAAATTCAATAACTAGTCAAGAATACAAAGGAACACACAAACACGAGCTGGACGCACCCATCACCTTCGCAGAGGTGTATGCAGCGGCGCAAACCTTCAAAAAGAATACAGCACTCGGATTGGATGGTATTACAAACGCCATGATACGGAACCTTAGCACTGACACATTACAAGCCATCACGGACCACTTCAATCAAGAAATATCGACACCGGGTTGAAAACTACCCACTGAGTGGACAATGGCCCAGATCGTACTAATACCGAAACCAGGAAAGCGGAGAAGCCTTGACCAGCTGCGACCAACATCACTAACATCCTGTATGGGCAAAATGTTTGAAAAAGTCATACTCACTCACCTCGAACAATACACAGAAGAACAGGGGCTCCTACCAACATCTATGTACGGATTCAGGCGAGGGATGTCTGCCCAGGACATATTCTTATTGCTCAAAGAGGAGGTGCTCAACCCACCTCCAGGCAGCCTCAACAACTTACTCCTTGCCCTCGACATCGAAAATGCCTTCGACAACATCGCGCACTATGCCATACTAGACGGCCTCACAGCCATTGGATGCGGTGAACGCATATTCCATTATGCCTCTACATTCCTTGGCAATCGCAAGGCACAGATTGGTATGGCCGGAACCAACTCACCACCATACGAACTTCCACTTAAAGGCACGCCCCAGGGTTCCATCCTGCCCCATTCCTGTTTAACATCGGGCTCCGGAAGCTAGTCCTACAACTCGAGGATATACCGAATCTGGGTTGTGCCTTTTACGCGGACGACATTACACTATGGGCAACAAAGGGCTCCTATGGAGAACGGCAAGATGTCCTGCAAAACGCTATAGACAAGATTCAAAGCTACCTTCAGGCGGCAGGTATGACCTGCGCCCCAAACAAATCGAAATACCTGCAGATAAGACCACCGCGCACCCAGTCCAATTGTGCACCCCCACTTCACCTGACGATTGCCGGACAATGCATCAACAGAACCCCGGTAGCACGAATCCTGGCAATGCACATACAAGAAAATAACAGCGTAAAGACGGCAATAGACAAACTCAAACACACCGTAAAAAGTATTACAACTCATAGCTAGAATAGCAAGAAGAAAGATGGGATGACAGAAGGCGAGACATTACGCCTCGTACAGGCCTTCGTCCTCACCCGAATCACATTCGCTCTGCCCTTCCAAGCTACACGCAAGACCGAAATAGAAAACATCGACAGATGCGATCATAAGAATCGCATACAAAGCTGCACTCCAACTTCCGAATTGCACGAGCACAGACAGGCACATGTCGTTAGGCATGAATAACACATATGAAGAACTGGCCGCCGCCACGCAAATCGCACAAACAGAACGACTCAACACCACACACCAGGGCAGACAACTACTGCAAAGACTGGGATACCCGCTCATCCCCCAATACTGCGGAGACGACGCAGTCATCGTACCGATGGACCAACGGGCTCGCATCATCGTGGAACCGGTCCCCAAGAACATGCATCCGCTATACAACCAAAAGCGCCGGCAAGCACGAGCACGAAAACTCCTCCAGAGAAGGAACGATCCTGATACTTACTTCACCGACGCTAGCCTTTACTCCACAACACCACAAGGCCCCAGAAAACCGGCATACGCAACGGCAGTAGCTAACCAAAAGAAAGTGGTGGCCTGTGCATCTATACGCACCAGATCAAGCGCCACCGCAGAGGCAGCAGCCATAGCCCTCGCAATCAAAGAAGCAGAACGAAGAGGTCGCTCCGCATATATCCTGACGGATTCACAGGCCGCCTGTCGGTTATATATTAGAGGCACACTTCCCAGGTGCGTCACCGATATCCTGGGCCCCACGCTGACTGACGACCATGGGATCGTCTGGTGCCCAGGGCACACAGGCCTCGAAGGCAACGAGGAGACCGACAGTGTAGCTCGCGGACTTGCTGGCCGAGCCACAGAAGACTCTTCGAGGCCCCTCACAAACCACCATGAAGATCCCATCACGAGCAGGCAGATTTTAGAGGACCAACGTCTGACCAGACGAAAGTACGCTCCTCCAAATCCCAAGTTAAGCAGCCAACAAGCCAGGGACTGGCGCCGCCTTCAAACCAACACTTACCCGCATATATTAAGGTTGCACGCAATGTTTCCAGAGGTATACACAACCAGTGTATGCCCCTGGTGCAACGACCACACAGCCACACTGACACACATTACATACCAGTGTACGGAACGCCCAGCCGAGGCAGTATCCAGGCTGGTGAGCTCATCACAGACACTCACAACGTGGTCTTGGGAGGCACGACTTTCCGAGCTGGCACTGGGAAGCCAACTGGCGACCCTGGACCAGGCCCGGCGAGCCGCCGCGGCCAGTGGGGCTCTACAAGAGGGCTCCACCCGAGAATAACCACACCAACCACTCTTCGTACAATACAGTTTATTCTCTCTCTCTCTCTCTCTCTGTAACATCCTGCAGTCCCGCTGACACTGAATGATTCAGTGGACCCGCTATTCTGCGCTGGTAATTCAAATGTTCTCAATGTGAACGCACTTGCTTCTATATACTTAAACTGGCGCTCCATTTTGTAGAAGTGGACACAAATTCTGTACAACGTTTATCGGTGACATGTTGTCAATGTACATGGCAGTGGCTGCACCAGAAATTCACACCTAGATAGCATCACTGGTATGTTTATAAGTAGTTGCACTCAACGTCGTAGCATTGAACTTGAAGCTTAGATATGCTTGGTAGATAAGTGGGCATGTCTATTCGTTCTTTCAAAATACTGCTGCTTATAACGAAACATATAAAAGCAAAAGTAAGCAACAGTATGAGAGAAATACCAAATTTTAAAAATCTATGAAAGGGACCCGCAGTTAAAAACACTGTTACGACACGAAAAAATGGGGTTTACTAAATAGGCTTCAAGCCGAGTGTCAGGCGGGGCAAAGTTTCCTCTTTGTTCCCTCCGCCGCCGATTTTTCTGCCGCCCATAAGGTTACGTTTACATTTGCTATTTACAATTGCAGTCAACTCCTACACCCAGCATTTTATGCGGCACTCCCATTTGTTGCTTGGATTATACACCGCATCGCACCGATGTCATCTGCCAGCATTTTCAGCTGACCGTTTTAAGCTGTATGGTCACTCGCACGTGAGGGCGCATCCAGCCTATGCTTTGAGACCGTTTCGTCGACACACCTGCTGGCATGATTTATTCGGCATCCCACCCTCACCACGCCGTCTCGACGCAGTGCTGCCGAACACCTCACGACGTCACGCCGTACAACGGTTACGCGGATCGCATAGCCACACTCCGGAATTCGTATCAATAGAACAGCTGCCTAAAAGCTGATGGCCTTTAGCGACAGCTGACACTGTTTACAAGAACCATTACCTCGTTATGTTTAAACCATCCCCACCTCTTTTCAGAATTTCTTAAGCAACTACGCTCCGGTGTGCTTTCTGCCGAGACTCCGTCTTTGCTGCGAGAGGCTCTGTGGCGGCGCAGGAGCAGTGGGAGCGAGCGCACAAGCAGGGAGAATAAAGTTAGCGGGTTCTTGTATCTCGACGTGGCAAGATCCCGTTCTCTGCCGCAGAACAAACGCACGAACGTGCAAGCCAGCGGTTAAGCAACCAAAAAAACATGCGAGCCGGCGAACAACAAACGGATGAACGTGCAAAATAGCGAGCAAACGAGCGAGCAAACTGACGAGCAAGTGAGCAAGAGAACGACAACAAATGAAAGAACGAACGAACGAACGAACGAACGAACCAGCGAGCGAATGAGCAACCGAGTGGACGAGGCACCAGCAGCAGGTCCAAATGGGCAGTGGTCGGCAAAGAAATGCTCTCGCCTAGAAATGTGCCGTTCTCCTTCTATAACATTGTGCATTAACGACATGCATTTGTGCAACGTATTGTTCGAACAAGTGCGACAATTAAGAAGGTTAAATACTCAAGAAACTGAGTGCTTACAACAGGCATTAATAGGCATGCTTCCGCTCATCGATGTCTGTGAGTTCGTGGGCCAGAGCATCTCCGGGGAAGGTATAAAAAGCGCCCATCGCACGCCACAGCAACATTATCCGTAAGCTGCAATTGCACAGTTTCGTCCACTCGATAAAACTCCGTAGCTCACGCCTTAAATGAATATAAATTCATATCTTGCGGTAGCACTACTAGGACATGAACGCAGCTCTTCTCGCCATTTGTCATCGTCTACGATACACTACAACACACAAAAAATTACACGCGGTGACTGCTGCCAACTTCACGTATTTGCTGAGAATAACTAGCAGCATATAATTCGGTACGTACTCAACCCAATCCGCAACATGGCGCATCGGCCCTCCGACAGCTCTGCCTGCGACACTGCTATCACCTATCATCCCTCTAAAGGCTGCAGAGCAAACCGAGCAAGCTTCGCTCCTCTGCGGCTAGAGGGCCGACATAGAAGTGACATATTCCACCTGGAACATGCTCTCAAGACGGTTTCGAAAAGAGATATATGTAACTAGTCTTCGAATACATTTCCTAAACGTATTAAAAAACCTGATTATATCTTTCTGGTCGAAGATGTCTCTAAAACGTCGAAAGTAGTCAGAAATCTGCTTCATGTTTTGCATTCATTACCACAACGTTTTTAAGTCTTTGTATGCTGCCTGGCTTACGTATTAGCCTATTTCGTCGCCCACGAATACTCTTCGAAGCAAACATTTTGACTTGCAGATTCTTAATTTGGTGGCTACCTTAAAAATACGATGAATCACGTTTATTCACTTAACGTGACTCCTACGAAAAAAAGTACTTATTCTTGCTCTTAGCAGTAACAGCAGGCGTCCTTTGTGACGCTGGAAAACATCATATGATAGTGTTTTAGATAATGTCATCATCATCATCAGCCTATATTTATGTCCACTGCAGGACGAAGGCCTCTCCCTGCGATCTCCAATTACCCCTGTCTTGCGCTAGCTGATTCCAACTTGCGCCTGCGAATTTCCTAACTTCATCACTCCACCTAGTTTTCTGCCGTCCTCGACTGCGCTTCCCTTCTCTTGGTATCCATTCTGTAACTCTAATGGTCCACCGGTTATCCATTCTACGCATTACATGGCCTGCCCAGCTCCATTTTTTCATCTTAATGTCAACTAGAATATCGCCTATCCTATTTTGCTCTCTGATCCACACCGCTCTCTCCCGGTCTTTAAAGTTAGGCTGAACATTTTTAGTTCCATCACTCTTTGTGCGGTCCTTGACTTGTTCTCGTGATTCTTTGTTAACCTCCAAGTTTCTGCCCCATATGTTAGCACCGGTAGAATGCAATGATTGTGCACTTTTCTTTTCAACGACAGTGGTAATCTCCCAGTCAGTATTTGGCAATGCCTGCCGCATCCACTCCAACCCACTTTTATTCTTCAGTAAATTTTCTTCTTATGATCAGGGTCCCCTGTGAGTAATTGACCTAGATAAACGTCCTTGTGATACGCAGCTCATTGCTTACCACTCTAACGGACTGAAATGCAGCCCTTAAGAGCGGCGACCTCTCAGAGCAACTACAGGCTGTGCAGAGGGCCTGCGACAGGGCGGAACAACCCGATCTTCCGACGCCGACGTGGGTGCGGCCCGCGACGGCTACGGGGACTTCCTGAGAAGGGAGATACCCTAACGCGGTTCCTCAGGACCATCAATAAAGTTATTTGTCTGTCTGTCTTCCTGTCTCTTTCCACCTTTCCTTTCCCCACTCTAGTCATTTACTACTGCACAATAGACTAGTCTCGAAACGGATCCCAAAGAATGAACTTCCTTCGTGGCTCCTGCGCGCGCGGCCGACGCCGTCCAGCTTAGTTAACGACCAGTAAATGTTAGCAGTCCTTCAAAGGCGACAGTAATTAGAGACAGCCCATCGGCGCGAGTACTCATCACATGCGCCTTTAGCCGAATAACTGGTCTTCTAAAGCAGCTCATCACGGACACAAAATCTACCGTTAGCTCCCGGACACGATGCAACAACAAATAGTGGTTCCAAGGCAATATCATTTTCTTGCTCGGCCCTGAAAGTCATCGAGTCTGGGAACGTCGAAAAAATGGGAGCAATACATTCATAAAAATTGGTTTCGTCACATCTCATCGTCACAGGAAGACAGGAGAGACAATCTGCGTCTGCGTGGCGACGTCAATACTTGAAGGAAGGCTTGACTTGTAGGAAGTCGTACTCGTGCAGTCGAAGAGCCAAATGCGCCAGCTGACCACTCGGGTAACGGAGATTCACCAACCAGCATGATGCGTGGTGGTCAGTAACGATAGGGAATGGGCGTCTATAGATATAGGGCCGAAATTTGTGGACAGCGAAAACAGCGTAAAAAATATCGTTCAAAATTTTGCGCACAAGATACTTGTGATTCTTACAAAAATCTGATATGCTACTGTACACGCAACATTGAATCTGGAAAAGTGACTATTTCTATTTTTGTGCTCATTATTACCCATATTTAAGTATATCTTGCATCTTGATCTACTAACACTGTTTTCTAACTTTATTAGTGAGCTTATTCTTGTTGTTCATGTTTATTCTGTGCAACCTGATATTTGTCATTGTTTACAAATTTTATTATGATTGTCTTACTTGGTGTGCTAGACAATAATCAATATTTGCTGTTTCTTCCGGAGTACGAGGGGGAACCCAATTCGTATCTAGACCACCAAGTCGGAGGTAGTGGCAGCCTTAAGAATCCTCACGAGAAACACGACGCCCAGCCGGGACAAAATTAACAAGACCCTCCGTAACCTGGACGACGAGCCAACGGAGAGCTCGTCGGTACAGCAGTGAAAGCAGTCGGTACAGCAGTCGGTACAGCAGTATGGTACAGCAATGAAAGCTGGGAGACCCGCTTCCTGGAAGCACGCGGACTTAACGATGATCCCGAAGCCTGGCAAGCCAATCAAGCTACACAACCTGCGCCCGATCTCCATCACGTAGTGCGCGGGGAAACTCTTCGAGCACATGGTCCATATTCGACTCTCGCCCTACCTGGAAGAAGGGGGGCACCTGCCGAACAGTATGTCCGGTTTCCGGCCTAACCTCTCCACCCTGGACATCCTAATTCAGCTAAAAGAAGAAGTCAGAACACACCACAAGAGTGCCACGCCACGATGTCAATTGTGAATTCGACAACGTCTCAAACGAAGCAGTGCTAAACAGCCTACAACATACCAACTGCGGACGGCGGACGTTTAGAACTACGTCCGGGACTTCCCGACGGGTAGAACGGCGACCATAGGCCCGGGGAACCTACGAACCGACAAGATTCAAATACCGCAGGAAGGAACCCCTAGGGGTCGGTGATCTCCCCATTGGTTCAATATAGCGATGAGGGGATTGCCGAACCTCTTGAAGAGCATCAGGGGTATCCGTCATGCAATGTGCGCAGACAACCTGACCGTGTGGACGTGCACGAGATCCGCGGGTGAACAGCAAGACGCCCTGCAGGAAGCCATCGAGAGGACCGAGCGTTATCTACACCGATGCAGCCTATCATGCGCCCCGGAAAAGTCGGAACTCCTAATCCCCCAAAAAAGTATGAGAGGGTGGCCTCCCCAAGAGACACCAGACCCAAGATTGACCCTGCACGAAGTCAACATACCCAAGGTGGACGTACTCCGCATCCTGGGCCTCACTTTCAAGAAGGATGGTGCCGGGCTCGCCGCCTTAAAAAGCTGCAAGCGACAGTTAGCCAAGTCGCGCACTTGGTGCGAAGAGTGAGCAACAGAAAGCACGGACTGAAAGACAGGACACGATCCGATTAATAAATGTCCAGATAATCAGCAAAGTCACTTACTACACCCCGTACCTGGGTATCAAGAACAGCGAGAGAGACACACTGAACATGCTAATACGAAAGACCTAAAAGCTGGGACTGGGGCTTCCACCAACGAGATACACGGAGAAGCTACTCAGCCTGCGCATCCACAATACTTGGGAAGAACTAGTAAAGGCCCACAAGACAAGTCAGATAGAGTGACTCCAGCTCACCAGCATGGGCAAGGAGACGCTAAGCCGACCGGGCTACCCAGTGGTATATGAATCCAGAAAACAGCAGGTTCCTCTTCCCCTGAGGGAGAAGATCATGGTGGCCAGCATCCCGAGAAACATGCACCCTGACTACAGCACAGAAAGGAGGCAAGCGAGAGTAGAAGCTGTACGTAAGGACTACGAATGACAAAAAAGGATCAATGAGATACACCGACGCGTCAAAGTACAAGAACCGAGCGGCCCACGCTATCAGCGTGATCAAGAGCTACGGGGACGAGTTAGCAACGGCCTCGATAAACACTTCAGACATCTACTACGCGTAAGATGTGCCGATAGCCCTGGCTGCCACTACGGCAAGCGAGAGGAGGATGATGTCACAGCCATCTAGGACTGACGAAAAAGCACGTAGAAATTAGCAAAAACACCGCATTTCCAAACAAGCCCTGAGCATCCTCGAGAATCTACACATTTTTTAAGAACTATGCATTGTCTGGGCCCCGGGACACGAGTCACTGGCGGGTAATGTAGCGGCTAACGCCGCTGCCCGAGATCACATTCTCCACGCTATCCCACCGGATTCACGAGCCCCGATAGACCCACACAAAAGCGTCCCGAAAAGTCACAGGCCTGCGCGGCACTGCAGCACAGTCACAGCTAAGCTGGTGGAGTGGCTCAAGAGTAGCTCTAATTTCGGCACCACGCACAACAGGGTTTTCGCGGTAAAGTCTCTTTGCCCCGGTTTCACGAGAACGATCTGAGCTGTCCGCCCGGCGTCGACGGCGAGCTGGGGCTTGTAATGGTCTCTGCACAGCAGCCTGCAGAGCCCGATGATGCCTGGTTGTAGCCGCGCACGTAGCTCTACGCTTGCAGGCGCCTCAACTAGATGGCACCACCATACTGGTGAAGGCTCCGGACCGGATCTCGTCTGCACCAGCGCGCCTGCCTAGGGTGCGTTTATAGGGCATTTTCCTGCTACCTAATAACAAGTGCTTGCGTGGCTCGGTCGTAGAGTATCTGACTCCCGCGGAGCGGGCCCGGGTTCGATCCAGGAGGGAGCCGAATACTTTTTTTCGCATTTCCGGTGATAGCGGCTACGGTCACCGGACACCTTCGGCGGAGGCGGAGGCAGCGGACACCATCGCGAACCGAAACGGCTATTGGAAGGAGCCCATCACAGCTTACGCTGTAAAACATACGCCGATATCCTGAGCCACTACAGACTGGGCTGGAGGATCTACCCACCCCCATATCCCAAGCTAACAAGAGAAGAGGCGGCGACATTGCGCAATCTACAGACTGGCACTTTCCCGCACGGCACCCTCCTACACGCCATGTATCCTACTAGCTATACTTACAAGTGCGCCTTCTGCTCTGCTCCCAATATCCTCTACCTCATGGTATGGGAATGTATGCAACACCCTACGACACCACGCATCTCCGGATCAACCGTCGAACAGTGGGAGGCCCAGCTGACAAGCCCCAACCATGAAGACTAGCATCGCCTGGTGAGCAGGGCCAAGCTGTCGGCTCACGCCCACGGCATCATGCAGTAGGGACGCCGCCCACCTCGGACGATTTCACCGTCAGCTGATTTCTTTAGATAGAGTTTATTCCTCCTCCTCTACTGTTTCATACATACGTACTGCGAATCTGTAACCCATTTAGTGAGATCGCGCTTTCTCGCTGTGAGCCATTTGTAGGGGTCACGGACCCAATAAAGCCGGTTCAAGGCTTTGTGTCCGCGCTCCTAAGCATTATGTGATGTTTGAATAAAGTTTGTCTGTCAATCTATTTACTTCCATTGCCAGAAACGATCTTCTGGAGCCTATAACAGCTTCCTTGTAATAAAATAAGGCATTTTATATTTAGTGCTTCTATTTTTATTGGAAGACATCGGAGGCTTGCTCACCGAGATACTCTGGAGCAGCGTGCTCTAGGTTATTGTACGTAGATGACATTTATTTTCTAGAGGATGCCCAAAAAGATTGCAACGTCTTACAGATGCGGAAAATTGGGAGTGCGTGTAGACGTGATGAAGCATACTTGTTTTATTTTTGTTTAAGAAACACTTTGATTCCCACCTTTATTTAAACATTTCGACGACTGGTATGGAAAGATGTTTTGCGAACTTGCCTACGAACTGAAGATTGTTGAGACCGGCACAGTAATCTGTAACGTAGATTTGTAATATTGGCACACCATTGTATTCGTACTATATTTCATTTATTATAATTTCCACTTTTATTATCTCTTCTTCGCTGCCCTCACTGCGCACTTCCATATTTTATATTTTCGGGTATTTTGAATTCTTCACTTTTTATCCTGTATTGCGTGTACCTTTTTTTTTCTACAGCGGCAAGCGTTGAGCCTAGAAACGTAGATAATAACAATAATAATATTATCACCACTTTCTGCTTTCTCTGTATTACAGCTGACTGCAGTCCAATGTGGCTCAACACGCATGGAAAGCCGGTTTGTGTTTTGTTTTGATTGTTCAATGCTTCTTTCCTTGAATAGAGATCTAAGGAGTGCTCTGGTTATTTAACAAGATACAAGCATAAATGAATAGGGAAGTGAGTTAATGAATGAATGATGGAAACAATGGGAATAAGCAAATAAATAGATAAAAAATAAAAAAATAAAGCAGTGTCGAAGTTAAGAATACGTTTTTCATCGCATTTAATAAAATTGCTTAGAGTAAATCCTTCTTGCACAAATAGTTGAAATTATGATTATGTATTTATTGAGCAAGGCGCTAATCAGCAGGTTTTGGGCATGTTCCAAAACAAACAAATTTATAGTATGTTCCAGCTTATTATTATTTTATTAATTCTAGGTTGCAAGTGTTGGACACGAATTCTATAAAATGCACTTTATTGACGCACACCTGGATAGAGCCCACCGTCCAACAGTCCTTGCATCAATTTCTTGAATGACTCTGAAAATTCACGAACAAGAACAAACTCGTGCCTTTTTCGTAATGCATTTACTCCTCGGACCGCGCGAAGTCATTACGCAGTTGGACAGCTGCTTTGTTTGAGCCTCTCCCTCCCGAGTTTACTGAATGCAGGATCACAGGAACACCTGCTCCTTGAATCTTGGTTTGTGATTTCCTAAAATACAGGAACATGTCATCACTTTAAATTTCTTCCATGGTTTATTCAGCTGCGGAAGTGCTCTTTGTAGAAAATAATTTTTTCTAGGCATGCCCACTATGAAATAATGAGCAACATCTGTTGTAACTTTGTAACTGACAAAATTTGTAACTGACATAAATAACATAATTTGTAACTGACAGTTAGAGCACGAAGAAATTTAAAAGTGAGTTTTGTATTCTCAAGAATCTCGGGCAACGAGATTTAGAGACTATCATCATCATCAGCCTATATTTATGTCCACTGCAGGACGGTACCTGTGATCTCCAATTACCCCTGTCTTGCGCAAGCTGATTCCAACTTACGTCTGCAAATTTATTATCTTCATCAGCCCACCTAGTTTTCTGCCGTCCTCGACTGAGCTTTTCTTCTCTTCGTATCTGTTCCACTGGTTATCCGTCCTACGCATTGCATGGCCTGCCCAGCTCCATTTTTCAGCATAATGTCAACTAGAATATCGCCTATCCCCGTTTTCTCTCTGATCCACACCGCTCTCGTGTCTTTTAAAGTTAGGCCGAACATGTTTAGTTGCATCGCTCTTTGTGCAGTCCTTAACTTGTTCTCCAGATTCTTTGTTGAACTCCAAGTTTCTGCCCCATATGTTAGCACCGGTAAAATGCAATGATTGTACACTTTTATTTTCAACAATAGTGGTAAGCTCCCAGTCAGGATTTTGCAATCTCTGCCGTATGCATTTCAATCGAATTTTATTCTTCTGTAAATTTCGATCTCGTGGTCATGGTCCGATGTGAGTAAATCACCTAGATAAACGCACTCATTTATAGACTCTAAAGGCTGACTGGCAATTCTGAATTCTTGTTACCTTGCCAGGCTATTGAACATTATCTTTGTCTTCTGCATAGTAATTTGCAACCCCACTCTGACACTTTCTCGTTTAAGGTACTCAATCATGTGTTGTAATTCGTTCCCATTTTTGCTGAATAGGGCAATGCCATGTGTAAACCTAGGGACTATCGGGGCTACAGAGGCTTACAAATGTCAAACATCACTGTACTTACCATACACTCATAAGTAATAATCACGGGGCTATACTTGCAAAGCGAATCATGCACCATCACTGTCTCGAATGCTGTTTGCTGCTTTTGTTGTCCTGGGTGATTGTTGCGCATACCCACATGCAAGAGATCGCGCATGAATTGGGTAAATTTGGGTGGCTAAAACCAAGAGAATTAATAAATCTATGTTGGAACATAAAAGTCAGATTTTTGTTACAGCAAAAAAAGAAGAAAATCATGAACTAAAAGAAAAAAAAGGTAATCATAGCTAAATAAATAAATAAAGCTCGTCGGCCCTACCACTCCGTGAAGATAGTTCATCAGCGAAGCTGAAACGTGCGGCCCCGGTATGTATAACTGGGTTAATCGCGAGGGTTCAATAAAGTTTTGATGACTCCATTGTCAGGTTACACACACGTTCGGCTAAAACGGAGGGAATGATGTCACTGACGGTATGCCCGCAATCCTCCGTTGTCGCTTGCGTTCGAAGTCTCGAGTTTTCTCGGCGGCGCGGTTAGCAGCATTCGCGCACCATAGCTGCTTGCACTTCTTCGAGAATAAATGGCTTCAAAATTAAATTTTTACGTAAAAGAATGAATGGCTCATACCCCCTTAAGCAATGGCTCATACCCCCGTAAACGCGGCCTCCCCATTACGACGACAGAAAAGTGAAATTCTATGCTGGAATGATGAGCGGCAACGCAGCCATGTGTGGAAGAAGACGACGACGACGACGAACGCGGGAGCAGTGGAAAGAGCGCGTGCCTAGCACGAGCACGAGAGCAACACGAGCGGCGCCAACGAGCCAGCTGCGGGAGAAGACGACGCTCGAGCCACTGCTGATGATGATAATTTTCCGTACACAGGCGATTTCGCCTACCCATACACAATTTTGGTAGACATATAAAGCTTCGCTTTATCATGAAACTGTGGTGGGGACGGGGAACGATCAGTCTAGCATGGTCATCGATTAGATTCGATCAGGTAATTTTGAATCGCCAAGCAAACATTTCTGTGGTGGAAACATTAATAGAGGATCTCAAACATGGGATCACAGGCACAAATAAACCTTGGCCGATATTTCGAAGCGGAATTTTAAATTATATTTTTCTTATTACATTAAAAGGGCTACAAACCTCCAAAGAATGCTTTGTTTACTCCGCTTCATTACAGAATGAGGATAATGGTGATGGCACAAGACCAGACCTATGTAGATAGAAGCTTCACGGAGGTATAAGGTAGCGCAGCCTGCTGATAAACACTTCAGTTTTTCATATTTAGCAAAAAAGTATTTAGAAATGTGAAGCATTAATTAAGACAGCAAATTTGTTGGCAACTATACGAATTAAGGATAGTAATTTTATCCACTGCATAAACATCTAAACACAGACATACTATCTAAATTTCTGGTGTCCCGCGCGCTCAAGCAAATATGAACGCATGTTTCTTGATGACCGCAGGAACTCGCTCTCAAAACGCTGTAGTGACTAAGCACGGCAGCAGGAGCGGGCGAATTGACTTTCGTCGCGCCACTCGCATCGACGCGTGCTATAAGCCCCGAAAACACAGCGCAGGGGGGAAGGATTCCGCCCCCGCCGCAGATGGCTTTCAAGATACAACCAAGCGAGGAGGAGCGCGCGGGAGAGGGAGAGGGTGACATAAATCTATTGCCAAAATGTAGCAGTCGGAGTCCATGGTTTGAAAAGAAATGTTTCCCTGTGACAAGTTTTAACTAAAACAAGCACCAATAATCCTTCACCTCGCGAGTTTTGATCTGATTGCAAAAACCGAAAATCTCTCAAATGAAATTTTTCTGATATGAAAGCTAAGTTTCCTGAAGTACAACATCTGCGTGAAGTTGAATAGGGAAGGTAAGACAAATCTGTTAACGTTGAGAATACAGAGCGGCAGTTCTACTGCAATACTTTCAACTGTTGAATGGTTTTGATCGCACATCAGAGCAAACTGCCTCATTTAGGATGCTTTCTTTAATAATAGGCGATGGTTGACCCTTTCTTGATTTTTGTTTTCCTCATCGCAGAAATTTGGGATCCCATGTGTTTGTGAGATCGAGCGTCAAGTTGCATATCTATGACAATAACGGAGTCTGAATAAGAGGACTCGTCCTAGCTTGGTTGGACTGGCGTAGTAGCGTACGTCGGCTGGACTATGGATGCAGAAGGCGCCAATACCTCGCCGCTAGACATTCGTGTTGTGTATTTAGGTACTGAGGATTGCAGCGGTGCCTTGGTGGCCTCCATTATTTGCACTATGTCACTGGAAATGATTTGCTCGAAGCATTCGGATAGGCCGGATATAATTTTATCCATAGTTTTCCAGAGCAGAGTCAGTTACTTCCGAGATATTAATATCCACGATTGGTGTGTTGCGTACTGGAACACCAGAGTATCCGCTATGTCTTTGAAAACTGCAATTTCATCTCTTCAGGAGCAGGGACGGTGGTCGATTATTCAAAGAATTTGTATATCTTGAGCTCGAGCTGTGCAGTTCAAAGAGTCTGCTGGGTGTGTTCCCCCACAGAGGTAGCACTTTTGAGATTGGGCGGAGCATTCACTTAAGGGATGACCTTCTGCACAGGAGCGGCAACGCAAGGTCGACTTATATCTTCCTACGCTGTGCCCGAATGGCCGACAATTCTGACATTGGATTGGACGCGACGCGAGTAGTTCTACAGGGAAAACAAGAGGCCACATGTTTAATTCTGACGGAAATGTTCCCACAAACGTGGCAATGACTGATTAAGGTTGAATTCTGTCGGTGTTTACAAGACGATTGCAACGGTAAATAGCATTGACACCTACCGCTAAGAGCATGTCCAGGGTGTCGGCTGGACTTAAGCGGGAGGCTACGCCCCGTACAAGGCCTTTGGTGCACGAAAGGTGATGCTGGATAAAAACACTCACCGTCGTGGAAATGATTGATGTGGTTATCAGTAGATCGTAAACACATGTCTGGTCTATCCCGGTCCGGAAAGCTCGCACGACAGTGATAGTCTGGAAGTGGTTGGACATGGTCTTAAATTCCTTCTGGACAGCCTGCGGGTTCTTGCGCCTGATGGAGCCTCCATCGGTAGGCACGAGCGCAAGAGGAATGGTGCTGACGCGACGGCAAAAAAATTTCTAAGGTAATTCATTAGGTGGCAGGGGTGCTGATCAGGCGGCTCGCGCCGTGGCAGGAGAACTAAGTCGACACCAGCGCAAGGCGGGTGATGTGAGAAAGGCACATAAATCTGGGACTAAAGTAAGGTTAGTTATAAGCCTGAAGCCACCCGATACTTGGATAAAACAATAGTGCAGGTTACTGGCTATAGTCTTGGACAATTAGCCGCTACCGGACATAGTGCAGATAAACACCGCATATAGCGCTAATCGAGGAGACCCGTGACGCCAAGTGATGCACATAAGTGCGCTCGAGAGCTCCAGCACCTTGACGTCACCGTCGTATATCCATCGTCGTCCTTCTGTCCTAGTAATTTCACTGTCGTCATCCCGTTATGGTCATACCTTTGTCGTCACACTGTATTCGCCATTACATCGTCCTCACTGCATCATCATCATCATTTTGCCTTTGTCATACCATTGTCGTCATGTCATCATCGCCCTTCATTTGTTGTCGTTGCGTCGAAGTCATCTCCATGTCGTCGCCTTCATGTGTGGCATGTGCATGACCGAAAGCAAAGGACTACTCTTGAGCGAGGTGCTTCCCAGGGGAAATGTGTCCGTCTGGGTTTTGTTGTCTCTGCTTAAAAATTGCCGCTGAGCAGAAACAGCGTTCTTCACTAACACTGACAAAGCTTCACATAAACCTATTGTAACAGCGCATCGCAACCGCAGCATTTGTTATTACAAGTCTGCTACTGAATGCTCGTGTTGAAGTTGCTTGTCCCTGCGATACGCAGCTTTCATGTGCCTTTATTTCTTCTAAAAATAAAAGGATACTAATAGCATCCGCTATGCCTCAAAATAAAAAGATGCTGAAGTTTGACTATGCTGGAATTTGCGCAATTATTCTGACTGCAAGATTCTCATTTGAAGAGGCCAGGGTATTCTGTACGTGCCAATAATAATGGTTTATTCCTAATAATGTCATGTAACAAATAATAATCATTGGCAGAAATTTCATGTGTAGGATTATTGTCCAAAGTATACCAGAACAGAACAGGGTTAGATGAAACTAGAATATTTTTAATGATCACTAGAACCTGATCGCCTCGTGTATAAAGTGGCGTTAGGTCATCATCATTATCCTAAATTTATGTCCACTGCAGGACGAAGGCCTCTCCTTGTGATCTCCAATTACTCCAATTACTCTTGTCTTGCGCTAGCTGATTCCAAATTGTGCCTGCAAATTTCCTAACTTCATCACCCCACCTAGTTTTCTGCCGTCCTCAACTGCGCTTCCCTTCTCTGGGTATCCATTCTATAACTCTAATGGGCCACCGGTTATCCATCCTACGCGTTACATGAACTGCCCAGCTCCATTTTTTCCTTTTAATGTCAGCTAGAATATTGGCTATCCCCATTTGCTCTCTGATCCACACCGCTATCTTCCTGTCTCTTAACGTTAGGCCTAACATTTATGCGGTCGTTATGCGGTCCTTAACTTGTTCTCCAGATTCCTTGTTGAACTCCAAGTTTCTGCCCCATATATTAGCACCGGTAGAATGCAATGATTGTACACTCTTCTTTTCAACGACAGTGGTAAGCTCGTTGTCAGGATTTGGCAATGCGTGCCGTATTCACTCAAACCCAATTTTATTCTTAAAATTATATAAACAATGTGATATGTAAATGTATGTAGGCGTTATGTCAACAATGCTAATTCAATTGGAAACATTCTGATGCTCGAAGTCATGAGGAAAGGCAGCAACCAAAACTGTTTTATTGGTGCAGCGATTGGATTGTTGTATATTTAAAACCAAATCTTTTTTTTTACAGATCCGGGTGGGATGCAAGCAAACCTGTGATAACTCTGTACATAAGGTGACTGTCCAGCAAGGAGACGAAGAGTGCACTGTATGTTTCGTATTTTTGCATTACATTTTTCTTTCTCCTCATCAGTTACATTTTCACGAACAAGTGTACACCACTTCGTCAGTATTGCGGATAAGTGTTTTGTAAATAGGCCGTTATGAAGATTTCGAGTGGAATTCGCAAAACTATCTTATTTACAAATTTTGGCATAGCCCTCTTACGACAAGCTTACTTACGAAAGTCACAGATCTGCGCGGACCACGCAGCACAGTCACAGTCTAAGTTAGAGGAGCGGTTCCATAGGAGCTCTATTTCCAGCTGAACGCACTCGAGGGTCATCGCGGCGAAGTCTGTGCATCGTTTTCATGAGAACGGACTAAACTGTGCGCCGTCGACGGCGAGCTGTGACTTGTGCTGCTCTCTGCACAGCGGTGTGCTAAGCCCAATGTTTCCTGGCTGCCGCCGCGCACGTAGCTGTACAATTCGCCTTTTCAGCAGTGGTTCGTACCTTGCGAGGAGGCGCCATAACGTTTACCGAAGAGTAAGCTCAGGTACCGAGTCTACGCGGCGCACACATCAGATCCCTTCATAGGATGCAACTGCGACATTTTGTGACACCTGATGGAAAACAACGCGAATGCAATGCACATTTTGCACGTATAGACGCTACGTGGCGCGCATCTGCCATCGCGTGACAAGTGACACGATTCGATGCTGCTGCTGCTGTATGCTGATGGCGATGATTTTTTCGCATCCTCTTTGAAACGTGGTGGGGACAAACAGTCAGCTAGCCTGATTCATTTATTCATGTGAATAGGTCTCACTAATATTCTTTTTCTTCCTAAAACTTATTTATTTATTTCAACATACTGTCAACCCCATGGGGGTTATTACAGGAGTGGGTGAACAATTTGACACATATATGTACAGCTGCAATCCTGGCTTAACAAAATACAGGATAGGTGGGAACACATACAGAGACGCAAATAATATCAATATGTAAAAGAGAGGACTGCTTTCTGGGCAAGCTCAACAAATTTGGGAAACGTTGTTTGAGCGGTGACACACGGGTTCAGTTCATTCCATTCACGCACAGCTTGTGGGAAGTATGAAAACAAAAACGTGTTATTATTGCAGGAAAACTCTTCTATTCTATGTGGGTGCATCAGTCGAGTCTGGCGAGTGGATTTAAGGTTTATAAAGTCTGAGTAGTTTAGTTTAAATGAGTTGTGGAGTAGCATATACAAAAACTTTAAACGCTGTAGTTTCGCTCGGCTTGCCAGAGTGTGAAGGCCGGCGCATTGTGATAGCTCAGTTGGTGAGTCGGTACGCTTGTAGCGGTTATAAAGGTTATATTATATTGTAGTGGTTATAAAGGTTATATATCTACCTTGTACGGCTACCTATGCAACTACTATATGGCGTGCCACCTGCTGCAATAACATGTAGCTGCAATGCAAAGTGTGCACGTATCGACGCTACGCTGCGAGCATCTCACAAGGCCCAACTCCTGGCCTGTTATGACGCGTGTATAAGATGTTTCCGCAGCAGCTAGAAAGCGGTGGTGTGATGCTGCGGCAGAGAAGCTGGCTGCCGCGAAGAGTGCTTGGGTTCGATAGCAGTGGGAAATGGGTATTTGTTTGCTCATGCCTGGCAAGTGCTGCGACGGAAACCGTCGGTGGTGGCGGCGGACCACAACGCCAGCCAAAACGGCTATAGGAATGAACTTGTCGGTAATGGAGTGACGCAATCAGTCATTCTATATATTAATAAATATTTTAAAATTCACAGTGGCGAAAACATGGCGATCGGGGAACAAACCGCCCACCACGCGCGCCCGATTTCATCCCCCTACTAGGGAGCCTACATGCAACGCCGTTTTAAAACGGCGTTCCATGTAGGCTCCCTATCCCCTACTACCTTCGAGCCGACGCACCGAAACGTAGACGCTACAGGGCCCTCACACTATATAGTGAGGAAGCCACGGTGCTGCTGAGCGGGGCGAAAGGAAGAAATGATGGTCGTATCTGTAGCAAAACGCACACTATGACGACTATATGTAGGTTCGAAGGCGTTTGGGGTGGTGTGTGTGCTTATCGATTAATGAGCCGGTTTAAGACGGCCAGTCGATACGGTGTCTTGGCGCCGGTTGATCATCACTGTAATGTGTTTGGGCGTACGCTGTGTACCATGAAGTGGCCGTCGTAAGGTGGTTGTAGCGGAGCATGGACTGCGTCTCGGCGTATGAAGTTGTGCGTGATTTTGCTGAGGTGCGGGCTGACAACGCGTCCTGACGATTGGCGCGAACAGGTGGCGAAACAATGGTGTACATCGTTGGTGGAAGCTTGCTTGCGTAGTTGGTGATTTCAAAGGGTACAGGGGATCAATGTGTACCAAAAAATGTCATAAAAAGCATCAATTGCGATAGCAAATTAGTAGAGAGCTATTTAAAGTAGAGATAGTAGTTTTATCGGCTACATAAGCTGGGACACATTCACTTACTAACTCAATTAACAAGCGTGGTGTCAGCGCGTACAAGCAAACATGAATAGATCACACTCAATGACCGCAGACAACCACTGTCAAAACGCTGGCAGCAAGCGCAGCCACCGCAGCGAGCGAAGGTTCGTACGGTCTATCGCTTCAACGGAAACTGCGCGGCGAATGCACAGCGCATACAAAGGTCAGAGCCGTGTGGAGATTGCTTTTAAAAGACGGTGCGGGCGACCGCCGCAGCCGCGCAAAGCACAAGCGCCGTTGTTGGCAGAGCAGAAGCTGCCCCCCTCCCTCTTGCGCTGCCTTCCCGCTTTCCTCCTTTCGCATGGGAGAGTGGCCATTTAACCTTGCGCCCGGTTGCAAGATACGCATTTGGTGCCGCAGCGCAGCATCTTCCCGCCTCCCTAACTCCCATACCCCCACGGCCTTTCGCGCGACGGAAGTCGCGTTTGCTTTCTGCCGTGCGTTCGCTCTCCACGATATCGCGCGTCCCCCACGCGCTTTCACTCGCGCATACGGCGCGTGGCAGCGATTTTATTGCCCTTGGGCTTTATACGGAACCTCACGGCGACGGCGACGACGACGCCGACGGCAGAAATCCGCTTGGAGTGTCCATAAGTGTTATCGCATTAATACGCATTTGGTGCCGCAGCTAAACATCGCCTCCCCTCCCTCCCATGCCCCCACGGTCTTTCGCGCGACGGAAGTAGCGTTTGCTCTCCGCCGTGTGTTCGTTCCCCGTGAAAGCGCAAGGCCCTCGCGCGCTTTCACTCGCACATACAGCATACGGCGCTCGGCGACGATTTCATCGCCGTTGGAGTTCATGCGGAACCTCGCGGCGACGGCGACGACGACGCCGACGGCAGAATTCCGCTTGGAGTATCCATAAGTGCTATCGCAATAAAAACACTCCGAACACGCGGAGTGTTGTGCCAAAAACAAGTTCTGCTGTTGAGTAGCGCAGGTCGTTCTTCAGTGCAGTGCGGAGGCCGAGGCGGAGGCCGCGGTCGTTCCGTCCATGGCATATTGTCGGAAAACATTAGGTCAGTCTTTACTTCTCGATGAAAATGTTCTACCATTCCGTTAGACGCCGGATGGTAGGCAGTTGTCTTAATGTGTGTGGTACCAAATGTTTTCCAAATGTTACGGAAAAGTGTCGACTCAAATTGACGACCGCGGTCGGTTGTTGTAGTAGACAGTACGCCATATCGACTGACCCAGACTTCGACAACAGCCTGTGTGTCTATTTCTACGGAAATGTTCCTAAGCGGAACAGCTTCGGGCCAACGAGTAAAATGGTCGATGCACGTTAATATGTATCTATGATCTTGCAGAGGAGTCAAATGACCAACGATATCTATATGGATATGACTGAAGCGGGCATCAGGAGGTGGATAACTTTCTATTCTGCCGACTGTGTGTCTAGAAACTTTAGCCAATTATAGCTAGCTCCGAACATCAGCGTTCATACGGGGCGGCACCCATTTATAGGTTACTTGTCATTGCGTCACTCTCGTTTCGGGGTGTGAAAGGGAGTGTAGGGCCTCAAGAAAGGCTCGGCGAAAAGCTCGGCGAAAAACTTCTTTAAGCAAGAGTGAAGTAGCAGTGGCGCTGAGCCTACGGAGATCGTCTTCATCGCGCTGGGCCGCTGCCCAGCGCAATGGGCTGCTCCCCAGCGGGCCATCGTGGAAACGTGTCGAAAAGGGTGTGGGAAACCACGTGGGGTTAAGTTACAGAGGTCAAGTCGACGTGCAGCCGAGATAGTGCATCGTCCACAGTCCTTGGCGTTGACATGACAAATGTCACTGGTAAACTCAGATATGTACGCCAGATGTCTAAGCTAACGGGGAATAGACGAGTCGCTGTTTGAATTCAGGGTGCGCGCTAGGGGCTTGTGATTCGTCAGTAGTGGTGGCGAAAGTGTTTGATGGCATAGTATATAGCCAGCAACTCGCTGCCGAAAGTGATGTAGCGCCGCTCTTGTGGCGTCATCTTCTGAGAGTAAAAAGAGAGTGGCTGCCATGTGCCAGCGGCTTACTATTGGAGGAGAGCACCAACAGTCCCACCCGAAGCCTCGACCATAACGGCGGTGAGGCTATTGGGTATAGAATGAGCAAGGAGTGTCACCTTGGCCAGTTTCACTTTTAAATGCGAAGCATTTCTTGGCGAACATTTGCTACATTGACAGTGTCTATCTAGCCGCCTAAGTCTTTGTGCTCTCAGGGTCTTTTCGTTAACTTGGTATTACCAAAATTGGCATACTATGACAAGATCATGTGACGTACATAAAATATATGTCATGACATGACATGCGTGTCATGTAGGTCATGACAATGACCTTGCGAGAAAGATTAACACTAAAACCATTGAAATGGGTTCGGACGTTGGTACTAAGTGAATGAAACACTAACGGATACTGGTAGAAGTCATAGTCTTTAGCATGACTCAGCATAAATGACAATGACTCTGCGAAAAAGGATTAACACTCAAAAACCACTAGAATGGGTTCGTACGAGGGCACTAAGTGAAGGAAACACTAAAATATGACGGTAGAAATCATAGTCATGACCATGACTGAGCAAAAATGACAATGACTCAGCGAAAAAAGATTAATACACAAAAACACTGAAATAGGTTCGGACGTGGGTACTAAGTGAAGGATGGAAACACTAAAGAATGGCTGTAGAAGTTATAGTCATGAGCTTTGAAGTTATGTTATAGTTTGAAGATTGTTGATTTATAGCTTTGTTTATAGTCATATAGTTGTATAGATTTGTTGATTTATAGCTTTGAAGTTATAGTCATGAGTAGAAGTTATGGTCAGGCTTTCGCCTTAAGGTCTCTTAGTTGTAGCTGAAGGGACTCCGGAGGACTCATGACATGAATGTCGTGACCTGCGTGTCATGTAGGTCGTGAAAGAGCCACCTACGTCTTGCTGGTCTCATGGTCGTTTCGTTAACTTGGTAGGCTCCCCGCACACCGGTTCGCATAACATTGATTCCTAGAAGGCGTGGGATCTGCCGGATCTTTATGTCTTCTAAAGCTTTGGTGGCAGTAACTGTCCAAAAAAGGGACACTTGGTCTGATGTGGCCACCAAACAAGTCATGAAGTGGCTGCAACATGGTGGCGCAGCGTGGCAGGAACTTTCAGTAATATTTCTTGCCTCTTAAAATAGAGTAGTTCAATCATCAATCAACCTGAAAATCTCAGAAGTTTCCTCACTGTTGTCGGTAGTGTAAATTCGGAAATGACAGTGACGCGACTGGGAAGCGGTCGGACACCGTGACGGTCGACACGATGGCCAAGGAAAAATAACTCTGAGACGCCGAATTCACTCTTCGAGGCGTTGGCAACGACACCGTACTGCTGCAGTCGCGTGAAAATTTGGCGCAGGTGACTCTTGTCTTCGGATGTACTGCCGCTGAAGACAATGATATCATCGAAATAGACGAAGCAACAGGTGAGGCCGTGAAATACTTCGTCAACAAAACACTGAAATGTCTGGGCAGCGTTGCGGAATCCGAAAGGCACAGGATGGTACTCGAACACGCCAAAAGGAGTGATGGTATCAGTCTTTGGTATGTCGGAGGGCTCGAAATTGTTCTGGTGAGACGCTCTTACCAAATCAGTTATACTCAGAATTGTACAGCCGTGAAGACAGGTGGGACGAGGCGGCGTAGCCCAAAGCTAGAGAAATTGTAGCCCAAATGTAGCCAAACACAAAAAGGGAAAAATATTTCGTTGCGAAACATAGCCATATGTATTTGCAGTTTGATCAGTGTAAACATTTTTACATTCGACTACGGCTATCTTTTTCTTGCACAACCTGTCGCAGCAAAATGTCCGTGCCGCGGTGGCGGTCTACCCTTGACCACAACAACAGCGACATCATGCTTGCATACAGAACATTTTTTTGGTTGTCCCCGGAAGCTATCAAGTTCCAGTGAATCGCTGCAGATGATCAAACCACAGTGTTTTTATTTTATGACAGAGAGTACTAACTGATTATATTAGTTATTTGCAGTAATATTAACTTCGAACTCTGCGTTTAGCTGTCGTGAACGCAAAATAATGTTCGGCATCATCGACCTCTCAAGTGACCTCTGCCTAAAGTGTAGAAAAGTTCAGCTGTCCAGCGGTCTGTGACGGTGACGCGCCCATGGCTTCTTTCTTTACGAGCCAAAACAAGTCTTTCGCGCTATGATATCTCGTGTTATCTGTATCATTGTCCTATCTTGTTTTCTCGCTTTTTTATGTTAGGCTTGGCCCGGGTTAGCTGGTACATGCTCTATATAGTGTCCACTTACATCAACCCGGCCGCCATCTTAAGTCTCTAGCACGGCAAGAACATGCGTTTAAAAAAGTGACAAACAGATGCCACTCACTGTCTGAATCGGTGTAAGCGAAGCTTTAAAAGATTGCTGCGCAAAACGGCGCTACAGTGTAAGAATCGCGCCGTCGTTTTCGGCGACGAGCACGTCCCGAACGTAACTAGCTCGAAATGGTAAAAGCCACGACGGCGCAAAAAGAGCAAAGGTAAACGTAAAATTAATAACAGTGGTAATCCTGTGAAACCCGCTTGCTGTGATAAAGCAAACTATGCTGATGTGCTAATAATAATTGCTGGGGGTCTACGTGCCTGAACCACGATATGATTAGGACGCATGACGCAGTGGTGGACTCCGGATTAATTTTGACCATCTGGGGTTATTTAACGTGCACCTAAATCTAAGTACACGGGTGTTCCTGCATTTCGCCTCGATCGAAATGCGGCTGCCATGGCCGGGATTCAAACCCGCGTCCTTGTGCCAGCAGCAGGGCACCTCACCTGCTAAGCTAACACAGTGGGTGATGTTCACGCGACGTAGTGCACTGATATCTTCATGGCAAACATGTTTAGATATTATCACAATGAGTACCTGCATCTGTGACGTTACGAGCAAACCATCTATAAGTAAAATCACCAGGACCCGCCTTCCGCTCGGGGTCTTGCTCCCATTATTTTTATACTTTCTCGCATACTTGGCCCACTTCCCCATGGTTCGATTCTCCTCTCCGAGGAGGATGCGATCTTAAGTCCAATCTATCGAAATGAATCTCGAATCTAAGCACGAACAAAAATTCATCTCGCAGGAAAAGGAAAATGGCAATAAAGCTTAGCGTGAGAAATGTGAAGCAGGTCGAAAGCTGTGCCCCGTGTGATACTTTACCCAGAAGCCATGGCCATGAAGACACTGGAGCTTGTATTCTACCCGTGCTTCCCTTCTTTCATGTAGGCCCCACGATTGCTCGACCCTATTTTGTCGCTCTCCCTTTATGACATAGCCATGTTAGTACAGTGTACTCTGAAAAACCCTCTACTCCCAAGCTCATCCTGATGCCTGGGGATCGGGTGTCTGACGGTGAAGCGGGGTGTAAGTTTAAGTGCATCAAAGATCAAATCCACCGGCTCAGACAACGGCGCAGACGGGGAGGGGGGGAGGTAGGCAGCCATTTTGCGCACCCACACACGCACAACCGCGCTGCCGGCTCAGCCAGCTAAAACATAGCTATCGAGATTTGTTTCTGCTCGATCAGAGCGACCTCTGGCACATTGATTAGGGCGCCACTTATAGCCAAAACAAAGCCAAGTCACAGATTTTCAGTAGCCCAAATATAGCCACATAGCCAACTCGTCCAAGTTGACGCCAAAAATGTTTTTCTGTAGGCCCAATTTGGCTATATATAGCCAAACCTGGCAACACTGTGTGAAAAGCTGCAGTGAAATCCTGCATATGTGGAATCAGGTATCGGTCAGGAATGGTTACTTTATTGAAAGCGCTATAATCACCGCAAAGTCTCCAATCACCACCCTTTTTGGGCACCATGTGGAGCGCTGAGGACCACGGGCTTGATGAGGGCCGCACAAAACCAAGTTCAAACATGTGCTCAAATTCTTGGCGAGCAATCTTCAGGCGGTCTGGTGCTAGGCGACGAGGTCGTGCGGAAACCGGTGGGCCTTTCGTGACGATGTCGTGCGTCACTTTATGTATGACAGGTGTGTCAGTGAAGCATTGAAGGAAAAGGTAAGGGAATTCCGCAAGAGCTGCTTACCACGGAGTTGGAACTCTGGAGTGCGTGTGGAGGAGCTGTAGAGGTGGAATGTTCCATAAGATGCCTTGTACACTTGAGTCGGCTTCTATGTCGATGAGACGATGTTGTTTGACGTCATCGAATACCTTGAAATTCCAGAAAAAAGTCAGCGCCTATGATGGGAACTCGTACGTCAGCTACAAGAAAAGACCACCGAAATTTCTGCTTCCGCCCAATGTCCTGACTTACCGATCGTTGACCGTACGTTTTAATGGTTGAGCCATTGACGGCGGTGAGTGAAGGCGTAGAATGGTCACGTCAGCGATGATCTGTCAACGTAGGTGGAATAACGCAAAATTCGGCACCGGTGTCTGCGAGGTAGCGAACCTTGGTCACGCGATCATTAACGTGGAACAGTCAGCTGGTCCTGGGGCCGACAACACTGGTCATCCTCAGTGCATGGCCGGGTAGTTTCCGGAGTCCCCCACGATCTGATTATGAGGCACGCCAAACGACCAGCTACCTCCGGAGTCCCCCACTATGGCATGCCTCATAATCAGATCGTGGTTTTGGCACGTAAAACCCCATATTTTAATGTATTTTTTACCGCGAAAATTATGGTACCCGTGCTACCCGTGCACTGTCTAGCAGGGGTACCGTAACGAGCGTGGCACCAATAGATTGAAGACGACCGAAGCCGTCATAGGTTTATTGCTGGCCTTCGGCCGGCCCCTTGCTTCACTTGCTACAGCAAGGAGTGAGAACACCACAGCAGAAGACTGATAGCAGCATGTATGCGCGTAGCCGTAGCATTGCTGTCGACCACTGAACAAGGAAAACAGCTATGTAGTAGTGATTCATCGAACGAGAAAGGTAAATTTAAATAATATATATTGTTGTTTATTCTATATCTTTTACGTTGGCTTAACGCCTTAAGAAGTGTATATTTTGATTATCACCGTGCTGTATCTCATTCCTGCAATAGAGTTCGCATCTTAACAAAATCGCACAAGTGAAAAAAAAACACGCAGGTGAAATTATGCGTGGAAAAAGATACTTCGCCTACGAAACAGATGAGGCCAACACAGTAAAAGAAAAGGCCAGCGCAAACTTTGAACTAACCTTTATTTCAGTTAGAATAGTCAACATAACACTGTTACCATATTTGTGCAATGAGGCAGCGCGAATTCACTGTATAAAACACCGGTCAAAAATATATGGAACTTGATTGTGTCACCACAACCTGCTGCACCAGCTACCTCCGGTTGCTACCAAATAAATAAACAGGCCTATTGCTTACGTATTCTTTACCTCTGGAGATAATATTTAACGCTTGTGATGGTGAAATATTTGTGTCGTCCAAGAATTTTGATCTCCCGAAGTTATATCGGGAATAATGAACGCTGATATAATGATGGTGCAAGGGACATAAATTTCCGACAACAAACAACGGCATTGCGCATTTGCCTGCACATTGCCGAGTTTGCATGAGTGCCCCGAGAGTTCGGGGGATAAATACGCTTGAATGAAGCAAGGATAATACTGCCAGAGACCTGATGGAACCTTTTTATATAGCCTCCAAAGATAATACATGCGTAAACTATATGTCGATTTCTTTGTTTGGTTGCCAGCATAGTTATTAGAACGGCATGTTGCGGTGACGCAATCATTTTGCCTATATTTCAGCGTTCTAGTTTTTTTTTCGTTTGAATGTACTCTGTCGCATTGCGCGTGTGTGGCAATATTCTTATATTGCCAACATTGAAATAAACTTCTTGAAAGTTTTCACGTGCCTGTGTCCCTACTCTTTCGTACTTGTATGTTATTTCCACAGTATCTTGTCCTAGCATAGCACCCATACCTTTAGTATATTGAAGGTCAATTTTGAATATTCTGCTTGCGCATCTTCTTTCTTTTTTCTGCAGAATATTTCATCTGACACAGCAAGAAAGATGCAACCCTTCCTGGGATATATATGTCCTGTTGGCCGGTGTAGCGGGGACACCTGCTCTTTAAATGGTCTTTCTTTGGAATGTTGGAATGCGAACCCTCAGCCTTCACAGTGCAATGGTAAACGACGCAATGGCCCGTCAACTCGAGCACCTGATGTTTGAAAACAACATTTTTACCTAGTCCACGAGCTTTGTAAATAAATGCACCTTACGAGCTTGCAGGTCTTTGTGTGATAAGCATACCACACCTAACACTGCACTTGATTCGACAGAAAATGAGGACTTTTCTAGACCACAAGTTAGCTAAATATGAGCGGCAGAATAACTCTTTCAGCCGTCCAGCTTAGATTCATACCACTTTGTCGTGCTTGAATTATGGACAGCACCACAAGAGAAGCACTAGCTCCAAACTATACCATGACTAAACAAAACGTAAGAAGTGCATGCGCATCATGTGCGCGATAACCAAGTAGGCATGGAGTCCGTACCGCACCCGAACATGCACATGCAGGACAGAGTGTCAGAAAAAACCACACAGGAGCTCAGAGCAGCCCGAGCACTCTGGTTTCTTCGGACAAGCTCAGTCGCCAACTTAAACAGAAAGATATAATAGGCACCTCTTTTCGTGGGATGACGGAGGTTTCATATTTGCGCTGTCCACCAGACTGTGGGGAACAGTGCAAGATTAAGTGCTATAACAGAGGTTTAGTGCGCGATTTTACCACTGGGCACGACCCATCGCGGCTGCTTTCCGAAAAGTGGCTTCATGTCCCTTCAAATCCCACCGTTGGCCTTAGTAAAATAATTTCGAAGATAACCTAACACCCTACCACATTAAAGTATTACACGCAATTTCTTGATTTTTAGTGGATTTTCGCATAATTGTTTAACTGCCTAATAAAATAAACTAATTTTTATTTGCCTGTCAAATCTCTCATGATCAAATTGTTGTACACACTCAACGAGGCTACTAGCCCAACTGGTAACCTACCGTGCGAAATACGTGAAGAAAGGCGGAAAGAGAGTCAGGACAAAGCGTAATCCTGTCTCTCTTTAGTATTGTCGCGTTGTGTTGACGTTGAAGAACGACGCAGTGTCAAAAGTGTTAGTTACAAATTTAACTATTTATTGCGAGAACTTGCGCCCAGCCAAACAATCAACATTCAAGCACAACAATAGCGGCGTCCAATGTCAGCGATCGTCAATAATCTCATCAGCGGGTCAAGTGCGTCGGCTCTTATAAATGACTCGTCGAAGATTCCAGTGTATTCGCTGGTGCCCGCGTGGTTTCCAGAAAGTACTACAGAATCCGTGTCGCGTATACAATAAGATTACAAAAGCTTTGGTGACAACAGACAACGGATAGTACTGTCGTTAAAATTCGAGAAATTTCTGATACATGCGGGGCGGCCTGCACCGTGGGATAACGTTTGACATTTGATAGTCGGTGAAAAGCGGTGAACGAAGAAAGATAAAGAAGTATGCGCGTCAGTTCTCAACCCTTAAAAGTACCATCCTGATGCTGCGAACACAGAACAAGGGCGAAAAACAAACGCACACATAGTAAAAAAAATGGAAAAGCTTTAATGAAACGAAGTCCCAAAGTTCGATAACGTGGGTAGAACGGCTTAAGGCGCACAACGTGCACTATTTCAGCTCTGCCGCTGCCATTGCAAAATGGCGTCTCGTACGACCTCATACTCGAGCGGGCCGGGCCAATGCGTCGGATGGTCTTGTTGGGTCCGAAATGGCGGCGTAAAAGCTTCGCACTAAGTTCTCGTCAGCGTATGCGGATCGAAATCGAAACAGGGTCACCTAGGGGGTATTCGTCGAAGGTTGTAGTGTCGGCTGTCCATCCTTTTCTGGCTCTTCATGCGCAGGCGGTCAAGTTGTCATGCTCCTTCAGCGCGTTGCAAATAGGCAGCGGCGTCGAGATTCTCTTCGTCGGTAACGTGTGACAAAATGATGTCGTGAGTAGTAGTCGAGTTCCTTCCGTAAAGTAGCTTGATCGGCATCATCTGCATTGTTTTTTTTTTGCACTGCCTTGTTGTAAGCAAACGTTACGTACGGAAGGATGACATCCCACGTCTTGTGCTCGACGTCGACATACATTGCTAACATGTCGGCGAGGGCCTTGTTCAGCCGGTCCATAATTCCATTCGTCTACGGGTGGTAGGCAGTTCTCCTCGTGTGGCGTGTCTGGCTGTATTGCAGGATGGCTTGGGTGAGCTCTGCTGCAAACGTTGCTCCTCTGTCGATGATCAGGACTTCTGGGGTACCATGTCGCAGCAGGATGTTCTCGACGAAGAATTTGGCTAGTAGGGCTGCACTACCTTTTGGCACGACTTTCATTTCAGATAAGGGAGTAAGGCCCCGACGATCCACTTATTTCCTGACGTCGACATAGGAAAAGGTCCAAGTTTATCCCGATCTGCTGGAACGACCGGCAAGGAGGCTCGATTGGTTGTAGCGATCCCGCTGGCCATGTTAGCGGTGTATTGAGGTGCTGACAGTCTCGGCATGTCCTAATGTATTAGGGAATACCTCGATAGCGCGAGGGCATATCAAGTGATCGGATCGTCATGTAGGGCGCGCAGCGCTGAGGACAAAAGAAGAAGGTAGTTCGCAGGGTTTGGTGAAAGTTTTTCTTGGCGAGGACGTGGTTTTTGCAGCGAAAACGAAGACAATCCTCGCCTAAATGCCCTAGGGACAATGTCGGCGTTGCCTTTCAAGTACTAGATGAGGCTCTGTAGCTCGGAATGGCTCGCTGCTGTTCGACGAAATCTTCCGTGCTTATTGCTCTCAGGAAGGCGTCGTCATCCTCGTCGTCTTGCGGCGGCGGGTCAAGGGGCAGGGCGATAGGCACTTGGAATCAGAGTGCTTCCTTCCGGGCTTGTTGACGACGGTAATGTCGTCTACTATGAAAGCACACATGTATCAACTACATAAAAGAAAGGAATCAAATGTATGAAACATGCAAACATCCTGCAACTTTCCTGTGCGTATAATGACAAGGAAATCGGCCGACGTAAGTGAATTCAGCACAATAATATGTGCCAAAATAGGTAGCCGGCAATGCAGCAGATCAAACTAACAACAGTATTTCGACACGGACCATTTGTACGTGCGACAAGAGGGGCAGATAAGCGTAGTTGATAACGCGAAATATTGTTGCATCGGAAAAAGTGGCCGGGAGCAGAGCTACATTTGACGCCTGGCTGCGAATCGCGGCTACTGAGATCTCTAATGCCTTCCGATCGAAAAAAATAGATATTTAACAGGCGAACGAGCATACAAAAAGGGAATAACAGACGCGGTACTGAGTCCAAAGGTGCGCATTCGCATAAGCACTTGAAACTTGGGTTTCTATCTATTCGTTGCAGTATTTTATAGTGTAGTTGTCGGCGATGGAGAGGTGCTATGCGATAAAGGTTAGGACGCCATTTATTGTTTTCATTTGATCTATGTGCCCAAGTACATATATTGAGCCTCAATGCTCGCTACACGTATTGAGGTGCTGGGTATAACGAGGCCAACTGACGAGTAGAGCCGGCTCTGGTGATGCGCCAGTGATCCACGTGTGGTTGTTGGATAAGGATTGTTGTGCTGCTGTTTAGCGCATAAACATGTACCCATGAGTTCACTTGTGTATGGTATGCGAAGCAGTGTGCGGGGAGCCTACCAAGCTAACGAAACATTCATGAGATCACCTAGATGTAGGTGTTTTTTTCATGATCTAGATGACACACATGTTATGCCATTCATGTCATGAGACCTCAGGATTCCGTTTAGGTACACATAAGAGACCTTAAGGCGAAAGCCTTAGTAATGCTCATGACTATGACTTCGATCATCAACCTTTAGCCTTTTCCTTCACTTACCACCACATCCGAATCCATTCCATTGGTTTTTGAGTGTTAATCTTTTGTCCATGAGCCATTGTCATTTTTGATGAGTTATGCGCATGACTATGGCTTCTACCACTATACTTTAGTGTTTCCTTCACTTGGTACCCACGTCTGAACCAATTTGAGTGGTTTTTGAGTGTTCGTTTTTTTCCTGAGCCATTGCCGTTCTTGCTGAGTCATGCTCAAGTCTATGACTTCTACCATCATTCTTAAGTGTTCACTTCATTTAGTAATCACGTGAGGAGGAATTGTGGTGGTTTTTGAGTGTTATTATTTTATCGCCGAGTCATTGTCATTTCTGCGGAGTCATGCTTTTGACTATGGCTTCTGCCATCATCATTTAGTGTTTCCTTCACTTAGTACCTACGTCAGAACCCACTTCAGTGGTTTTTGATTGTAAAACTTTTTTTGCTGAGTCGTGCTCATGACTATCACTTCTACCATCATCCTTTAGTGTTTCCTTCACTTACTACCCACGTCAGAACCCATTTTGGTGGTTTTTGAGTGGAATCTATTTTCGCCGAGACATTTAGTGTTTTCTTCACTTAGTAGCCACGTGAGAACGCATTGTGGTGGTTTTTGAGTGCTAATATCTTTTTCGCTGAGTCATTGTCATTTATGCTGAGTCATGCTCTTGTCTATAACTTCTGCCATCATCCTTTAGTGTTTCCTTCACTTAGTATCCACGACAGAACCCATTTAAATGGTTTTTGAGTGTAAATTTTTTTGGTGAGTCACTATCATTCTTGCTGAGTCGTGCTCATGAATATCACTTCTACCATCATCCTTTAGTGTTTCCTTCACTTACTACCCACGTCAGAACCCATTTCGGGGGTTTTTGAGTGGAATCTTTTTTTCGCTGAGTCATTGTTATTTTTGCAGAGTCATACACTGTTGTAATACTATGCCAATGTTGGTAAGTGCCAAGCTAACGACACGACCATGAGAGCAACAAGACGTAGGCGGGTAGATAGATAGATACTGTCAAAGTGGCGGTGCGTGCGAACGCTGAGAAACGCGTAAGGCGCCAACCGGCCTCCTCTCTTACGATTTTTCTGGACATGCTGCGTCATTTGGCTGCGCTGTGAAGAATTCCGTGCGGGCCCTCCGAGACAAGCATGTAAACACTGAGAATTGTTTCCTCGCTGCCACACACTCAGTGGGACATGCTCAGTAACCCTAAGATGGCGAGAGGGTCGTTGAAGAGCGGCACACACCCACTGCATTCATGGCACAGCCTGCTAGCGTCGTCGTGACAGGTGATCATTGAAAAGCGCCGCATACCAAGTGCATTTGTGGTGCAGCCTGCTAAAGTGTCCGATTGTAGTCCTCGTAGAACATATGTAACATGAATTTGATTCCGCCGAGTATTGAAGAAACGTGATCCATCCTTTTCTAACTATAGTGTGGCACATCCCCATTGACACGTACCTAGTTAGCCAAGATGGCGTCAAAAAAGTATGCATGAAGTTCGGTGAAGAGCGGAACACGCCTACTGGCACTGTGCAAGTGACCCAAGTTGGCATCAGAGAGGTTCACTGAAGACCATCACAGACCATTGTGGTGGCTAAGTGGCTATGGTGTTGCACTGCTAAGCACGAAGCAGCGGGATCAAATTCTGGCAGGGGCGGCCGCATTTCGATGGCCGAGAAGTGCAAGAAACGCCCGTGTCCGTTGCATTGGGGGCACGTTAAAAATCCCCTGCTGGTCAAAATTATTCCGCCTGCAAATGTCCTAACTTCATCACCGCACCAAATTTTCGGCCGTCCTCGACTGCGCTTCCCTTCTCTTGGTATCTCTTCTGTAATTCTAACGGTCCAGCGGCCGGTTATCCATCCTACGCATTACATGGCCTTCTAAGCTCCATTTTTTCTCATAATGTCTAGTGCATACATACATACTTAATGTCTTAATACATACATACATACATACATAGAAAAATAGATAGCCCCCGGGATGTTCTGGAGGCGCCCGAAAAATAACGCTTTAAATATGTCATGATATATCGTTTATTTAAATACCAGGCCATTGCGGTATCATTAGAAATGATGATCAAGATCACCGCTGCCACCTCAGTCCTGTCCCAAGGACAGACGCTGCGAGAGAGCTTCGCATCCTGGCACGCACACTCTCGTTAGCTGAGTGGAATAATACACATTCAGCGCTCACCAGATTGCACAGACTAGACTCTTGGCTGCAACTCGGACCAACAGCCGGACTGCCCCGAAGCGAAGCGTCTCTTCTGTGTCAGCTGTGGTTAGGGGTTGATTTCACGTAAGCCTATTCAGCAGTTATTGGAATGGCTGACTGTCCTACATGTGATGGCTGCGACTGCGAGGAGTCCATTGACCCCCTATTGTGTCACAGTCCTCAGAAACACAAATGCAGTCGATCTCCAACTTATTGAGGAGACTAAGTAACCATCCGCTGAGTAAAAACGCTAATAATGTGCCTCCATTCCACCCTGTCAAAGTAGATGTACCGCGAAATTGTTGCCAACGTTAGACAAGCACCGCCACCACAGGCGACGTACGTCACGCGCGCACGCATGTGTCAGTAAGTGCCGCATACATGCTCAATCCTTTAGGCCCTCCGCTGAGGGCAAACGCCTTATTGAACTTATTCAAATTTTCAAATTAAATTACGTCAGGAAAATTGTAAAGTACGACTTACACACAAGCTGCAGACATGATAGCTTCGAATTCAATTCGAATGTACGACAATAACGGCATCGTCACGTGACTATATCGCCTGATGATGTCATCACCTCAAGCGCGACGTCATGCGACGATGTCTTCATCAAGTGATGATGTAACCTAGTGGCGTCATGTGATGACGCTTGGAGAAGCAGCACACTGTGAGCTTCCCACTTCTTTGCACTATCTCCGGGATCGGCCCACATTTATGTGTGAGCGAGAGCGGCGCACGCGACGCGAAAAATCGTCACCAACTAGAAGCTAACAGCTTCTTTGTAATACTCGAACACCGTCCCCTAATTATCTTTAGCTCAGAAGGCAGTCAATGCACTTTTGTGCTTTCTGGGAACGATTTCATTGTTCGAGTGCCTATGACTGCTTATTGCATTCCGTGCGTGTGCCCTCGTTTACCGCATTTATTTTTCTCTTTCCCCCTCCTTTTTTCACAGTTTACCCTTCCGCCAGCGCAGGGTATCCATCCTGACTTCTGACTGGTTAACATCACTGCTTTACTTCTTATCTCTCGCTTACTGAACAGTTCACTGGCAGTGTCAATCCCATCATTATTCTGGAAACTTCTACTACATTTAATCAACTTGCCTTTCGCATCTCAGACATTTGTCTTTCTCTGTTAGGCTATGGATGCGTCAAACGGCGTTCTTCAGTAAGTTCAATGCCAGACCTTGAAGCGCTACCCACCAAAGTGGGATCTAAGCATAGCGAAGGAACCAGATAAGCAGCATTCTCCACTCAATTTCGTACTCTGTCTAACCTGAAAGCTTGTCTGTCACCAATAGTACATTTTACGCGCAAGCGCACATGCCCCGTCCGTGTAATCAACGACACTAAGTCGGAGGCAACCGAGATGGGAGAGGGAACCGAGCGGCGGAAGAGGGGGGCGCCTAGAAGTGCAGAGCAATAAAGTCCCTATATAAGAAAAGTACCGCCATCCTTTGATCAACGCCGCTTGTCTCTCTCCTATATCTCCGATTGGACGATGGTAGCGCGCGCTTTCACTTCTTTGTATTTTGATTTTTTTCTGCCTGAAAGCCATGTTGTAAGTCCTTTGCGCAGCCGCAGTCGCCGCCGGCGGCGGCGGCGCGCGCCCGGCCTGAAAGCTTCAACGTGAACTTTCTAGGTGCGCCACCGTCGACTTGCTTTCGCAAGCAAAAAGTAAAAAAAAAACAAGCGCTTTAGGAGAGGAGACGGCGGAGGAAAGAGTAGATGGCGGTACTTTTCTTATATAGGGATTTTACAGAGCAAGAGTGCGTGCCGGGGAAGGTACGGAGGAGAGCTCGGCAGAGGGGGCGTGGTGGGGGAGAGGAAGGAGGCGGATCGTCGCGGAGGAAGGTAGATGGAGGCACACTGGTTCACCTCCTTTCACAATTGCTTGCTACTGGCTCTGTTGTGCTATGAATGTACCGGTTTCGTCTGGCGATTGAGAGGCCGAGCGGCGAGCGACAAGGACGGAGCAGCAAAACAAGCCATAACAGGCTGAGCGCGAGTAGTCGACCGACCCCAAAGTTGTTGGAAAGCGCCGGGCACGAGCTGAACAAGACCGGAAAAAGGCGCGGGCTATGCCTGCCCAGGAGAGTCCCGAAGAACGTGCTAGGTGGCGTGCGGCAATGCGGGTGCGTCAGGCAAGACAGCATAGCTTAGAAACACCGTAACAGAGCCCATACGCTTGCGCGTAACCAGCGATCACGGAGTGAAACGCCTCTGTAACTTTTTTTCACGCTTTCACATACCGAGTTTAACGATTTCGACAAAGCAGGTCTCGCTACTGTTGCGTCCTTTAGTGATGATAAAACTTAATTCGACTACCTATTTCCTTGCAATACGTAACTTTTGTGCTCTCGATATTTATATGATCTCTTTTAAGGTCCTCTAATGTAATTAAAATCGATAGGGCCATTGTGGGCTATATGCTCATGTGTGAAGAGAAAGCGAGTGAGTGCATTTTAGTGCTCACACAATCCCTGTCGCATTTAATAAATCTTCGTGACCTTACACCGCAATTGCAGGAATATATGCGAATATTTTAGCTCTTCGAAAGCTTCTGGTGAACTCTCTGACACTCGCTTTATCCTCAGACACAGAATTGAAATGCATCCTCATGGATGCATTTGAATTCAAATTTATTTTTTAACTTTTTTTCCGTTTCTCTTGTTGTGCGTCACTATGGTTTCTTTTTAAATGAAATGGGGCTGGCACACTGGCGTAAACAGTACTACTTCATGACCAATTTATGTAAGCTCTGTCGTCATTGGCCTCGTGTAATCATAACAAGCTTAAAGAAGTTTCGTTTTAATTGCATTGGCAATTATGTGGACACACCAGGCCCACTTGCGCCATCGTCATCGGCGTCGCCGTGATCCTTACAAAGACCGAGTGCGAGAATGTGCGAGGGGGAGCCGACGATCGTGGCACAATATCCGGCGCGCAAGGGATGAAGGCGGGGACGAACGGCGCCGAACGTCTTCCATCGCGCGCAAGGCAGCGGCGACTGCGTATAGCGCGGCCCTACTGGAAAGCATCTGCGACGAGCACAGGGTGTGCCGAGTGCTGATAGCTTCGTGTGCGCTCTGTTCTCGCCGCTTAGTTCGCGATGAACGGAGAGGCAGCACGAAGGTCAATTCACTCGCTGCTGCAGCTGCGCTCCCTCACGCCAGCGTTTTGACAGCGAGTGTCTGCGGTCATCGCGTAAGATGTATTCATGTTTGCTTGTGCGTGCGTGAAACCACGCTTGTTAATTTAGGCACATCACAGTCGAATTGGAGGACGTTCATCACAGCGTTTAAGCGAGTAGTTAACATCGCCACTCTCCTATTTTATGAATGTCGTCACGACATTTAAGCCAACAGCCTGACTTAGTAATTTAGTTAGTAAGCGAGTGTTTACAATTTTAAGCGGCAGGTAAAACTACTATCCTTACCTCGCACCGCTGTCGGATAATATGCTATTGCAATCGATGCTTGGCCTTTCGTTTGAAATGGCGACATTTTTCAGCTTCTATAAAAACCAACATTTAATTGCAATCTTCATCACCAAAGTGCACAGCTACATTGAACCATCTTTTTCTCTGTATATATCGTTTGGTACCGTCCCATCTTCTATGGCACTGTGTAAAGAAAATGCAACCATTGACCATTTCTTGCAAATTTAGGGTCAATATACATGCCAAATAAAGCTCCATTAAATATTTTGCTCAGGAATTAAAGTTTGTCCCTAACTTCGCAGTCTCTTTTTTTTCGCCTGCTCAGCACTAGTGCCAACGTTTTTAAACGTTGACTGGTGTTTAGGCGACCGAGCGTGATAGTGGCCATTTGCAAATTCATCTGTGAAACATGCAGATTATGCTGATATTGGGAAATGTTATCTAATTGTCTCACAAAAATTATATTTAAAGAAAGAAATATTTACTTGGTCCCGAAGATTATGTTTCAAATAATCCTAATTTCTCTAAATGTTGTTTCTTTTGAGTGTTATACATCCTATAACTTGTACGAATTTCTTTCAAGTTCCTTTTGTTGGAATACAATTTGTACAAAATGCACTTAACCCCTCTATTATGCTTTCGCCTTTCTGGATGCTACTGCCCCCTTAAATCACAGGGTCCTTCACCAATTAATGCTAGTGGGCAAGTGCCACGGTTTAAGAAGAAGTGAAGCACGCGAGTACGAAGCATTTTCTCAACTGCGCCTGCCAACCTTCCTCAGCGCAACCATGGGTAAGTGACCATCGCTTTGTTAAGGTCTTTCTCGTAGTCCCAGCACACGATAGAGAAGTGCGTAAATCCACTAATTCGTTTATCACTAAGAGAGGTGAAGAAACTGCTGTATGAAGCCTAGCCCTCCGACGGTGAGTGCTAGCGATCAGGATCACGGCGATGGCTCCACGCGAATAAAATGAAGGCTGTAGCAGCTTACTACGAGAAAATGATGTGGTTTATTCAGCTTATATACGCAGGGATCGCCCTACACGTCAATTAGAAACAAGAAATACTTTTCCCCAGTCCTTCCCTAACGCAAACATTTTGTGGCTTTATATGGTTGTCACTGCATTTCTGGCAGTTATCTTAGGTGCGCTGGACATATAATGTAGTTCACGTCCATAGGTGATAGACTAACAAACCAACTCCCCGTGTTGTTTTGACTAGCAAGTTACGGTTTTCCTAGAATAGTGTATATCCTTGCTATAATGTACCGCTTTCAGGCATATCGGGGTCACGGATAAGGAGCGACAATAGTTACATTTATCAAGCTAGCACGTGCACACGTGTCCGCATTTTGTTTTAGGTGTCAATGCCACTCAGCTGGCGGGTATCGCTGCAGACTGCCGACAGGCTAAAGATGAATGCGGAGAGTTTACGCAGCTAATAATTAATGCGGTGCTAGTGCTTCAACCCAGACTCTTGTGAATATGGTGCTAACAGATAATAAGATAAAGACTAACATAGAGCAGGCCCATGGGAGCTGCGACAAATACCTGCATGTGCGTTCGCATAGAAAATTGGCGTTCGCTGACAGACACAACAATTGCTTGTAGATTCGTGATCTTGTCGATAGGCCAACTTTCTGAAGCCGATGCCAAAGAAAATATGAGCCCTAATGTAGCCAAGAAGTTGCTTTTAGATAGCAAGATGACATCGCGCAGTACACCCGAATGCAGCTGTCACGCGGCATCTGGTGTTCCTTACTACATGGCTACGCGGCAGAAGAGTATGTAGTTATAAGCCGGGAAACAGCATGCAAAGAACAAAGAGGGCACCAGTGGGCTTATCATGCCTGAAGAGGGCAGGATGAGCAAAACATGAGCATTTTGCTAAGCATTTTAGCCAGGGTCATTTGAATGCACCGTAGAAACATTTACATTCGTTTCCGTAGCGGGGAAAGGTGACTATAATGACCGAGCACCGCTGAAAGGGCTTTCTCTGTTGGGCACATCACCAGAAATGAAGGCTGTGGGCCCAGCGATGCACTTTAAGGGGAAGCTATACCAAGCCGGCAATAGGGAAATGAAACTAGAAATTTTGATATGCACAATACCACAAAAAAACCACACTCATTCACTTCAATGTAGCAGCAATAGTCGCCCCAACTTTCCATAAGCTGTTTCAGCACCTGTTAGTCACTCTTTATACTAATGAGCTCGATCTTGGCTCAAACTTCTGAAGACTTTCGTCAGCCCCATGGCTCATGAATATTAATTTGCGGATGACATTACACTTGCACAGCAAAGTGGATTCAGTTCAATAAGCAGTACGACAATAAGTTTGTTTCATTCACCCAGCATTTGTTCTTTAATTATTCCCTCATGCATTTTTTATTTCATTTCTTCAGTTCCGCCTTCAATGAGTTGTTTGTTATCAATATTTTAGGAAACATTCCATCAGGCGATGACTGACAATTTAGCGAACCGTGCCGATGTAAAGATGTGAAGAAACACTTCAAAGAAAAACAAACAAACAAACAATCCACTATATCTGCTATATCTTCGTGCCTACCTGTAACTTAAGTAAACTCACGGAAACATTTATAAAACAAATTTAAATTTTCCTTTACGTAAACCGACATCTGCGAGTGCACATATTGCCACCAGCAGTAATGGGTACAGTGCTAAGAGGCAGGCACGGACAAGAACAAAGTGCGCGTGCTTCTCCGCCCGCTCGATAGCCAGCCCCCAGCGCCGTGTTTTTCAGGAGCCGCTACCCTCAATAAACGTCGCGTCGCCCGTTCTCTCACAAGGCACGTGACAATATGCAGCCGCGTTGTAAAAGAGGTCAATAAATATATCCTAGATGAATATATGCGATTTCCGATTGCCCAATATAAGGTTGCTTGTAAGTCCTTCAAAATAAAATGTTTAATGCATTCAAATTCGTAGAATTATCGCCTTTTTCTAC
Source organism: Dermacentor silvarum (assembly GCF_013339745.2). NCBI lineage: Eukaryota > Metazoa > Arthropoda > Arachnida > Ixodida > Ixodidae > Dermacentor > Dermacentor silvarum. The sequence goes on along the minus strand of NC_051157.2, from coordinate 152,571,599 downwards.
ACCAAAGGACCACCAATGTCTGCAAGATATTGCTATATCAGAGGTATTTGGTGGTTCGTGCGAGAATGATACGTAAATCCGTCATACAGAGAAAATGCTAAGGCGCGGTTAGCTTAAATTGGTCACGGATACTAAATTTTCCAGGAGGCAGCTGTGGTCCTTGCGTACACATTATTTTCGTGCTATTTTTGCAGATGGAAGGTCTACGATGTCCAGCGGAGTCGGTAAGTTGTTTCAGCATGTCTCCGGGAAAGTACACAGGCATCTCACTGTCTTTTTCTCGTCAGAACGCCGAAAACGGAGACTGGCTGCTGCTCAAAGGTGTAACTTTGTCACAGCTGTCAACTGGATCTTTAAAGCGAAACTTTCTTACCGAGTTATGTGGCCTTTAACGCCGAGCGCGTTTAACGGGATGGCGCCATCTAGGAATGGCGCAGCGAAGATTTTGTTTACGAGTGTACCGTTTCAAGCATAGAGTTTCGTAAAAGAATTACTGGAGTGCACTGGGGCGCTAGGTTCTACGGGAGCTGTAAGCAGGGTTATTATAGGGTGGTTGGTGGTTAGTACGTGGATTTGCCTAAACTTCGTCCTTTTGGCTTCAAACGGCTTTGTGACTTTACAAGCTTGTGATATTCAACAAGGAACGGCGTATAAACACGTCAATAAACATTAATAAAGTAGTCCGACGACAAGATTCGAACACAGGGCATATATTACACAAGCCTGTGATTGAAACAATTACGCCACGGACACATGCGTCGACAGGTGGCATAGAACACCTTTTGTCGCAGGCAAGCCAGCACGTTGAGACGCTGGGCGCGTTTCGATGCGCCGTTGCACTAGAAGGAACCTACACGCTAGAAACACCGCGAGTGCAACACGACGCCGTGGACACCAGTAAACATTGAGAGTATATATATATATATATATATATATATATATATATATGTGTGTGTGTGTGTGTGTGTGTGTGTGTGTGTGTGTGTGTGTGTGTGTGTTATTTTTATGCCTGGATTACTTCTGCCTCGTCTTCTCTCTGTCCGAGCCCGCAGTCCGAGCGCACGAGCCTAGGTGCATCCTTCTCGTCATTACACTCTTCCACGCTGCGGAAGATAGCTCCAGTGGTTGTGAGGGCACGCCATGATGGAAAACTAGGGAACGCCGTCCTGTGTGCAGCCTGCATCTCTGGGGGTTGGCACTGAGTGTTGCAATCAGGTCGCATGTCTCGTCGACGATTATCCCGTCGCAACTGGGCACGTAAGGCAGGAGATCGTGCACGATGAGCAGCCGCTCTGCTCAGCCGTCGCGTGCTTCTTCGCAATGTTGCCGCATGATGATCGAGGCTCGTCGCTGCGTTCGCATCAGCTGCGCTTGACGAAAAAGTTGCAGTGGCTTAGCTCGGCTATGCTAGGATCAGTGGCGTAGCCAAGGGGGGGGGGGGGTTGGGGGGGTTCAACCCCCCCCCCCCCGAAATGTTTTGCAACCCCCCCCCCCCCACCCCCACTAACCCACCCTTTTTTCTCGTCGCTTCGCGCTGACATATTTCAAGAAGCCGGTGCTACTTTCACACTTTGGTTCCTGGGCGCTTCCGTTTGGGTTGGTAATTTACAGCGAATCATGTCTGCATATGGAAAAAAACTGTCACGGTGTTTGTCAAGGCCTTGACACTCTGTGAGGTTTTGGGCGCGAATGTGGCGTCCGCATTCTGAAACAACAAATGCGCAACAAATGCGCAACAAATTAAGCAACAAATGTGGCAGCCGCATTTTAGATGAAGGCGAAAATGCTCGAGGCCCGTTTACTTACATTTAGGTGCACGTTAAAGTCCCCAGGTGGTCGAAATTTCCGGTATACATTTCCGCCGCTTCCCTTCAGGTGCCGGTTAGGCCAGCGTTCGCGTAGGAACTTGGTCTCGAAGCTGTCGGAAGCGGCAAAATCTTGTAAAAATCCGCCCGCCTAGGCGGCAAAGCAGGCAGAAAAACAGGCGGCGAGCCAAATTGGTCTCGGGCCGATTTTTTCGCCATGGCGAAGCGGAAACGCGGCGGAAAGTCGTTCTGCTCGGCCGGAAGCTACACTAGCATGTAAACTTCCTGTCGTAACATTGAACATGGCACCAAAAGTGTAGGCTGTAATGCTAATCGATGCGATCAAGAACCACCCCTTCCTCTACGACAACAGTGGCACTCAAACGTGCTGTCAGCAATACTCGCGATAGTATTCAACGTCGCGCGACAGGAGATACGGCAACGAAGCCTCGGCGTGACCCAACTTCTTACACTTTTGCAAAGCCAGGCGAACCCACCACTGCCGTTTCCGAGGTTTTCTTGTCTTCCGTTTATTCATTGTCGATTTCAAGAAAACAAGTAAGTAGAAGTATAAAAGCTATTGTCTTCCACTTCCATGGAAGACAATAGTTAGGCAGATTCCTCGTTGGCGCTCCATAATTCTCCTCGCACGTGCACGGTATGTTGCAGAAGTCGCAGGGTGCTTTTCTCGTCGCGACGATAGATTGGGAGCGTAGGTCTCACGTAGGACGCGCAGGCTTCGGCGAGCCTCAACACAAGGGCCAGCCCGGGTTTTAGTTTTGGTGTTCCCGTTGCCGCTTTCGTGTCCTGGAGGCGCCGAAAATAATACGAAATGATGAAATGTTATTACAACTTGTAAATAAAAGCTATTAAAGAAATATAATCACGCCTATAGGCAGCAACCTGTGATACAGCGCTACCGCGCCCGTGTTAGGAGAATTACAGAACGCAAACGAGGAACTTACGGAAGGTCGCAGATGACACGCGAAATTGCGCAAGATGATCACTTTTGATGACGGGTGGGTCAGTGAATGAACATACCGCTCGAAATAATGCGATAATGAGCGCCACCACGCCGACAAACGTACGCAGACTAGATGGATGTGGACGAAAGCGGCAGCGCGGCCGCGGTGGTAGCAAAACAAATGTGAACTTGGACATGCGCGGAAAAGATTTTCCGGCCGCTTTGGCCTCTCCACCCGCTTGCCGCTTCCCAAATGTGAACGTAGCCATAGTCTGCAGCGCAAGACGTCTCACGTTTGCGATTGCGCCCCTACGGAAGGCTGGTAGTTACTGTTGTGTTGCTGAATCCCAAACCAGCAATTACGAAAGGCTGGTAGTTGCTGTTGTGTTGTGGAATCCCAAACCAGCAATGTACACACGAAAGGGTTGATGCCAGCAGTGAAATTCCACTGACTCGCAACAGAATGCACGAAACAGACAGCCGACAAGCATGGATTACTGCTGTGCGCAGTACAGCGTAAGTAAACTGTTGTTGCAGGCGCTGACAGTTCTCGTCGGAGTTCACGCGTCCTGAGAAATTGATTATGTGCACTATGCACTGAACGAGACCGGAGTTCATTCCTGCATCAGTAGTAAACCAATCAATCGAGATTCTGTGAGGTACAAGGCCACTTCCTGTTTGCACAGGCCTAAGTGAAGCAGAAATGACTCGCACGCACTACTTAAGATGCGTACACATGCCATAACTATGCAGTGCGGTGAAATATTCTGTACAATTCTCAATCTGTTGACGTAAAGGCAAATGACGGCTGCACGCTCGCACACAGCGGAAGACACAGCGGCCCATGCACTTGCCGCAGGAAATGCAAGGCGACGAAAGCTTCGTAAAAAAAAAAGCATTACTCGTTTTTGCGCGTATTTAAGTTTTCTAGCGCAAAGACGCAGCGAACAAGCTATTGCTATATGGGAGTAGGTATAGCCTGGTAACACGTGCATTTTCACATGTATAGCCGTCCTTGACCTGTGAAACGCACTTCGCCCCGACGAGGACGACACCATCTACGCTTAACGGAGATTAACAATTAATGATGTCTTCTCCGATCTGGCGGGTCGTATCAATGATGCGTTTTCGAAGACTGGTCCATCCAGTGGCGCGATGAGAGACGGTTGCTCCAAACGCCCACTGTACCTGTCGTACTTACTGTATTTTAGTGAGCTTACATTACTTTTTACTTAATTTCTTCACAAGCACACAGTGCCACACACACACGCGATGGGGGGGGGGGGGTCCCATGTCTTTGATATACATGCATAGAGTGTGCTTAAACTACCGATACTTATTATCGATCACGTCACGTAGTGGAAAGCAGACGCTTGCCTCCCCCCCCCCCCCCCGGTCGGGCCGATGAACCCCCCCTGAAAAAAATTTCTGGCTACGCCCCTGGCTAGGATATATGTAGCGTTAGCAAAGGTTCAGCTGATTATTCTTAGCTTTCCCGGTTGTCTCCTACGCTCAACCGCTAATTGCCAGTCAACTACTTCGGGATCCGATGAGTCGAGCTTCTCCGTTCTTCTGCGCTGTTGAGCAGCATTTGCGCTCTCCTTCTCCGTGGCTATACCACACTGGCAAACGCCAGTCAGAAGCGCAGCGGCTCCAGCGCAGTGTCAGACGGCGACTCCACAGCGAGCGCGCGCCGGCGCCAGTGCGTCTACCACGGCTACGACGTCACTCCTCTGGAATGCGCAGACCGGCGGCGGTGAGTCGCGCGCGGCGGCGGCGGAGTGCGCGAGAGGTGCCGGCTCCGGTGGCTCCGGTGCGCAAGCCGTGTGACATCACTGATCCTTGCGCATGCGCAGCACGGCTCTTGATGTGCCGCGCGAAACGGGCTTGGCTAGGCCAGTGTAGCTAACGCTACAAAACCGCCAGCACTGCGCGACTGGCCTTTCGCGCGTCTCTTTCGGTGTCTTGCGCGTCTTTCGCGTGCGGGCAGGTCTTTGATGATGATGAACTTCAGCGAGGCCTCCCTCAGTGCGCTGTGAAAGCCGCGAATTTGGCCAGCGACTGCGTGGGCATGCAACGATGTGGCTCCGATGAGTCAGGAAGCATCTCCTTGCTACGATTAGTCCACATGTCGGATTCCTGGAGCGGTAGTGTCGTCGCGTCCATGCCCCTCGGCGTTGTTGTGTTTCGGAGCCGTTTCACTGACATCTGTGGACCGAAAGTGGTCTCGGTCTCTATAAGTGATGGTACAGTGTGGGAAGTCGACGCCGAGTCTGAGACCCATAATGGTAAAAATGGCTCGCATTTTGGGTCTATAGCGGGGCAGGTGGCAGGCAATCTGCCAAAACCTTCCCGGGTTCCAAGTCCGGGTTGCCAGTAGAATGCGAAGTCGAAGTAGCAGCGGTGTTCTGCTGCGTGTTTATGGGTTGTGGTGGAGCCGATGATGACGGTCCGTGATCTGCTGCTCGGTGGTGAGTCGAAGCGCGAGCGGTAGTCGCCGTGCACTTCCCACCACCTGCGATGGGGCCGATGACGACACTGGGGGGCCGGCTTCTGCGGCGGGGCAGCCTGCGGGCCTCCCCGGCGAGGCGTTACTGCGCACGACAGGTGCGTCAAAGCGGGGTATCTCACGAGCTCCGGTCGCTGAGCAATGTTAGTCGCGCTCGTCGCAGGCGCATGCCAGAGGGCAAAAACAGCCATCAAGGCAGCGCTCTATTCTGCCCAGGACTGGTACTTGTGGCCTTCATAGTTGTCCCACGCCTTGGCGCCACCTCGAAGTCGCCCCGCTGCAACCAGCCATATCGTGTTGTAGGACCAGGGATGGCGTGCCCCGAGCGCGTTGGCTGCTTGCACCGACAGAATGGGGCCATTTGGAAATTCGTGGAACGCCGGTAGTTCCGAGGCAACCGCTGATGGAAAAGCGGCTAGCGGGAAACCGGAGGCGGCTGATACGAAGTATTCCAGCTGCTGTGACAGCAGCGAGATGGCTCGCATGACGTCGGTCAAGCTGCCGGTTGAGCTGCCCGTTGAGCCAGCGTCGGCAACCGCGCACACTGAGGCGGCGGCAGCAGCCGCAGTACACGGGCCAACCAGACCTGTGGCCAAGAGACCGTAAACGGCATCCATTGAGCCAATGCTGGTGGCGGCCGCGGTACTCACTGTAGCCGGAAGAATGGCCAGGGGAGCGTGAACAGATCCCTTGCTGGCTGAGAGATCATTGATGTCATGGGGCAGTGATCCTTGGCATGGGAAGCGTGGATGGTGTTCCCTGGCCGCAAGAGACATCCAGGACGGCGAGAATCCATGTAGAAGGCATTGTGGACGACATGCCTTCGCGGCTCGGATACAAGGTAGTCCCAGATACGGCAGCCATGACAAGGGAAGCGTTGACGGCGTTCCCTCGCTGGAACGACCAAGCATGGCGAGATGCATGAGAACGCAAGGCCTCCGCAGTACGGTGCTTAAGGCTGCAGCGCCTTAAGAATGGTCTTTCATCGACTGCGCCATTGTAATGAGAGAAGCAGACAGTCAGCCGCACGCCAGAACGCCTGGTTTTATCTGTCTCTTCTTCTGTCTGGCCACGCCGGCAGTCCGAGCGTGCGAGCCGAGTTGCATCTCTCGCTTCATAATATATATATATATATATATATATATATATATGTGTGTGTGTGTGTGTGTGTGAAGTAAACCAGGCGTTCTGGCGTATATATATATATATATATATATATATATATATATATATATATATATATATATATATATATATAGAAAGGATGTTGACAAACGCGGGAGGCCCTCAAAAGTAATTTCGCCCCAGAAACATGGAAGGTCGCCGTTTCGAGCCTCGCAGAACGAAAACCAGCGGGGGGCTTTATTAGTCGGTCAGGAGGCGCTCTTAGGCCGCAGAGAACCCACGTCCCTAGCCAAGTGCATCGTAATGTGGTGCACCCGCGGTCTGAAGACGCGGGGGAGGGGGTGGCGTTAGGAGCTGTTTGGCCCAGAGGCCCAAACGGAAGCGCGAACGGCTGCCCTCTCTCGCGCTGCCTAAAACGGACCACCTGCAAAACATCATTAGGGTGTCAATGGGCATGCCTCGGTTGCAAAGAAGCCATTTCCGGTGGGGTCATGTAACCCGACGCGCGGGCTCGGGAGCGACGGGCTGTGATCAGAGGCGCGGTCCGTCTTTGAGATGACAGTTTTATGGGCCTGCCGGAGACGGACCGCGCGCGGGACTGCGTTGTGCATCGACGTTCGCGCTTCGGCGCGGAGCCTTTTAGGCATGCCGTGGTAACTTCAAATTAAGGAACATGAACGGGGCGACTCGGGTGCTTCTTTCACCGATAGTGTTCTGGGGCAAACGCCGGGATGCTTTAACATGTCGCAGAGTGGAAGTGTTTGTGCGTTCTTTGTTTATTTCTTGTTTGTTGTTTTCTTTCTCTCCCTCTCTGAATGTTCTGAGAAACACAGCGAGAGTGAGAAAAGTGGTGACAAGTGAGTGACAGCCCAGTTGACCCAATCAGGTCACTGTGGTGTTGTGATTTGCCGTGAGGGGATTTGAGAGGAGCAACCGAAGGGTTAAAACCGGGCTCCCGACCCCTCACGAGGGTTCCGGACGCAGGAAAGGTTCTCTGCACTGTCGGCTCTGCCGAGTTAAGGCGCTGGCTCCAGTGTAAACTAAGGATCTTGACGTACGAGCGGTGGTATGCACTATCGGCTATGTCGAGTGTTACGTCAGACTGACTGTAGATAGCTGTCGATGTATATATTGTGTACATAAAGTCATACCTCCAAGTGGAAACGTCTATGGTGTCCCATCTCTGATGGAAGAGGAGAGAGGACGACGGCGGCATTTGAAGAGAAGTTTCCGAACCAAGTAAGGTGGTCACGCCAGCTTGGAGCACTCTGTGCTAAAGCAAAACAAACGAGGGGAGAAGGACACTTTAGTATATATATATATATATATATATATATATATATATCGTGACGGAAGCGAGATGGAGGCGAACAATATATTTGCTGAATAAATGAAAAGAAGGCTAGGGCAAGAGACGTCTCATCCGGCACACGTGCACGCGTATTCATCGTCGTATTCGTCTCTTTTCCAAGCTTCGCGTTCATCCATGTATGAATCGCTGCGTAACAATATATATATATATATATATATATATATACATATATACATCTACCCATGAAAAAGGTCGGTCCACCGACCAAAACTGTTCGGTACATAAACCTAAGATAACCGCGAAGTTGTGCTTTTGATTTTTCTAAATAAGCTTGTCCCATTGAAAAATCCAGTTACTTATGTATATATATATATATATATATATATATATATATATATATGCATCTTACACAGGTTGGATAATGTATACAAATATTTGGAAGCAGTACGTCATATATACATATATATATATATATATATATGTATGACGTACTGCTTGCAAATATTTGTATACATTATCCAACCTGTCTGTGCTGCATTGCGACCACCAAATTTCTTCTGATAAGATGGTGCCCTTCAATACTACTACTAATACCTCGAAATCCACGCTTCATATCTACACACACGCATGCTTCATGAGCCAATCAGACCAACAATGCTTCGGTTTACGTAGACGTCAACTGGACTTGAGTCTGCCTGCTTTCTTGTTCGGCACTAAAGCATAGCTGATTCTGGTAACCCGTGTGCGATCTTGACAAGCTGACTTGCCAGCAGTGCCCCTGACAGATTTTCCCTAATTTCAATGGTCGCAGCACAGGAACATGACGTGATTTGTGCCACGGAATCACAGAATACACAATACCAGTGCAGATGAGCTGCCAGCGACGTGATTCATTGCAGCTGTGTCACTTCACACTCGAGTGGACTGGTTCAGCGAGTGGGCCTGCTCCGTGAATGCAGCTTTACGCGGTATAAAAAAAATTAAATTATGAGGTTTTACGTGCCAAAACCACGATATGATTATGAGGGACACCGTAGGGGGGGAGTACGGAAAATTTCGACCACCTGGGGTTCTTTAACGTGCACCTAAATCTAAGTACACGGGTGTTTTCGCATTACGCCCCCATTGAAATGCGGCCGCCGTGGCCGGGATTCGATCCCGCGACCTCGTGCTTAGCAGCCCAACACCATAGCCACTAAGCAACCACGGGGGGTTTTACGCGGTTTAAGCTACCGCGAAGCGATTACGTTCGACGGTCACGCCATGCAGAACGTTGTCGGGTTGGAGCACCGCACTGTTTTCGACTGAAGGTTGCAACTAGCAATGCCGTCGCCGTGGACAGGCCTCTACGTTATATTTGCAATAAATGCTTGGGCTTAGCGCTTAGAACTAGCCCTGGAAATTAGGCTAGATAAGTAGTAATTAGGCCAATACTTAGTAAATAAACTTAGTTGTGGCTCTCTGCAGGCAGGTATGCACTGTAGTCTCGACAAGCAGTACAAATGGTTCTCTGCTCTTCGCGCGCGCGTTCTTGCCGTGCTTTTTCTTCGAGTTTAATCGAATGACCAGCACATGAAGAATGTCGCAAGGCGCCGCTCCAGCTCGATGTTTCCAGTTTGGGTATCTCTTGGTAGGCCAACACCGGTTCAACGAACTACGCGGACATCAAATTCAGGCAATATTAAAGCGACAGCCGTAAGGGCCCCGTGTCGCAGAAAAATCGGTGTCCGCGTGCCGTGAGCGAAAATTAGCGTATATATTTATGTGTATGTAGATCTTGATATATGACAGGCAGTATATGCGGGTTATGTGCTGCACCGTTGTATCAATAAAGTTGCTCATGGCTTGTCTTGTGGGTGACAGCCCAAAAACAAATGTCATGAAACAAAACACCTATAGTGCATGCCTTTTATGTTAAATATTCTCAGACTGAAATATTAAAAGTGCGAAATATAACGGAAACCTGAATATTATGAGGTAGTATGTATATGTATGTATATGTATGTATATGCATTTATATGTGTCTATAGTATGTATATGTGTGTATACTATGTATGTAGGTAGTATAGAATATTTTTTGCCCGGCTGTGCACAACCTCCGGTATCGGCCTACGCAAGGGGCAGTATTTCTCCCAGAAAGCTCGCCTTCGTGCATAACGTTCGCCACCAGTGTTTCGCAGTAAATATTACGGTTACATAAGCTGCAGTTGACGGCAACCGTGAGAAGCAGTCAGGAATCTTTGAATGCTATCGCGTTCCAGTGTTAAAGGCGAAGCTTAAGCGTCCTCCATTTTATTTATTTTTCTATTGCTGGGTTGCGGAGTTTGTGAACAACGGCCATCGTTCGTTCTGGTAAATATTCTTCTGAACCTGTGATGCAGCGCGCAGAAAAACTACGAAAAGAAGGAGAATCTACAAACGAGACGACCGCTGAATTTTCTACGTTTTATTTCAAAACGGCCGAGCTTATATGTATGTTGATTACAGGGTGTCCCAACTATCATGCACCAAGATTTAAACGTGTGCAAATGCCACGTGGCTCGACAGAACCAAGGTAATGTTGTCTGCCGTCGCTTGGAGATACTCCAATTACTTATAGCATGCCACCTAATTACATAATTATTCTTAATAATGAATCAAGTTATCAAATATTATAGCTCCATGAAAACTGTGTAGGAGAAAATTGTACAGCCACATAAAAAACTCCCGATACAGCTTTTTGTTGCTCAATACCCGCTACATGAAAGTGTTCTTCCAAGCGTGAAAGAAGCCCACAATTACACGCAAAATTGCCGCGCGACTGGCCGCTCGAAGCACTTAAGGTGTATTCGTGGGCTTCTTTCATGCTCGGAAAAGCACTTTTATGGAGTACGTATTAAGCAACAGAAAGCTGCGTCGGGATTTTTTCATGCGGCTGTACAATTTTCTCACTGATAATTTTCGTCTAATTATAACATTGAAGAAGTTGATTAATTATTTACGACGAATTATTTAATTAGTGGGAATGCAAAAAATCATCGTAGTATCTCCAAGCGGCGGCAAACAACAATACCTTAGTTCTGTCCAGCTACGTGGCGTTTGCATATTTTTAAATCTTGGTACGGGATAGTTGGGACACGCTTATGCACACTAGTGCACCACTATGTGACGAGACACTATTTACCAAAAGTAAGAAAGCGGTTCTATCACGCTTGTTTCTGGCCTTCCAAAAATGACGATTATTTCTCGTTTAGCATGACACAATACTGGCCTCATGCCTGACACACGGCTCATTGATAAATCTACTTCTCTGCCGGCAAGGAAATTAGCGCCGATGACGAACTTAAAGCGCAGTCACTCAAAATTGGTGTTCATCTCAGCCTCAATTCTTGGTCCGCTGTGTGGTTTGGTTTATACCTTGGCCCGCGTCGTCAGTGAATTCGTGGGCAGGACCATAGGTGGCGGTCTTCTCAGGTGGTTTGATGGACCGGCCCTCCCCCAATCTGCGGCCCGTCTCCTAATTACGCTATTACAGATTGTGCCATAAATATATTAACAAGGGAATTTTACTTCGTACTCATTCGGGCGTTGGTTTCAGGGCCATTATGCTGGGGTGCTGATGGGTGCGGGCATCCTTGCCAAGGCTTTCCCACGCAGAGAAGTCCATAAGGTTTGGGTCACGGTAGTTACCGACTAGTATTCAATTGGATTGAAGTCTAACGTGAGAGCGCGCCTGCACCACTGCTTTGGTAATGATTTGCTCTTCGATTGTTGTGCGGGGACACCATCCTGCTGCGAAGTTCAAGGATACTCGCTGAAGTGGGACTGAGACGAGGGCAGTGAATGAGGCTCCAGAAAAGTTTTAAGGAATCCGTGAGTGTCGGCCTTTTGCAATTTGTCAGAAAAACAAGAAGGAGACGGCCAGTGGTCGTTACCCGGCTCTAACCATGAAAGACACCGCATGGCAGTTTCGAAAAACTGTTCAAATGATTGCATCAGTAAGCTGTGGCGTCAGAACAAGCACACAATAATTCTGAGACTGGTGATGGACCTCTACAGCGAAAGTTTTCTAATCAATGAGGACAAGCGCTTCTCCACTCGCGGTTCGTGCCAACAGGAGCCTGCTTTTTTCGCATCATCCCTTTCCCAAAACCTCCCTCAGTCCATGTCTTCTTTGGCACTTGTCTGGGAACATAGGGAGTGCCCTCCGCATGGCTCTTCTCATTGTTGTCGCCAACACACTCAGTCCCAAGGCCTGTCTTTTGGTGCTTCTCTGTGACTGCCATTTCATTTTCTTCCTGACAATTTCAGTAGGGTGAGAAGAACCTTCAGAGACAGCACGACCATAACAGATCAAGTCCATATGTGTGCCACCTTTGAAAACCCTGTGGACAATCTGGCGGTGAATTTTAAGTATTTGGGCCATTTCAGAAGGAGCGACCAGCCGCGCTCAGTGACGAGATAGGGAGTCGCTGTTAACTAGGCGCGCTATCTTCAAAAAAAATTATCAAACCAGCATGAAATTTGCTCTAAAGATAGTAGAAGCATTGAAGATATGTTTGAAGAATCGATGCATAGAAATGACGCGAAATCAGTCGCAGAATTATTGATCTATGATGCAGTAATTATGGCGCACCCGACAGTGTCCACAAATCATTTCTGGCAGTAGGTTCATGACCGCAGTGGGCTCGTTTACTGCGAATGGGATGTTGCGTCAACAATGATGTCTCACCTCCCACCATATGGTTCGACGAAATCACAACGCACAGAGTAGTATAAAGCAACAATGCGGATGATGCAGAACCAATTTCTGAAATGTTTTATTTTAACCACCTGTCCTTGTGTTACATAAGACTTCTTCTTTTGGAGCTTGCAGTGATGGAGATGAGGCCCAATTGCAGTGATGGAGACGAGATTTGGCGCCAATTTCTAATTTCTTTACGTTATGTTACTTAGCACTTCTCAGCAGGCTTTCCTTGCTGTAGCTTTTACAAGCGGGCTGTTTGTTCGTGTTTAGCGCATGATTCCGGTATTTTGAGAACGTAACTACGAAATGACCTTTATTTCCACATTTGGTAATATTGTGTTGTATAAATAGCGAACTACCTACCATATCAAGGTTTCTTATCCTCTTCCTTTTTCTTGCCTTTTTTTACAGATGTTTCATTTATGAACAGGAGCAGCAGTAAGTGCCCCAGGATTTTATATAACAAAACAGTATATTGGAGCTCTATAATCCATATGAAGGAATTGGTGCTTCAAAGAGTGACTATAAAAAAGCTCCTAGTTACCGTGCCTTGATTTTTATAAATAATATCGGTGCCACTATTACAAACTGCAAGTTCCCAAAATAATTAGGTAGTGGTGATACGCATAGATCAACTAATCCATCCCCACCACCTCTGTGACTGTTTTATTTATCCAGGTATGCGTCAAATACCACCTGGCTCTATGATAATTTTTTAAAGAGAGATCTTGATTTCAAATGAAATACGCGTGTTGAGATACATATTCAGAAGGATGTCCCAAAGTACAAGGCGGAAAGGGACCTCCTGTTAGAAATTAAGTTGACGTAAATACCACACACAAATTTCAACCAAACAACATTAGGCAGTTAGTTGTAACAATGGAAACATAGCAAATATAGCTGAGTAATATACGTTATAAGAATTTTAACACAGTAAATATTAAAGTGACACAAAAATTAAAGAAACGACGACAATGTAATAAATGCGGATCAGTTACACGGCGTTTAAGGGTGACGAATAAATGAAGTTACCTCTTTCTTAAATGCTCCTAAAGATAACAATTGCTTAGTACTTGTTGGTATCATATTCCAGCCAAAAAAGTCGCGGTCTGCTTGCGTTAGTTGGTGCGTACGTGTGGTAATAAAAAAACGCTGTTCGAGGCAAGCCTAGTCGGTTTAGAGTTAAGCAGATGTGATGCCATAGCAGCAGATGTGGTACCATAGCAGCAGATGCAACACATCAGCTGCTATGGTAGCGTTTAGAGACTTGAAAACGAATTCCAAATTTATATTTCAACAGATTGCACACTGATAATACACCATGCTGTTGAAGTAATGAGGATGCGCTGGTGAAGGATGGGCTGAATAATAGGATACGAATGGCTTGGCTTTAAAGGCGTTGGAGTGGAAGTACGGGAAATAGATACGTATTCGCCCATGACGTGATACAGTACGCAGTATGACTGCGGATGAAGGCGTAGTACATCTTCAATAAAGTAGGTAAATTAAAGAATCGGCGTGCGTTAATATTCTTATACCGTAATCTATTCCCTGTTTTACATACGAAATGTGATGGGAATACTTGAGATGTGCATCAGAACAACTTCCACAAATATACACTGAGGAGTGTCAAGGAGGCGGTGGCAATTGTTACTAATGGCAAGAATAGGTGAAAGGGTGTTCGGACACCAGTGGAAGACAACGAACTGTGTTCTATTAGCGTTAATTAATAATCCATTAGCGTATCGATGGACTTGTCACTTTTAACTATAGTTGTGTCGTCTGCATACAAGAAAGGTTGACTGTATGTTAGGTTTGCAGTAAGGTCATTAATATGAATTAGAAATAAAGGGGCGCCGAGTATGAAACCTTGAGGGACACCTTTGTCAGTGGTTTTAAAAGTAGAAAGAACGTTACAAACACAAACAGCTTGCTCTCTGTTAGATAAATCGCTTCTAATTAGTTCATGCGCACTACCTACCACGCCAATGGAGTTAGGTTTAGCCAAGAGTACGTAATGAACTATAGAATCAAAGGCCTTGTACAGGTCAATGAACACGGCACCGGCGAAAGATTTTAATTCTAGGGCATGCTTATTATGGTAGAATTGAGAAGTGCGAAATCTGTCGAAAAACATGCGTGAAGATCAAATTGTTGAGTGGACAAGATACCAAAGATAGGAAAATACTTTGTCGCTTCTCGTTACATTTCTCTATGATTTTGCTATACTATCACAGAATGGCAATAGGTCGATAGTTAGAAATGGAAGTTATATTCCCCTTCTTAAACACGGGGATAATCTTTGCCCTTTTAAGCTGAGAAGGAAATAATCCAGTGTTGAACATAAGGTTAATTATATGAGCGAGGGGAATCGATATGAGGTGTGAGATGCATTTCAGGTGAACAGGTTAAATGTTATGAAGACCAGAACTTGGTATTTTTAAGTGAGTAATAATTTCTACTATTTCATCTGGGCTTGTTGAAAAAAGGTAAAATTATTAAAGACATTTTATAGATGTTAGCTAGTAGTTATGAGACAAGAATAGGGTTCTAGCACAAAAAATTAATTATAGGCATTTTCAATATCATCAGGGTTCCTATACACGTTATCAGAATACTGTAGTTCAATGATAGCGGGAGCAGCTGTTAATATGATTAAAAATGAATTAATGATTTTCCACTGTTCCTTGCTGCTATTGCCAGAATTCGGTATCCTATTTGCATAATTTCGTTTTACTTCGTTTAGGAGTTCATTAGCAATATTGCAGTAATTTTTATAGCTTGATTGAAGGGCAGCATTGAAAGGACGCTTTTTGCCTTTTTGTGCAAATTGTCTCTTTTTCGAAAGCACTTCATTAGGCTAGCTGAAATCCACGGATTCTTTGGAGCTGAATAGTTTTTGCAACATTTAACAATGGTAGTAGGATTATCTTTATACTTTTTAACGACAGATGAAAAACCATTAAAAGCAGCTTCTGGGTCACTGAGAAGTTTTACAAAAAAACATTCTATGGCTTCAACGCACTAAACAAAATTTGTTTTATTGAATATGGCTTTCTGAAACGAGCTCAAGGGATTTGGCATGATACAGATAAAAGAGAATCCGGGGTAGGATTTCTAGTTCATAACAACATAGCGGGTAACATTGATGAATTTTACAGCATTAGTGAGAGGGTAGCAGTCGTCATAATAAAGCTGAATAGGAGGTACAAAATGAAGGTAGTACAAGCCTACACCCCAACTTCCAGTCACGATGATGAAGATATAGAACAGTTTTATGAAGATGTGGAATTAGCAATGAGAAAGGTGCAAACTCAGTATACTGTAGTCATGGGCGACTTCAATGCAAAAGTGGGCAAAAAGCAGGTTGGCGAGCAAGCAATTGGAAACTACGGCATCGATTCTAGGAATGCAAGAGGAGAGATGTTGGTGGAATTCGCGGAAAGGAATGGGCTCCGAATAATGAATACTTCCTTCAGGAAGCGCACCAACAGGAAGTGGACCTGGAAAAGCCCTAATGGAGATGCAAGGAATGAAATAGATTTCATACTCTCTGCCGATCCAAGCATAGTGCAGAATGTAGAAGTGTTAGGTAAGGTAAAGTGCAGTGGCCATAGGTTAGTGAGGTCTAGGATTTCTCTCAATTTGAAGAGAGAAAGAGTGAAATTAGTCAAGAGGAAACAGGCCAACCTAGACGCATTAAGGGTGAAAGCAGACCAATTCAGGCTGGTGCTCGCAAACAAATATGCAGCTTTAGAACAGGAAGATGAAGATATCATAGAGCGAATGAATGAAACCGTAACTAGGCTGATCTCAGAAGCAGCAATTGAAGTGGGAGGTAAGGCACCAAAGCAACCTGTAGGGAAGCTCTCCCAAGAAACAAAGGACCTAATAAAGAAACGACAAAAAATGAAAGTGTCCAACTTTCCAATGAAAGTGTCCAAGAGATCAGATAGAATTCGCTGAACTGTCAAAACTGATCAACAAGAAGAAAGTAAGGGATATTCGAAATTATAACGTGGGAAAAATTGAGGAAGCCGTAAAATATGGACACAGCATGAAATCTGTAAGAAGAAAACTAGGCATAGGACAAGGCAAGATGTATGCACTGAAAGATAAGCATGGTAATATCATCAGCAATTTCGATGACATAGTAAAAGCAGCAGAAGAATTCTATACTGACCTGTACAGTAGCCAAAACAGCCAAGCTACTTTCATTCGAAATAGTGATGAACCGGATACAGAAGCTCCTTCTATAACTAGCGATGAAGTTAGAAGGGCCTTGAAAGACATGACCAGAGGAAAAGCGCCTGGAGAAGATGGAATAACAGTAGATTTAATCAAAGATGGAGGAGAAATCATGCTTGAAAAGCTTGCGGCCCTTTATACGCAATTCCTCACAACTTCAAGTGTACCAGAGAGCTGGAAGAACGCCAACATTATACTTATCCATAAGAAGGGAGACGTTAAAGAATTGAAGAATTACAGACCCATTAGCTTGCTTTCAGTATTGTATAAAATATTCACCAAGATAATTTCCAATAGAATCCGGACAGCACTTGACTTCAGTTAACCAAGAGACCAGGCTGGCTTCAGGAAGGGATGATCTACGATGGACCATATCCATGCCATCAATCAGGTAATCGAGAAATCTGCGGAGTACAATCGACCTCTCTATATGGCTTTCATAGATTATGAAAAGGCATTCGATTCAGTAGAGATACCAGCAGTCATAGAGGCATTGCGTAATCAAGGAGTAGAGGAGGCATACGTGAATATCTTAGCAAATATCTACAAGGATTCCACAGCTACCTTGGTTCTCCACAAGAAAAGTAGAAAGATACCTATCAAGAAAGGGGTCAGGCAAGGAGACACAATCTCTCCAATGCTATTCACTGCATGCTTAGAAGAAGTATTCAAGCTCTTAGACTGGGAAGGATTAGGAGTGAGGATCGACGGCGAATATCTCAGCAACCTTCGATTTGCAGATGACATTGTCCTATTGAGCAACAATGGAGAGGAATTACAACAAATGATTGAGGACCTTCATCGAGAAAGTGCAAGAATTGGGTTGAAGATGAGTACGCAGAAGACAAAGATAATGTTCAATAGCCTGGAAAGGGAACAAGAGTTCAGGATCGCCAGTCAGCCTCTAGAGTCTGTAAAACAATATGTTTATCTAGGTCAATTACTCACAGGGGAGCCTGATCATGAGAAAGAAATTTACAGAAGAATAAAATTGGGTTGGAGTGCATACGGCAGGCATTGCCAAATCCTGACTGGGAGCTTACCACTGTCGTTGAAAAGAAAAGTGTACAATCATTGCATTCTACCGGTGCTAACATATGGGGCAGAAACTTGGAGGTTCACAAAGAAGCTCGAGAACAAGTTAAGGACCGCACAAAGAGCGATGGAACGAAAAATCTTAGGAGTAACGTTAAGAGACAGGAAGAGAGCGGTGTGGATCAGAGAACAAACGGGGGTAGACGATATTCTAGTTGACATTAAGCGGAAGAAATGGAGCTGGGCAGGCCATGTAATGTGTAGGATGGATAACCGGTGGACCATTAGGGTTACAGAATGAATACCAAGAGAAGGGAAGCGCAGTCGAGGACGGCAGAAAGTCAGGTGGGATGATGAGGTTAGGAAATTCGCAGGCGCAAGTTGGAATACGCTAGCGCAAGACAGGGGTAATTGGAGATCGCAGGGAGAGGCCTTCGTCTTGCAGTGGACATAAATATAGGCTGATGATGATGATGATGATGATTCGAATAGGCGAAAACCAGGGGAATGTTCAGTGATGTTATTTTCTAGGACACCACAGTCGCTAGTTGGAACAAAGTTGGACAGAATGTGATCGAATAAAGAACATGAGGCGCCAGGTGCGCATCAAGTAGAAACCGAGATTAAGGATTCATTGCCAAATCCTAGAAAGTACTCTATGTAATCGGAGTAAGCTGAGCTATTTACATCGAGAAGATTGATGTTTATGTCGGCAAGGATGGCGAGGTTCCTATTTTTAAATGACAATTTAAAAAAATTGGATTTCAGAGAAGAACAGCAGTCGAGAACTGAGGACGATGGTGAGCGGTATGTGCAGCCTATGATTGTCATATTGCCACAGGCTGGCAAAAATGGGTTAGAGATTTCACTCCCCACAGACTCAGCATTTTCAACAGAAAGGTTAAAGTCATATCTTCGTTGATGTGTGATCGTCGAAAATATGAATATGGCTGCACCGCCATAGCTGCCACATGAACTGTGACAATACTCGGGAACGTATTATGGGAAACAGAAAATGTCCTCATAATTAGGCGATAACCACGTTTCATAGATGCAAATGAAAGAAAAGTTCAAGTCATATAATGTCAGGAGAGCGTGTATGCTGTCGCATTTTTTTCTAAGGCTGCGTGCATTGAGGTGAACGACAGGTAAAAAAGGATCACAGCAAAACTGTCGAAGTTGATCCGTGGTAAAGTACATTCTGACGGCAGAAGAAAAATAGAAACAAATAACAAAAAAATAAATGTACGCTAGGCAAGTTTTCGTTAGAAACGCTCAACCGGAAAGGTTAAAATTATATGTTTTAAATGGTTAAAATAAACTGTTATTGTACGTATGACGCAGTATAGGAAAGTCTTCCAATCATGTGCCGTGCGTTTTGCATTACAATGCTCAGCTTTTTTTTCTGTTTATTTTTACTTCGAAAACAGCTCACGAGGTTTTTATTCAAGGACGTAACCTACAAGTATTCAAGGCGCTGTTATGTGAGATGTTAATAGTTGTGACTTCTGATCATGAAATACAAGTACGTTGAATCACAAGAAGCCTGATGGCAGAACTTAGAAGTGCATATGTGGTCTTACAGCATTTGTGAATAGATTACGACGTCAGAATAGCAATGCATTGCGCCTTCTAGGTGTGCCATATCTTTTTTTTGCGTGCGTAGCGTAAACATGACGCAAAACAAGCACATGGGAGATTCATATCCAGTTCTGTGGAACGAATAGTTGCAAAATAAGAAGTAATATGGACGAACGGTAGATTCCCGAGGAAATGCAGAGTGGCAGAAAGTGAATTGAAAGTGCTCTGTACCAACGCACCCTGTATTCAACAATAGTAAAGGATGCTAAACCAAGAAGTGTAACGCTCTGTATTATTATGCATGCAACTTGATTGCACTAAGCAAGTAATCAACAACTGCTCAGAAGAACGGCAATGGCGAGATGTGGGTCAAGTTTGCTCCTTTAGCCTGACAATGACTTTGCATTCTCTAAACTACATAACCGCCTTTTACGGGTATATGAGATCCCACTAAACTTTTTTTTCACAACGTTTGTCTTTAGGCCAGCAAGATTCTGAGTAAGTATATTGAGCAAATATTTCTTCCCGCTTCAGGAGTGCTGTCTTGCGTTTGCCTCAAATGCTGACCGAGAGCTCTTATGTGCTTTAAGTTTCCGTCGAGTCATCTTTCTGTAATCAAATATTTTTGTTTTAGTTGTAAATTTCCAATCGCAATACTTCCCAGACTGCTCTTCTTACAATCAATTTCGTATTTGTCACAGAAATATGATTGTAGAACCAACGTGCTAAAAAACGAATACAAAAGCAATGTACAAGGTGTTTCTTTAGAGATAGAAACACTTGAAAGTCGTTCGTGTCATCTAACACTAAGTTATTCCTTGAAGAACTGGATGGTCAAACAGGAGGTCATTCAATTCATAAGAAGCAAGAGTGCATAATACAAGAAAAAGAGAATGCGTATTTAAATGTAACAAAGTTTCTTACATTACCTTTTAGAACAAAATTTTCAGTGGTTGGAATGCGCAACATTTTAGACGAGAGACACAGATGAGGAACACACACGACAGATCGCTCTGTCGTGTGTGTTCCTCATCTGTGTCTTTCGTCTAAAATGTTGCGCATTCCAACATGAAGAGATATGCTATACCAACACGCCCAGTCTTCAACCTTGGAAAATCTTCAGCCCACCCATTGCTATTTACGAATTCAAGCAAATGATTTTTCAAGGCTTATTCACCAAAACTGAATATTGAAACCTCACCAAGCGTTGAGATCAGCTTCCTCAAAATTGCGGTAAAGATGTACCGTTGTTCATCTTGCTTTTCTAACAGTGTGCCTTGAAGCGAATGAACTTAACACGTATAAAAAATTATAGTAGCTTGTACTAGTGGTGCTAGGCTGAAGAAACAGCGTGGATGGGGGTCGACCAAGGTTTACGAAGCTTTGCTAAGTTTTTGCCATGTTTTGGATGTGAAAGCTGGGATTCTATCAGCCATCGTCATCTTCCTCGGCTTTACATCGAGGCGAGGCCCCGCCCCTGCACGGATTTGTTGTGAAAACAATCGCACCCGTCTTGCTAAGGCGCGGCTCTCGGCCGCCCGACAGCGTGTTGGCGAAGCGCGCTCGCGTTTGGCGTAGTTTATTACCCATGCACCCCCCCCCCTTTTTTTTTAGGAAAGCTCCTTAGGCTCTCACGATGTCCGTTGTCGCCGTTATCGCCGTAGTTCCCCGTGGCGCACGCAGCGCGCATACCGACCGCGCACAGGTGTTGCGCTGCGCCGGCGCCGCTCGGAAACCCCTCTCCGAGCAAGCGCACGACGTCATGCGCAGAACCGTTCGCAGAGCGCACGCAGCGCGCCTACCGACCGCGAGCAGGTGTTGCGCCGGCGCCGCGCCGCTGTCGCTACACTTAGCACTGCAGAATGGAGGAGCGGGAACGTAAGCGCAAACGTCGCGACTCTGATCCTACACATCGAGAACGAGACGCGGCAGCCCAAGGGCAACGCCGCGAAGCTAACCCAGAGCTACGAACACGAGAAGCAGCAGCACGCCGGCAACGGCAGCAAGACCCCGAAGCGAAAGCTCGGGCAGCAGCCGTAATCGCCCAAGGAGCTTCGCTCCATCATCAGCATTCACTTCGTGGATCGACTGCCAATTTCTTTTGTCAGCGCATACTTGTTCCGAATTAGAGCAATATTTGTTACTGGTGTGATAAGAGGTTTTAGCCGCGTAACGTGGCATTCATTCGCGAAGACTTTTTGCTGAGCTGCATCACAAGCATGCGTGTGGAATGGGAATACGACTCTTCTACCTCACTCACTGACTGCCTCCCAGCCAAATGAAAATAAGACAATGCCAACTTTGCTAGGACAATTTTTAACACGAAAGTGTTTTATGCCGGGGTCCACCAAGACTTCACTGACGTATTTCCGTCACGGAAATACGTCAGCTTACAATGTACACGAACATAATACAAAGAAAGAAACCAGAAGAAAAAGTTCCACAAACATGAAAAATTTGGAAATCGAACCCACGACCTCTCGGTCCGCGACGATAGATCGCCGAGCGTTTAACCCATTGCGCCACAAACGCATTTGCAGAGTGCTACACAGACGCGCCTTATATATCTAACACTCCTCCGTGTACCCGCGCTGTTGCTCGGGGCGGTGCCGCCGCCTACGAGCAGAAAAGAGAAGTACTGCATTATGACACTAACGCGCACCGACAGTGAACGCTTCGGTGGTCTCAGCACTACGACGCCTCGATGCCAGCATTCGAAGGGACGCTGGCATCAAGAAGCACTACCAACGCCACCTAGGTGGCGTTCACCGTACTCAGCACAGCGGATCGTGGCCTCCGCAATTAGCTCTGAAAATATTTCTGAAGTTGATCGCGGAGGCTGCAATTACGACGCGCTGTACGCGCTGATTTGACTCGGTGACGATTCAGTTACGTGCTTTGTCTTGCGCGTTGTATTAGTGTGTCAGTTACGTGCTTCGTCTTTCGCGTTGTGCTAGCGTGTGCAGCGTAGTGCAGCTTCCATATGCACGACGGTTGCTCATGGTCATCGACGTTGGTAGTCGTGATGGAGGAGACGTGCCACCAGGCGTCAGCGTGGGTGCATCAACGCCTAAGGGCGCTTTAGCCACAAAACACCAATAGACATTATATATCAATGTGCAATAAACATTACACTACTTCTGTGAAGACACGTTTCACTTTCGTGTTCTATACCGATTCCTATATAAGAGGGATCAACCACATTTTTTTTATTTCGCATAAGCACTAATGAAGTAATAGATAGCGGTTTCCTCAGAACACAAAGCGACTGTGCAGCCTTGAATAGGTTCAGCACTGAAGTTATTCATGCTATACAGCCATCTGACCTTTGGCAGTTATGGCCGGAGTGGTTGAAAGTTTAAAAAAGTGAAGTACAGGTGTGCAATTTGGCATATAGTAAAGGGTGAAAAAAATCAAACCCAAGCTCGTTCCAAACCCACACATGACAAACAGAAAGCACTTCCAGTTAAGAGTGACCAAAAACAGCAAAAACAAATTCTAACTATAAGAATGAAGAACCTTTAGGAAACGGTGTAAACAAATTACAGCGTACAGCAACCGATGAATTGGCAAGAGGTTCTTGAATAAGAAGAAAAATTATAGAAAGAAGATAATTATAAGGCCGCTGAACTTGCGTCTCGGATGTGATGCAATTGGTGAAATGCAGTTATTTGCATCTTCTCATTTTCGAATGTTTCAGCTTTTCTTTTTCTGATGTCTTTTCATTATCGAGAGACTTCGTGAAGAACCTGAGGCGCAGAAGAGTGTAAAACTTCGATATCTCTCAAGTGATTTGCTGTCCATGTTCAGGACAGGCTAGTGCAGGAAAATACACTTGAGCAAGAAATTCAGTAAAGCCGAGAATGCTTTTCTCATGCAGTCTATTTAAACTGAGAAATGTAGTGAAGCTGTCTTCAAGAACAGCAATAATAATTATTAGAGGACCTGAGGGGTAGAGCAAGCCTCCATTTTCAAACTGCGATGTAAAGGCTGAAGCTTCGCTGTTAGCTGTATAGCTGTGTGCTTTTAAACTGTCAGCACCAGCACGCATTCCTTACATGAGATCTTCTTT
The DNA here is from genome assembly GCF_013339745.2 of Dermacentor silvarum. Lineage (NCBI taxonomy): Eukaryota > Metazoa > Arthropoda > Arachnida > Ixodida > Ixodidae > Dermacentor > Dermacentor silvarum. The sequence goes on along the minus strand of NC_051157.2, from coordinate 152,548,222 downwards.
AAAATCTTCCTAACCGTGTACCCTGCCTCATAATATATGAGCTTGTCAGGACTTCTTGCAGTCACAGGAGCCGTGTGGTATGACAAAATAGGCATGCGCACAGAACCGCGTTCCAGTGCATTTCCGGCATCGTCAAACTTTCCTGCATCAATAAATTCGTCCAGTATTGCAATCTGATTTTCTGGTTCCACCTTGGGAACAAAAACCAGTGCAATGATAAGTTCTGGAGCACAGTTTCCTGATTTATGTGGTTTTGCAAGGCCATAAAATGCAAGTGAATTGATTATAAGTACAAAGTGTGCAGAAGTAGGGTGATCGTTAGTTCCAGAAGATTGCCTGAAGCTCAGCTTTTTTTTCTGTTTATTTTTACTTCGAAAACAGCTCACGAAGGGCAAAACGAAGTCGCAAAACGAAGTTGTTTGACGGTCGCTTACGTTGAGAAGCGAGGACTTTGGGCCAACCGCAGTACGTGCGCACTGCCATGCACTGCTCGCTCGAACGAAGAGCGTAGCAAGACGACTGCTCGCAGCGCAGTCGTCTTGCTACGCTCTTCGCTTTAATTCTACCCTTTGCGCTTTAATTCAGGGAGCGTCCTGCCCTTTCCATATGGCGCGGACGGCAGACTAGCCATTATTCTGGGGACCATGGTCGCGGCGTCACAGAGCTTTATATACCCTTTTCGCGGTGATCCCGTGGGCGCTGCCATGTTTGATCACGTGGCGACGCGTCCATTCCTTGCCTCAACAGCCTCCGTTGCCTCCTTGTTTACAATGGAAGTGTATGACGCCGGCGCGGCTTAGAAAACCTCTGTTTTCGGAGATATCGTAGACGGCGACTAGGTGAACAACGCGAAGCTTTGATCACAGCTTCAGAGAACATGCAAAAGCGCTTTCGGAGCTGATTAGGCTATGTATAAACGGCGCAAGCAGCGTATATGGTGCTTGTTCTAAAAGCGGGGCTAAATATGTATTCCAAGCTATCCAAACATTCCGCTGATGAATTCAGTCAGGATAAGTGTGTTTTGCTCTTTATTATTTATTCGGTAAACATTTTGAAGCAGTGGCTTGTCAGTTTCTGACTCACTGAAGTTTCCCGGTGCGGCCTCTATCTGATTATTTTCTGCCTAATCGCGCGCGGGTGTGCTTAGTTCCGATAGATTTGTTCTTGCTGCGCACGATGCTTGAAACGTAGCTGTTTTGTACATTGTAATACCTTGTAGCATATGTATATTACAGATAGTAACTCGCTTATTCTTGTAGACCGTCATGAAGCATTCACCTTCGACCATTCGTGCGCCATAGGTGTAGTCCGTCATTTATTGTGCGTATACAGTGCGCATATATATTCAAGTGTGCGCCCATTCACTTATTCTTGATACGTCGGCGATAGAGTGGGCGTAAGTGCTCCTGCCATTTGGGACAGATGTGTATAGATAACGTGTGCGAAACTTACTATGACAGGAAGCGGCGCTACTCCCTTTGTCATTGTTTAACGAGTGGTACTCACTCTTGCCGACGTTCTGGGAACGAAGCCCTTTCTTTGAAGGTTAGCGATACAAGGCTGGCGGATGAGCAAATTTCTGTATCCTCGAGGAAAGCCGTACATCACGAAGTGCCGGTAACACGTTCGGACAGTTGCAGCAGCGGTCTGCGAACTTGGCCACGCAGATTCATTCTATTCCTTAACATGCCAGTCACTATTTTTGCAGCCAACTATTGCACATGTCTTAAATCCACATTATTCAATCTAGCATGATTGGAGCACAGTGTGTTAGCGAAAGCTCAGTTGCATTTCCGACAGCTGATCGCACAGAAGCAAGGTAGAAGCGGTAATGGTTTCGTATTCGTGCGCGATCGCTGAGGAGAGGCATGACGCGCCGCCGTGAGAGCCATCTCGTTTCTCTAACGCAAACTGCTCCGCGAAAAGGGTCAATACGAAGGCCGCGAACGAAGCGTCGCACGGTGACGTCATAGCTTTTTTTTTTCGCGTGCACGGCTGTGGAAGCTTGGCGATGTACGGGATGTGGCGGTGCAGCGTGGCGCCGTCGGGCGCAGAAATGCTAGGTGGTTGGCTGGGCGACGCATACTGATGTCAGACCTAGGCGCAGCGCGGCTACGAGAAGCGATGCGGAAGTCGGAGTGGTGACGTCACGACACCTGTGCGAAGCCCCGCGAAGTCAGGCGCAGCTGCGCCAAGTGGCTGCTAGGCAACGCAGTGATCGACGTCATAGCTCGGCGGAGTTTCTCGGAACTATTTGTAGCCGAACCTCGAGCTTAAACACCTACGCTATTAAAAACAAGGATTTCCTGCTTTCTACATTATTCTCTTGCAAACGAACGTTTGCTCCATTCACAATGGTACTCAAGCATATACATGTCGGACATTGCTTTCTGTAGCCTTTACTTTGCGTGCTTTAACATGTATGTGTTTTTGTGCTGCTTTCTATTTGTAGCTTGAGTGTTACATGATAATGATTAGCGCGAAAGGTCAATATAACGATTGCTTAAGTGTTGTGCAAAACTAGCTTACCAAGTAGTGTTTGCCCTGTTGCCAGTGCCTCACGACCATGCCACGTCACAATTTATTCAGGTAGCTAAAGAAACGGAGGTCTAAAGAACAACCACGATTTCTCAATCGTGCCTTCACCCTCATAGTATTGAATTTATATTGTTGCGCGTTTTGGTCTTCATTAGAGATGACGTCGCAATGATGTGTTACGTGTGGAGTAAACATGCCCATATATTGCGTGCTGAAATGAGGCTGATTGGCAGGAACAGGCGTATATGTAGATCCTTGGGATATACTGGCACGGAACGGACGGCTAAAACAGTCACGTCAGGCAGCGCTCTGGACCATAACTTCGGCGTCGTCTTTCGTGAAGCGATCACGATGCTGCTGCTTTTGGTGGTGAGCATCATCTTCAGTGCATGGTGTACGTCTTCTTCTTCACAATCACCCCCGGGAGAAAAACCAGCCATCCTGACTACTCAAGCAGTAGTGACTACGAGTGGCTCACGGTAACGCTTAAGGCGATCGACGTGAACATTGTCACGTCCACAACAACGGAGGTCAGAGGGGGTGTCAGTGGTTCGATTGGGTAATTCACCGTAGACGTGCGCTGGACAACACGATAAGGTCCATCGAAGCGGGGGCGAAGTTTTTAAAGGCCAGGAGCATTCGAAGGTACTGACAGCCAGACGAGGTTGCCGGGAGAGAAGACAGGTTGCACACAGTGAGCGTCCATGTAGCCTCTTCTAGCGCTGTTGCTCAGCGGTGGTGAAGTGGCGCGCTAACTTGCGACACTCCTCGGCGGCACGCGCTGCAGTCAAAATGGGCCCACACTCAGAAGCATTGGGCTGGTAGGGTAGCAAGGTGTCCAGGGTGTGGGATGGGTGATGGCCGTAGAGCAAAAAGTAGGGAGAAAAGCCAGCGGTAGTCTGGGTTGCAGGCAGTGTTGTAGGCGAATGTAACTAATCGTAGGATAAGGTCCCAATCTGTGTGGTCAGATGCGACGTACATGGCCCGCATGACACCCAGGGTCCGGTTGAAACGTTCGGTGAGTCCATTGGTGTAGTGGTGGTTGGCGGTGGTGGTTCTATTAATAACGTGGCACTGAGCCAGAAGAGATTCGACAACCTCAGACAAAAAGACGCGCCCTCTGTCGCTGAGAAGTTCACGAGGTTGGCCGTGATGGAGGATGAAACAGTGGAGCAGGAAGTAGGTGATGTCCCGTGCCGTGTCGGCAGGTAGTGCCGCAGTTTCAGCATATCGTGTAAGATGGTCGACGGCGACGATGATCTAGCGGTTACCGGCGGGTGTCATAGGAAGCGGACCATTGAGATCAATTCCCACTTGATCAAATAGTCGGGCGGGACAGCGAAAGGGCTGTAAAGCTCCATCTGAATGGCAAGGCACAGTTTTCCCACGTTGGCACTCCGCACATGAGCGAACGAATTTTCGGACGTATGTAAACATTCCTTGCCAGTAGCAGCGCTGTCGAAGTCGTTCATATGTTTTGAAGACTCCAGCGTGGGCGCACTGTGGGCCAACGTGAACGTATGCGCACATAGTGGACCGCAGGCTGCGCGGTATGACGAGTAGCCTGTTGCAGCCGTCAGATGCGTAGTTGCGTCGGGGCAGGAGGTTGTCGCGAATGGTGAGGTGAACCGCTTGGCGACGGAGTGCGCGAGAGGCTGGCAGCGTGGGCGTGTCCGAAAGCAGGTCGAGGAGGGCCGCTATCCAAGGTCGCGGCGCTGCTCTGAAGCAATTCTGTCGATGGTGAGAGGCGAGACGACGGGTGTTATAGTGTTTACAGGCAACTAAGGTTGGCAGGCAGAGGAGACCGTGAAAGAGCATCAGCACCCGAGTGCTTGCGGCCAGAGCGGTAGACGACGTTGATGTCGAACTCTTGAAGTCGAAGAGCCCATTGGGCAAGGTGGCCACATGGGTCTTTCAAATTTGATGGCCAACAAAGGGCGTGATTATGTGCGGCGACGTCAAACGGGTAGCCGTACAAGTAAAGGCAGAACTTGCTGATGGCTCATACAATGGCTAAGCATTATTTTTCACTTACACTATAGTTGGTCTCTCCTTTGGTGAGTGTACGGCTGGCATAAGCAACAACGTATTCAGGATGCCTGGGTTTTCGTTGGGCTAGGACGGCACCGAGGCCTATTCCGCTGGCCTCTGTGTGTACCTCCGTCGGAGCTACAGGGTCAAAGTGACGCAGAATAGGAGGCGAAGCGACAAGACGTCGTAAACTAGTGAACGCCTCGTCGCAGGCTGGAGACCATGATGACAGGTCGCCGGGGCTACCCAGAAGTTGTGTCAGATGGCGTATTATGGACGCGAAGTTGCGAAGAAAACGTAGAACGTACAAACATAATCCGACGAAAATGCGAAGTTTATTTAAATTTGTTGGTCTGGGAAAGTCAGTAACGGCACGGAATTTCGCGGGATCTGGTTGGACGCCGTGCTTATACACGACGTGGCAAAGAATGCTTAAGTTTCGAGTGGCAAAGTGGCATTTCATGAGATTAAGTTGGCACCCAGCGTCGGTAAGGCACGTCAGAACGCACCTGAGGCGGTGAAGATGTGTCGTAAAATCCGGAACGAAGACGACAATATCATCAAGGTAACATAGACTTGCATGCCATTTCAAGCCACGCAAACTGCACATCATTCACTCGAACGTTGCGGGGGCATTACAGAGACGTTGAACTCATTAAGTCCATCAGGGGTAACAAATGCACTTTTGGGCTTGTCAGCGGCGGCCATGGGAACCTGCCAATACCCTGAGCGCAAGTCGAGTGAAGAAAAGAATTCAGACCACTGTAAACAGTCAAGGGTATAATCTATTCTCGGTAGAGGGTACACGTCTTTGCAGGGGATCTTATTTAGGCGGCGAAAGTGAACACAGAAGCGGATAGAGTCATCGTCCTTCTTAACGAGAACGACCGGCGAGGCCCACGGACTATGAGAGGGCTGAACAATGTGGAGGCGAAGCATGTCATCGACATGCTCACTAATCACGCGGAACTCCGTAGGAGACACACGGTATGATCGTTGCCGCAGTGGTGAACGGGAGCCCGGATCGATGTGCTGCGTGACAGTTGACGTGCGTCCAAGGGAAGGCTGAATAGCGTCGAAAGAAGAACGAAAATGGTACAGGACGGTGATAAGCTCCGAACGCTGCTCAGGTGTAAGGCCGTCAGCGATGAATGGGCTAAAGATGTAGGTGCAAAACTTATCGGTGGCAGAAAGAGTGTCGATGTCAGTAAGGTCACCGCGAGAAGCAGTATCTGGCAAGTGGACGATGTGCAGGGACTGAATGGCTTGGACATGGCCGAGACATTGGCCACGCAGCAATGTGAGCGGAGCGTACAAAAGGTTGCAGACAAAAATATGGCTGAAACCAGCCGAGAAATCGAGGGTCGCGAAGGGAAGCAGTACAGTATTTTTTTGCGATGAATATCTCAGAAGGGGTGAACAAAACAGTGGCATCAGAGATGCTTCCCCAGGACACAGGTAAAACAACAGCGGCTTGCGGAGGAATGTCGGTCACGTCATCGAGGACTCATTTAGGGTGATGTTCAGGAGAACTGTCTGAATGGAGATCGCATAAAGGAGAAAGTTCGACCTTTGCTCGCTCGCAGTCGATGATGGCTTTGTGTCGTGAGAAGAAATCCCATCCAAGAATTACGTCGTGAGAGCAGGATGGCCGCACAACGAACTCAATAATGTACATGATGTCCTCAATTACAACTCGGGCCGTACAAGCTGCCAACGGCTGAACATGCTGCGCCGTTGCGGTACGGAGGGCTACGCTAGCAACTGGCGTCATCACAGTCCCGATGAAGCGACGGAGTCTTTCATTTGTAACACAAACGACGGCACCAGTGTCCACAAGGGCAAGATTTGAGACTCCCTCGGCAGAAACAGCAATTACGTTCGACGGAGAAATGTGAGGACTTGCACGCTGTGACGGCGACGCAGTTCTTGCCTCATGAACTGCGGCGTTTAGTTTTCTTCGTCTGAAGACATGGGACGCCGACGCATTGGGGAGGGAGAGCGCCGGAGTGGCGACCCCGTGGACGGCGGGGGCGTAGTTGCGTCTTCGCGGATAACGGCACGAAGCGTACGAGTGCGGAGTTCCAAGATGGAAGCTTGGCAGGTCGTTCCCAGCACCTCCACCAATTGAAATGAGTTTTATTGGCCGGAACAGGCGTAGATGTAGATTCTTGGGATATACTGCCACGGAACGGGCGGCTAAAATAGTTACGTCGGGCTATGTTTTTAACCGTATCTTTGGCGTCGTCTTTCGTGAAGCGATCACGATGCTGCTGCTGTCGGTGTTGTGTGTCATCTTCAGTGCATGGTGTACGTCTTCTTCATCATAGTGCTCTTATTTTTATTTTTTGCGAGTTCAACAGCACTGATGAGAGTTCATAACGTAACCGAGGTCATTACTATATTTCTACCACTTTACTTTTCAGTTTGCTATTGCAGCCTATTTTTCTTTGTGTAAACTGCTTCCCTCATTACATGTAACTACGGCTCACTCATTCGCCCTGTCGGGTATTTCTACTGCAGAGCCAGCAGCAGCGGCCTGTGGTTCCTACTCACGATATTCTGCGTGGTCTTCATAATCATCCTGCTTGTCACGGTGCTCGTGTTCACGTTTTCGGATTCTGGTGGGTAGAATAAATCCCATTTCGCGCTCATTCTTTTTCATAGGCTGGGGACACAGCATAGTATGTTTTGTTTGTCTTGAGGGAGATGGCCGCCATGACACACGATGCATAGCAGTCGCAACGTGTGGGGGGGGGGGGGGTGCTGAAAAAGATAAAAATGCGATTCTGACCTGTGTTTATTTATTTACATTACCCTCAGGGCCCAAAAGAGCGTTACAGAGGGGATAGGTACAATAAACCAAGAAGAAATACATATATTGAAATAATTAGTTTAGGCCATTACAGACGGGATCCGTACAAGCAAAGTACGACACGTTCAAACAATTTATTGTACTTAAAACAATAAACTCGAAACATAATCAACTATTGTAGTCTTGAAAGATGATGCGTCCTTGATGCAGGTCATGGAGGGGGGGAAGGCGTTTCCATTCCGCACTGGTTTCCGGCAGAAAGGAATCTGGGAAAACATTTTCACGCCAGAAAGAAATGAAAACGTTCACCGATGATCATGACGCGACTAAATGTATGAAGCTTCTGAAATAAAATGTTCTTGAAGCCAGTTATGATGGTAAATGATTTTATGAAAAAAAGGCAGAGGCGAGAAACCTTTCTCCGAGGATGCAAATAATAATGCCAACGTTTGATTTCGTTACAAAAATGTTTGCTGTGTGGGAATAACTTGAATATATGCTACAAGCTGACCGTTTCTGAACGGTATGGTATCTGCTAATGTTTTTTTTTGGCCAGGGTCCCGAACTGATGACGCATACTCTCATTCGTGTATAATTAGTGTATTGTAGGGCAGTAATGTTTAATGGGGTAGAGCATTAAAGAAATTCTTGCGTAAGTGCCATGTGATCTGTTTGCATTGTTAGTGACGTGTTCAATGTGCGCATGCCACGAAAGGTTCTTGTTTAGTTTGATTCCGAGTTATTTATGGGAAGTCACGTGTTCAGGGTTGGTTCCATTGATAATATAGCCGAAATAAGTGGGTGAGATTGAGCGACGCGAGACAGCCATAATTTTGCATTAAATGGGATTTAAAAAGCGTTAGCCATTGTGAGTTCCACGTTGAGATGTAATCTAGATTAGACGGATGAATAAAGTTATCATGCTGGTTAGGTATTTCATACTATAGAGCGCAATCGTCAGAAAATAACGTATTGGAACTAATTATTACGGCAGGTAAGTCCTTAATATACATTAGGAATAGTAGTGGGCCCAAGACAGAGTCTTTACGGCTGTCTTGACAGCTGGCTTACGACGCAATGTGGGGATGTATAATCGTTAGCTGTTACAAACTGAGTACGGTTAGTCAGTAAACTTTTTGTTGATTTCAGAATATTAGGGTCAATATTAAGTGTACTAAATTTAAGAAGCAGTAAGTGATGAGACAACGTGTCAAACGCTTTTGCAAAATTTAGAAAGACTACTTTCAATGATTTGGCCCTTGTCTAAAGAAGAAGAAATGTTGTGTATAAATGATTTCAGTTGGTTTTCGGAGGAGTATTTCTTGCTAAACCCACGGTGATAGAAGTGAAGTGAACAAGTAGTTGGATTCGAGAAATGAGACGGGATAGGAAAACAAGACGTGTTCAAGGATTTTTGCAAGGCATATGACAAGTGAAAAGGTTCTGTAATTGAGAGGAGAATGCGTGTTACCTGATTTCAATGGACCTACCACTTTCCGCACCTTCGTATCTGCGGGAAATGCGCAGCACCCAGCAGATTGGGTAAAAAAATGCATAAAAATTATAGGCGAGTGCACAGCAGAATTCCTAAAAAAAATTTGCAATAATTTCATCCGCATTACACGCACATGATAGTTTGAAACCTCAAATTAGCTTCAGCATCCCGCAATATTGACAGCAAGTAAATCTATGGAATCGAAATCTTGTTTCCACATGTATGTCACTGTATAACATACCAATCTGAAAATAATTTCGCAAAGGTATCATTTAGGCAATGGAACATGCTGAATTACTCGTGACCGGTATCTGTAAGAGATATGTTATTTTTAGTTTTTTTATTGGAACAGTGCTCCAAAATTTCGGGGCTTTGTAAAAATAAATGAGGGTAGATTGGTATTTAAAAACAACGTCCTCCGCTTCTTTTTACTTGATACGATCAGCATGCCGAGGATTATAATAGTTGTTACGACTGTGTTTTGTCAGACTGTAGAGACTGTTGTTCTTGTTTGACAGTCTTTGTAGTGTGGGGGAAAACCGAGGAGAGTGTTTCTTTCCGGAAAGTCTGAGAAGTGGTGCACACTTAGCGACGTGTGACGTGGCTTTGTTTTCGAACAAGTTCTAAATTTCCACGGTAAAACTGAAAAAGTCTGGTATGCAGTCGTCAACCAATACTGCAAACTCGTTATTTGGTGCAGTGTAATCGCCGCTCCCACAATCTCTTATAAAGTTAGCATTGCTCTTCTGAAATCGAATGCTTCTTCTTACTAAAAACTAAAAAAAAATAGTGCTCGCTTATTGCAAGGAAACAAGTTAACGAATGCACTAAGTTCAGTGACAACATAAAACTGCGGTTCGAGCATAAAATAAAAAAGAATGCTCAACAAAGTAATCGATAGTTTTTAGAACAATATTAATATAGACTATTCCTCCTAACCATAACATAATTCTTATTTTAAGCGAACTTCATCCTCTTTGTCATTAGCAAACATTCCGATACTCCGTGTTTCTTTATCAATTGCCTTATAAGTAAAAAAAGCAGGCATCAACGACCGTGATGTAGAGTATGTAGGGCCGTTTTTATCGCATACATCTATAAAGGAAGTGTGCTAGCGGTAACGTAAATTTCGCTCTGTCAGCATCGCCCCATGAAGGAATTGCAAAAAATTTTACTGTAATCTAAACATGGCTGCGCATGTCCTATTCCGGCGCCAGTACCACAATGATCAGCGGCAAACCTTACAAAACAGCAAAAACTCCACTGTTGCTTAAGCTGGGATTTGAAGTGAATTCATTCACACGCTATTATGTATAGCAAGTTAAAAATAGATGCCCAAAATATTGTTTTGCCTAGTGTACATAAAATTGGAGAAGTACGTATAAACTGATTTTACTGAACTACAATGACTTATATAAAAAATAAATTTGCAATACTAGTGGCCCTTGTTAAGATGCTTATGTTATTGTTTTCTACAAGTATGAACTTGCGAGAAAGTGCTTGGTGATTTTGAAATTGCATTTTCTTTTTGTTGAAACGTAGTTGATTTGCATGTCGCGCCAGCAAAGACAACTAAGAATAGTGTGATATTTTAAACGACGTCCATGATTAATATGATAAAGAAATAGCAAGCTGCATTTCACTGTTGAAAATTAGTCAAATTTATAAGAACGCGAAGCCGAAACCTCAAATTTTAAGTTTCTACAGCACGACCAGCGTTCTAAATTATCATGTAACATCGAAACGAGATGAGGCAGAAGCATATTTACTTTACCATAGATGTAGTAGTGCATTGTGTCATTATAAAACATAGAATAAGGTATGGCAGGTTTGAAAAAAGTGGTGTTTCAAAAGTGGCTTTATGCACACTTCAAAAATGCAAAGGCAGGCTATATTTTTACAGTGAAGCTATTTATGCGGACCGTGTGCCGTCGTTGTCGGACTTCGCTAAATAGGGGCCACGTGGCCTAGAGGCAGAGGAGAGGAAAAGAAGAGCTCAATTATTCCTGTGAGAATGCTGCGAGAGGGTGCTGATGAAAAGCAGAACAGGGAGGAGCGTTGATGTACGTCACGCCGTCCAATACTCGCTTTGGAGGGGGAAAGCGTGAGGCGCGCCAACCAATGGCTGTGTAGGGAAAAAATAGGTCAGCGAAGGAGTGGGGTGTGGCAGGAGTCTGCTTTAGCATTGGTTAGGTACAGGGTGTCCCTGTTATCACGCAGCACGATTAAAAAAAAGTAACCGCGTTACGCGAAGCAAACCTAATGAGTATTGTTTCCATTACAGTGCAGTAACCGCCAGTCATTTTTTCGTTACTGAGATTTCACTAGGTAATTGTAATTAATTGTCTAACTCGAGAAGTACTGCCCTAAGTATCAAAGGGTCAATGAGGTGATTGCAGAGCAATATGAAAAACTCCCGATACAGCTTTCTGTTGCTCAATACCTGCTACATAAATGTGTTTTTCCGAGCCTGAAAGAAGCCCGCGAATACACGCAAAGTGCCTCGAGGGGCCAGTAGACGGGCAATTCTGCGTGTATTCGCGGGCTTCTTTCACACTCGGAAAACACTTTTATGTGGCCCGTATTGAGCAACAGAAAGCTGTATGGGGAGTTTTCATGTTGCTCTACCTTTTCGTCATTGACATTTTGATAGTTAGGAGAGTACTTCTCGAGTTAGATAATTATATTGGAATTAGCTAATTAAATCTCAGTAACAAAAAATATACTGGCGGCTACTCCACTGCACTAGAAACAATACGCACTAGGTTTGCTTCGCGTAACGCCGTTCCTCTTTTTTAAATCTTGCTGCGTGAAAACTGGGACACCCTGTATATGAAGCTTTGGACAAGGACTCTTGTCTGGGAAAGTCTAGAAAAAGCGTGAAGAACGCGCTAGCAACGCCGTGGCACGTGTATGCCAACGCGTCCCATCCCCGAAAATTGCGCCGTTCTGGCCAGCCAAGCAGCCCACGCTCGCTTCCATGGCAACCGGCCTGACGCAGCAGACCGGCTAACTCAGCTTCGCTGTTCGACCATCTTCACGGAGTGGAAGGGGCGGTGATTTTTTACAGGTCCTTTCATACGTACGGCTCCCATTCAGCAAAATTACACGTCGATATTTCTTTACAGCGGTACCAATTATATGGACACTCCAAGCGCATTTCGGCTGTCGTCGTCGTCGTGAGGTTCCATATAAAGTCCAACGGCGATATCGTCGCCGCGTAATCGTCGACACAGATATGTTCACGTTTACTTGTGCGCGCGTGACACCGTGCACGTCTATAGTTAGTAAGCGAATGTTTACAACTTTATACGGCCAAATAAACTACTATCCTTGCTTCGTATAGCTCTCTACTAATTTGCTATCGCAAGCGATGCTTCGCCCTTCGGATGAAACTGCGATTTTTTTAAATTTTGAAAGAGGAAATATCCCACTCAATAAACATCTTCACGGAAGACAAGTGTGAATGTGGTCTGAGCAAAATCGTTATACGAAGTGGAAGCAGTGCTGGTGAACTTATTTAGGGCCCTTCGAAATTAGTTGTACCATCTTCGAGCGATTCCTTTATTCTGTGCATATGTTATCCTGAAATTAGGAAAGCCAATTTGATCTGGTGTTGGACGGATGGACAGCTGGAAAACGAGTTGTTTAACAGGCCGCTCTCAGAATGGGTCTCTGCAGAAATTGTTTAGTGCGCTGTCCATAACTTCAACTTGTGCGAAACTGCGTGATGATGTTATGCTAGAAGGCTGCGCAACACATTTTCGAAATCCCCGCTGCCTAAAATTCGAAATGACTAGAAAAAATAATTAAATAAATATAAACCAAATAGGTGGATCTCATGTCGTGAGAAAAAAAGCTATACGCCTTATTTTTGCTTTCACTTGCGTCTTTTTGTTGCACTGTTGAATGCTACGTTTTCGCAGTTGCTTCAGTGTCATTAGTTTAAAATGGGCTAGCCTAGCAACGCATTTTCTCGTATTCTACAATGTCTCAGAGGGAAGCGAATGTGCAAGGCAATGTATATCATTTGTGCTAATTGTTTCCCACTTTTATTTGCCTCGCTGCTTGCGCAGAGCTCTCTGAAGAAGACTTCGGTGGCGCTGACGGTGGAGGTAGCCGTGATGAATCTGCAGATAAAGGGCGAGGGGGTGGTGGCTTGGGCTCAACAGTCTACAAACCAGGCGTGACCAAAGGTTTGTACCTCATGAACGTTTGCAGACACAACGCTCTTTCTTCGGGCACTTGGGGTAATCACAAATATGCATAACATTGTATATATGCGTCCATAAATAAAATAAAGAAATAAAGAACTGGTATTGCAGATCCGATGAACATGTTGGCGTGCGTGTGAAGCAAATCGTTCGCGAGCGCTGACTGCGACTCGACGAGCTGGATGCTTCGATATGATTTCCACCATATTCAGAAATGCACCTAAACCTGACATGACCTGGATTTAGGTGGCCCGGGGAGTAAATGTACAGAAGGTGCTCATTGGCGTTTCCTTCGGCGCATTCGCGACTGCTTTCTTCTGATCAAGTGGAGCATGGTGTTCAAGTTAAAATGCATTTCTCAATACGAGGATAAGGAAGGAACGAGCAAAAGATGACACAAGACGCGTAAAACAGACGCCACCAACACTGATCTATTAACTGAAGTTTATTTCTGGTTAAACAACACTATACGGAACAAAATTAAAGACACAGCTTCAGAAAAAAAAAACGCAACAAATATACCTGATGACATATCTGAACAGTCATCTTTTATCGCTATACTGGGTGAGATCTTATTTATATCATGGCTGAAACTAAAGTTCGTTATCAATAAACGGAAATCACGGAGGGGGTAGGGGGGGCTTAGAAATGCCTTATAGGGTTCACCATTATTGCACTTCTAAAATTTTGCGCGTAAACTTATCATCGTTTCTTCTCATGGTCATTTTTTTAGCAAACTGTCGACCTCAGTAACAGTCTTTACGGTGGAAAGGTAAATGCCAGGAAAGAGCCGCTCGTTTTGCTTGTTCTCCCTGGTCCGCTCGTTGAAACAATGTCCTGTTTGTACGACGTACACTTTTTTCAACACAGTAGGATGGAGTATACAAAGCTTTCGCAGCAGCTGACAAACATTTGACCGTGTTGAACAACACTTACTGCACAGATACGTGCAAGGACATTTATTCAATCAGCCTGCATTCCTCGTTGAATTGTTTCAGCGATAATGCCTTATTCCTGCAACAACTCTTGGAATGAAGTCATCGTGGTTTCATTTTATCAGAATAGCCTTCGCATGCTACAAACGAGGTATAGCGGTCTCCGATTACAACAAATGAATAGTCGCATCCTATTTGAATTATGCTTGTAGATATTAGCAAAAAGTATTCTTTGCTTTTGGAATAACTGTTTAGTTACATCGACTTTCTGCAATGGCTGCTAGAATGGCGGACTAAAATCTTGCCAATTCGTGTAACTAATTTGTGTATGGCGTCAAAAACACTCTCGCTTTGTTGAATAACTCTTATGCTCAATTAAAAGTTATAAAAATATCCCCACAGCCAAATAATTTATTTCACCTCGCTTATTTGATAGCTCTTAATTCTTCTGACACCTTGGTGGTTGTGTGATTCAATTCCGATGGGTACATTTCATTTAAGCTACTTTCATTCTGAAATAAATATCATTCATTACAAACGGTTCCGCTGTTACACGGTTGCGCTGAATAGTTTACGCGAGAGCGCGGATATGAGTTTTGGAATTTTTCAACTAATTCATTCGCTTGCGACTTTCGGTAAACAATCCAGAGCAAAACCACGTTCCAAAATGCTACTTGCCGTATCAAATGGAACTTGTGCATTCGAGGCTATAGAAAATCGCTCATTGACTCTGTGATTTCTGATGCACATATACAATTTGATTAAGGAACTGAGCTTATCTGTGAAAATTTCCACAATTTCAAATGAATAACATTACACGAGAAGGTGTGCCGTGATTTTCACTGCCATCAGTTTATCAACTACAGAGCAGCCACTGCAATTCAGCACCAATCTTCCTTTCCCTAAAGTGATTGGCGACGCCATAACGTACATTTCGAGCAAATTGTATAAGCTTTAGTGAAAGTAAATAAACTAATTTAATTGGTGACGGCTATCTGCATGACGATACCCTGAAATATATAGGGTTGGCCTCTATTGGAAACAGCAAGCAGAATACAGCAAATCAGTCCTAATAATGCACCGCTGAAAGTGCTACAATTATCCTGCATGTTTGTTTTTTTCGTCCGATGCACTGGTAAGGGCTGACTGGCACAATGACTCGCTTGGTTTTGCTTTACAGTTTGCATCGTCTCAACAGATTTATTACAAAAGTTTTTAAAGCAAAGCTGTCCTTGCATTTTCTCCCGACTTTCCGGACGCTCCTGCTGTTATGGTCTTGTTCGCGCGCCCTTCTAGGCTTCTTCCAATAAACACTGACTATTTCAAGATGGTTCTTATGTGAAAATACCAACCAGCCCAACGTTCAAATCTTTTAAGGTGGCGGTACCACTCCGGCGGCACGAGGCCCCCGTTTTTAGTACTTTTAGAGCAACCGTGGTGGCTCTTCTACTTAGGATATGAAATTGTAGTATTTACCATAAAAACCTTAATTCTTGTAGATTCAAACTATATATGATATAAAGAAATTGATTAATGTGATTTAGAAATAACTGTTCAAGAACAAGCAATAAATACATGGTTTTTGCAAACTGTCTCAGTTGGGACCATACCTAGAAGAAACTACGGCATTTACTGCATTGCGGCTTGCTCTGTAGCTTTAGGACATATTTATCTATTTCCTAGACGAAGCAAAATAATGTTGAATTTTTACTTTTTGGATAATTTGCTTTTGACGATTGCCAAATATCGCAATCTTCTGTTGGAAACAGTCTGTCAACAACACGCTCAAGGGAGCTAAATTTTGTATAAATTAGAGCTCAAGAAATTTTCATTTAGGACGCAAAATTTCATTCATATACCTTTATTAGTTTTAGGGGCGAAGCTCCTTAGGGTCGAGCCTTGTCCCCTGTCGCGCCGTTGTAGCCGCGCTAGTTCTCGCCGCTCCCGCTAGAGGCGCAGCTGTGGTCTCGTTTGATTTGAATGGCGCCCACTAGGTGGCGCGGCGGCGCTCGCTCTACTCCCTCTTGGCGCGCTCCCTTTCTCTTTCGCCGGTCGACACTCAATGCGCTTCGATACTGCTACCCTGCTACTATGAACACCGAAGACAAGGCGGCGGCGGAGCGTAGGGCTCGCAAAGCGGCTGCAGCGCGCGCTCGCTGCCAAGACCCTGCAGTCTTGATGATGATGATGATGCGGTCTTGATGATGTCCCGCTACGATCGCTGGTGCATTTCATCATCATCATCATCAGCCTATATTTATGTCCACTGCAGGACGAAGGCCTCTCCCTGCGATCTCCAATTACCCCTGTCTTGCGCTAGCGTATTCCAACTTGCGCCTGCGAATTTCCTAACCTCATCATCCCACCTGACTTTCTGCCGTCCTCGACTGCGCTTCCCTTCTCTTGGTATCCATTCTGTAACCCTAATGGTCCACCGGTTATCCATCCTACGTATTACATGGCCTGCCCAGCTCCATTTCTTCCGCTTAATGTCAACTAGAATATCGTCTACCCCCGTTTGTTCTCTGATCCACACCGCTCTCTTCCTGTCTCTTAACGTTACTCCTAAGATTTTTCGTTCCATTGCTCTTTGTGCGGTCCTTAACTTGTTCTCGAGCTTCTTTGTTAACCTCCAAGTTTCTGCCCCGTATGTTAGCACCGGTAGAATGCAATGATTGTACACTTTCCTTTTCAACGACAGTGGTAAGCTCCCAGTCAGGATTTGGCAATGCCTACCGTATGCACTACAACCCAATTTTATTCTTCTGTAAATTTCTTTCTCATGATCAGGGTCCCCTGTGAGTAATTGACCTAGATAAACATATTCCTTTACAGATTCTAGATGCTGACGGGCGATCCTGAATTCTTGTTCCCTTGCCAGACTATTGAACATTATCTTTGTCTTCTGCATATTCATCTTCAACCCAATTCTTGCACTTTCTCGATGAAGGTCCTCAATCATTTGTTGTAATTCCTCTCCATTGTTGCTCAATAGGACAATGTCATCTGCAAACCGAAGGTTGCTGAGATATTCGCCATCGATCCTCACTCCTAATCCTTCCCAGTCTAAGAGCTTGAATACTTCTTCTAAGCATGCAGTGAATAGCATTGGAGAGATTGTGTCTCCTTGCCTGACCCCTTTCTTGATAGGTATCTTTCTACTTTTCTTGTGGAGAACCAAGGTAGCTGTGGAATCCTTGTAGATATTTGCCAAGATATTCACGTATGCCTCCTCCACTCCTTGATTACGCAATGCCTCTATGACTGCTGATATCTCTACTGAATCGAATGCCTTTTCATAATCTATGAAAGCCATATAGAGAGGTTGATTGTACTCCGCAGATTTCTCGATTACCTGATTGATGGCATGGATATGGTCCATCGTAGAATACCCCTTCCTGAAGCCAGCCTGTTCTCTTGGTTGACTGAAGTCAAGTGTTGTCCTGATTCTATTGGAAATTATCTTGGTGAATATTTTATACAATACTGAAAGCAAGCTAATGGGTCTGTAATTCTTCAATTCTTTAACGTCTCCCTTCTTATGGATAAGTATAATGTTGGCGTTCTTCCAGCTCTCTGGTACACTTGAAGTGGTGAGGCATTGCGTATAAAGGGCCGCAAGCTTTTCAAGCATGATATCTCCTCCATCTTTGATTAAATCTACTGTTATTCCATCTTCTCCAGGCGCTTTTCCCCTGGTCATATCTTTCAAGGCCCTTCTAACTTCATCGCTAGTTATAGAAGGAGCTTCTGTATCCGGTTCATCACTATTTCGAATGGAAGAAGCTTGGCTGTTTTGGCTACTGTACAGGTCAGTATAGAATTCTTCTGCTGCTTTTACTATGTCATCGAAATTGCTGATGATATTACCATGCTTATCTTTCAGTGCATACATCTTGCCTTGTCCTATGCCTAGTTTTCTTCTTACTGATTTCATGCTGCGTCCATATTTTACGGCTTCCTCAATTTTCCCCACGTTATAATTTCGAATATTCTTACTTTCTTCTTGTTGATCAGTTTTGACAGTTCAGCGAATTCTATCTGATCTCTTGAGTTGGACACTTTCATGTTTTGCCGTTTCTTTATTAGGTCCTTTGTTTCTTGGGAGAGCTTCCCTACAGGTTGCTTTGGTGCCTTACCTCCCACTTCAATTGCTGCTTCTGAGATCAGCCTAGTTACGGTTTCATTCATTAGCTCTATGTTATCTTCATCTTCCTGTTCTAAAGCTGCATATTTGTTTGCGAGCATCAGCCTGAATTGGTCTGCTTTTACCCTGACTGCCTCTAGGTTGGCCTGTTTCCTCTTGACTAATTTTGACTTAACTCTTGACTAATGAATACAAATGTCTCTCCGCCATCAGGGGAACTTGTATAGACATCGCCTTCTCAAACTTTAGACTACATCCAATTCACGATCCCTTGGCTTTGTACTAGGTTTGGTTAGAGTTGGTGTGGTTCTGCCCCACAGGAATATATCTCTGCTGTGGGGTAGAATACATTTCGGCTGTGTAAGTTTGGGTATGTATTTGTCTGGAGTTTGTGTAGCACTGCAGACTCCATTGATGTAAGATTCTCATGCGATGCTGCATTCCTTCTTCTATTGCCACTGTAATATTTCAGAATTGTTGCATACCTGGATCTAAGGTTGTTGTGTCCTGTACTGCAGAGGCTGTGCCAGCACGCCGAGTTGTGAAGCCTCCACCCGCCTCGTCCTCCAATAAGTTCCCGGTGATTTTCTCATGCCGTGGGGCCCAGGTCCACACCCAGGTCTGGGTGTATTCAGTTGGGGGGGGGGGTCTTTATTAGTATTGGTCCGAATTTCGTATGCCTTCACAACTATTCTACCTCTTTGGTAATTTCTACACACAGTCCTTGAGTACTTATTTAGTCAATGGCGCTTTTTCCTCCCAGCCCTCCTTTATTAGCAAAGTGATTACAACCTCTTATGCTCCTGTTGTACAGGCTCCGACTACTGAGACGCAGGTTTCTGATCTTCTAGCGATAACCACATTACGCCAGGTTTTCGCCTGTTCGCCGCACTTTGAGCCGTGGACGCACTGTGACGTTACACCGCGGCCCCCGATTCTCTGGCGACTCTGCTCGTCGCAGTCGCCGCGCGGCCACCGCTCCTACAGGCACGCTTCCACCGTTGCCTGGCAACCGCCACAGCTGGCGCGCTCGCCGCGCCCTCTGTGTAATGTCACACCACGGGCCTCGATTCTCCGGCAACTCGCCTCGTCGCGGTCGCCACACGGCCACCGCTCCTGCCGTTGGTTTGGTTAGCCGTTGGGCGCTCGCTGCGCCCTCTTTATGACGTCATACCCACGCTCCGCAGCTGTGATTGCCGGGAGTGTAGAAGGGGAGAGCTTGTGTCGCCGCAGACATAATTGAGGCCATACAAGCGAAGCCTAAGCGTAGCCGGGGGTCTGTAGCTATGGATACTCGACTAGGTTTAACTTGAGCCAAACCACAGCCAATTTTTTTTCTTTTCGGTCTGTGACCACTGCCACAATTTTCTTTTCGTTTGTCTGATAAGGTGCGGTGTCTGTGAATCACGTGTTTTTCTTGTAGTTTTCAGTTTATCTATTTACTTTGCCATTGCTTTCCTTCTCCCACCATACAGAGTTGTCTTCACGTTCATTAGCAACGGTGATACCATGTGCCAGGCTCTCAATATGCAAGATAGTTCCTTGGTTCTTGGATGTGCCTGCACTTGTTCGTCGAGTCCGATGCTGTGGAGAACTTCTCTGCCTGTAGGTGTTTAAACAGGCGGATCGTTGTGTAGAAAGTTGTGCTCCAGCCAAATATTCAAATGTTTTGTGGAGGCCAAGCGCTTCTCATTTGAAGTGTTTCATGGCAGTCGTAGAGCTACTTCATCGTCATCATCATCACCATCATCAACGTATATTTATGTCCACTGCAGGACGAAGGCCTCTCCTTGCGATCTCCAACCCCTGTCTTGCGCTAGCCGATTCCAATTTGTGCCTGCAAATTTCCTAACTTCATCACCCCACCTAGTTTCCTGCCATCCTCGACTGCGCTTCCCTTCTCTTGATATTCATTCTACCGGTTAGGTACTACTTGATATGGTCTACCGGTTATCCATCCTTCGCATCACTTCCTGCCCAGCTGCATTACTTCCTCTTAATGTCAACTAGAATATCAGCTATCCCCTTTGCTATCTGGTCCACACCGCTCTCTTCCTGTCTCTTATGTTAGGCGTAACATTTTACAACGTAAGCTGTTAGCGGCTCTTTACAATGGCCGTTTCGGTTCGTGGTGGAAACAGCCGCCGCTGCCGTCGCCGTTGGGGACCGTAACCGCTATCGCCTGAAATGCCAAAAAAGTACACGTTTCCCGCCGGGATCGAAGCCGCGCCCGCGACGTGGGAGCGAGATACTCTACCACAGAGCCACGCAAACGCTTGCAATCGGGCAACGGAAACTTGCGCTATAAGTGCTCCCCAGGCACGCGCACAGGCGCAGATGATCCGTGCCTCCGCCAGTATGGTGGCGCCATTTAGGTAAAGCGCCTGCAAACGCAGCGTGCGCACGCGCTGATGACGAGATGCGATTCAGACGAGGCGCGCCTTAAAAAAAAAAACGCGATCCCCAGCCTCCGCCAGTATGGTGGCGCCATCTAGTTAAGGTGCCTGCGAACGCAGCGTACACAAGCGCAGGCGACGAGATGCGATTCAGACGAGGCGCGCATTCAACGCGATTCCGTTGTGAGATGTGCGCGACGTATTCTAGATACCTCTTCGGTACACGTTATGGCGTCTCCTCGCAAGGTAGGAACCGCTGCTGCAGAAGCGAATCGAAGATCTACGTGCGCATCTACAACCAGGTATCATCGGGCTCAGCAGACTGCTGTTCAAAGAGCATTACAAGCCGCAGCTCGCCGTCGACGCCGGGCGGACAGTTCAGATCGTTCTCGTCAAAGCGAGACGAAGAGACGTTGTCGCGAAAACCCTGTTGTTCGTGGAGCCGAAATTGGAGCTATTTTGGAGCCGCTCCACCAGCTTACGCTGTGTCTGTGGTGCGTGTGCCGCGCAGGCCTCTGACATTTTTGGTCCATCGCTCTTTCTCCGGTCCTTAACTTGTTCTTGAGCTTCTTTGTTAACCTCAAAGTTTCTGCCCCGTATGTTAGCACCTGTAGAATGCAATGATTGTGTTACAATTTTCTTTTTAACGACAGAGGCAAGCTCCCAATGAGGATTTGGTAGTGCCTGCCGTATTCGCTCCAGCCCAATTTTATTTATCTGTAAATTTATTTTTCATGCTCAGGGTCCCCTGTGAGTAACTAACCTAGATTGTACTCCTTTACAGACTCTAGAGGCTGACTTGCGATCGTGAATTCTTGTTTCTTTGGCAGGCTATTGAACATTATCGTTGCATTCTGCATATTAATCTTCAACCCCAGTCTTACACTTTCTCGGTTAAGGTCCTCAATCATTTGTTGTAATTCATCCCCATGGTTGCTGAATCGGACAATGTGTTCTGCAAACCGAAGGTCGCTGAGATATTCGCCGTTGATCCTCACTCCTAAGCCTTCCCAGTCTAAGAGCTTGAATACTTCTTCTAAGCATGCAGTGAATAGCATTGGAGAGATTTGTCCCGATGCCTGACCCCTTTCTTGATAGACAACTTTCAACTAATATTGTGGCGAACCAAGGTAGCTGTGGAATCCTTGTAGATACTTGCTAAGATATACTTGCCAAGATACGTATGTCTCCTGTGCTGCTTGATTCCGCAATGCCTCTATAACTACTAGTATCTGTACAAAATCAAATGCCTTTTCATAATGTTGAAAGCCATAAAGAGAGGTTCATTGTACTCAGCAGATTTCTCGATTACCTGATTGATGACATCGATATGATTCGTCGTAGAATATGCCTTCCTGAAACCAGCCTGTTCTCTTGGTTGGATGAAGTCAAGTGTTGCCCTGATTTTATTGGAAATTATCTGTTGGTCTATAATTATTCAATTCTTTCACGTCTCCCTTCTTATAGTGTTAGTATAATGTTGGCGTTCTTCCAGCTCTCTGGTACACTTGAAGTCATGAGACATTGCACTTAAAGGGCCGCAAGCTTTTCAAGTATGATATCTCCTCCGCCTTGGGTAAATCGACTGTTATTCCATGTTCTCCAGCAGCTTTTCCCCTGGTCATGTCTTAAATGAACCTGCTAGCTTCATCGCTAGTTATAGAAGGAGCCTCTGTATCCTGTTCACCACTGCTTCGCATGAAAGTAGCTTGGCTGTTCTCGGAACTGTACAGGTGAGTATAGAATTATTCCGATGCTTTTACTATGTTACCGATATTGCTGATGATATAGCAATATATCATCTTCGAGCGCAATTATCTTCGAGCGCATACATCTTGCCTTGTGCTATGCAAAGTTTTATTCTCACTGATTTTACTGATATTTTACGGCTTCCTCAATTTTTTCCACGTTATAATATGGAATATACGTCGCTTTCTTCGTGTTGACCGTTTTTGACTGTTCAGCGAATTCTGCCTGGTCTCTTGAGTTTTACACTTTCATGTTTGGTACTTTATAGTTGCTTTATACGCCATCATATTGTCGTACGCATTTTCTTTATCCTCCCTTCTCATGTTGTGTTATTGTAGGGAGAATGTAATTCTGCTGATGACCAGGCTCATTACTAAACGGAGCGCGTCTTGTTCTTTCATTCCTGTTCAATTGTTCAT
Organism: Dermacentor silvarum; assembly: GCF_013339745.2. Lineage (NCBI taxonomy): Eukaryota > Metazoa > Arthropoda > Arachnida > Ixodida > Ixodidae > Dermacentor > Dermacentor silvarum. Next base: position 152,525,483 of record NC_051157.2, on the reverse strand, counting down.
TACTCGGACAATCATGCGAACAATTTGCTGAGCTGTTCTTTTAATCATGTTTAGTGTGTGGAGGCATCGTTGGCTGCATTGTAGCCATATCCTTAAGACTCTTCCCGGGAAAGATATTTCCATCTATCTTGACATCAAGTCGAAGGCTCTGGTCCATCCATTCGTCCTACTCCGGCCCCCCAACCCTTCGTGTCCGGGCCGCATACATACGCTAGTTACTCTCCACGCAAGTTACAAAAATACTGCTTCCTAGTTCTTCCTAATGTTTCTTCACAGTATCACTAAAGCTGTAACTTCTAGTACGCTGAAGTTTTATTTGTGATTTTCAATAGCTACGTTCAAAAGGCAGATACAGGGGACCTAACACCGCACTTTTGCAGCTGAACAGTTCGATGCGACAAGAAGAAACAACGCTTGAAACAGCGAAGCTGGGCGATCGTAGCCCAAGATTTTCCGGAAGTGCGCGCAAACTTTTATCTTATTACTCATGATGATGGTAATTCCTTGCATTGCGTTTCGGACTTACGGCCGTCACTACACGTTGCATAGCGCAGCTTGCAACACCGACACCGCGTTCCAAGAGACCCGCTCCGTGAATGCGTCTTTCTCTCGCTATGACTCTCATAGCGTGGAAAACCTCTTCCCCTCGCAGAGCACGAGCGTACGAACGCGCCATCTGTGCACGAAGACGACGACGCTACAAAGCAATCACATAGTTCGCATAGCCTAGCGGTTACGAAGCTCGCCTTGGGACCGGGGGTACGCGGGTTTGAATCACGCCTCGGCAGGAAAGTTTATTAGGGGCGCAGCACCTTAGGGCCGAGCCTTGTCCCTCGTCGTCCGTTGTCCGTCCGTAGCTCTGGTTTGCATAGAGACCGCTAGGGGCGCTGCGGTGCACAAGGGCTTTATAAGCGCTGCATAAACTGTACACATGTTCAGTATATATATATATATATATATATATATATATATATATATATGTTGTACCGGAGCACATCGGCACCAGCTCTGTGCCAGCCAGTATGTGGAAGAAGACGTGGACGATCGTGTGGTTCGCGCTAGGTCGGTTTTCAACGAGCCTGCTTGTTTAACCGCTTTATCAAGTCTACCTGCAAAATACTCTTGTCGCATTATACATTATATACATTATATATATATATATTTACGGGGGATTCACGGTTACCCGAATGATCCCCCGCTGCTTCGCCCACTCATCGTCATTCACGTCGTGGATATCCGGTGCTATTTATTTTATTTTCTTTCTTGGTAGTCTCTTGCTACGCACCACAAATTGCGGCTGGCTTAAACAGCTTCGTTGTTAAAAAATGGTTAGCTCGGCGGTAAAGCAGTTCCATTCAACATAAAAGCTGGGGAAGTGCGGAGCAGTGATTCGCCGGTGATTCCCTTGTGTTTTCCTTGTTTTATCCCGTGTTTATCTTGTGTTTAAGTATTCCTTTCACGATGGTGCGATTAACTTGCCTGCGCTGGCGAGCAACTTTAGCTTGTCGGGCGCGCAGCACTTGATGAGCCCTGCGTAACGGGCGAGCCCGCTGTCGTTCGAAGCATGCTTGCTGCTCGGCGTCCATTGCGGCAAAAGAGCGACCCGGAGCGCGGGAACGGTTAGGGTGCCTCGATACCCAGCGCCGCTTTCAGGGTGGGGACACCCACGCTTTTCGGCGCCATCTTGGTTCTTTCCAATACGGAGGCGCCGGGCGTGTGGCGGCTGCAGTTTAACCTTTGGGCAGAAAGAAAGGGGGACGGGCGTGCTAAGGGCGATACCGCCGCGATTTAAGTGCAGATTGTCTGATTTACCATATGATCAGCGGTTCGCTTGCATAGAGTGCTCGTTTCAAAAGAGGTTGTCCGACACTTTTCGCGTGTATCGTAACCTGAAAGTGGCACCATTTCTTTGCGAGGCTACCCCCTTCTTTATTTACTCATTGCACTCGTAAACGTCCTAGAAATATTACTGGAATTGTAGGCTTGGATGAAATTTAAATTTTGCAGCTCATTTATAGTAATCTTGTTTCTTATGGTTCTCCAGTCATATTTATGAAACCAAGGGAAAAATTAGGAGACGTCGCGTGAATATGCCTACAGCAGTTCAAGCGCCTACTGAAGAAAAAATACACTGAGAATAGTTTTTGAACAATCAGACAATTTATTTACAAAAGGAAGCACTGATTACTTCATTTTATAAGCTCTTAGCGAGGTTATCTGCTTGAAATGTGGTTGCCCTACTACAGGCTCGTAGTTGCTACAGTCTTGCTAGCATAACACTCAGCTGGCTTTTCAGGAGTGTTAAGCCATCGCAGATAGATGCGGAGACGTGTGGACACAAATAGCTTAAGAAGTTTTCCAATCACATGTTTGAGCTGACAACACTGGTTTTCTAGCAAGGTTACATTCTTTCCAATAATTTCATTAAGTGCTTTCAATGGTGTTCTCAGACGGCTCAGATCTTGAGCTTCAGAAAAAGGCTTGAGAGCACTCTCACATTCAAAAACTAAGTCCAGAATTTGTCTGCTTGCATAAATTAAACTTTTCCGCCTTGGACATATTCCTTGAGTTGAGCAAGGCGGTGCTGCTATCCAGCTTCTTCAGTTGCTAGCATGCACATGCACACAGAGCAGTGTTCCATAGTGCAGATAATCGGCTTTAAGAAAAAGCCTGCCAAGTGGGCGAGCACATCTTCCTCAAGAAAAGAAACTTCCTCTAAGTCGAGAATGAAGTCGCGTCTCTCATCACTCTCTTTCGACTGAGTGATGCTTTGTGCTTGTTTAATTTCTGCTGAGAAAAAAAATTTACTAGGTAGGCACTGTCATCGATCGCGTATCCAGCAAACGTGTTTACAAGTGCCGCAATACTTCTAGCTACAAAAAAAGGTTAATTCACAAATGTCTAGAATAAACCTACGCCGTTACAACAAGCCAAACACAGCGATGACGCTATGCGGCCGCCTTATAATCACTAGAAAAGGCACGCCAACATATACATACAACTTCTCTGTGAAAATGAAATGATTACAAAGGGACATTATTCTTAACCAAATCATGATCCTTATCTCGCACCTCGCATACCTTCGTTATGTCCATCAGTGCTCAGTTGTCACGTTTTACATGCGCTGCCCATTTCTTTCGTTCAACGTAGCAGGGGAAACAAAATACCCGCTCCTCTTTTGCGGTCGATCCAGTGCACAAACGCGAGCTCTCGCACCGCAACGCAGAAAAAAAGCAAATTGAGTGCGCGTCCGTTCAGCTCGACAGCCGGCGCGAAAGAACCAACATGGCGCCGAAATATTAGATCGGCGGCGCCGGGTGGTTCAAAGGCTGTCTCCACCCTGAAAAGCGGCGCTGGCATCGAGGCATCCTTGGAACGGCTCTCTTTCTGCGCGCCCTAGCGGAATCTTTCCACTTGTGAGGCTGTGGCGCTCTCTCTTGACTAGTTTCGGTATCAGCTTGGCGTTTTCGATGGAGTTTTCATTAATTTGTAGCAATGAATTGGTTAATTCATGATGTTTTCCTTATATTATATTATTATTTGCTTATTTGTCTTTTGTTGCATTTTAGTGGAATTATTACGTAGACCTTGTGTTGTGTGTGACACACACCGACGAGGGACGACATCCCGGGCCCCGTACGTGCTCCGCACTTCGCTATGCGCGGTGGACCGCTGAAAGAAGAAACGCGGTTGAAGGCGGCTGCACCATAGGCAACAAAAGACGTTCTCGGTTACTCTTGACTACGGGAGAGCCAGCAGTTTCTTTTTTTTAGAGAATCGAGGGAGTTTGAATTTTCCGCTGAGCACCGAAGTCGTCTTTGTCTTGTGTATTCTATTATGTTAGCAGCTTTTCGGAGCCTTTATTGTTTTTCTGCCACGTTACCCTTGTCTGTCTATATTGTTATGTCATCCGCACAGAAAGAGTGTCGGGTGTGTGGAATTCCTTTGAGTTTATTGACTAGACCAATCATGGCTATGTTGAAAAGTGTAGGCGAGATTACAATTTCTTGTGCTGTTCCTTTGCTAGGTGAGCGGGGGTTCGTCCTCTCCGACTTTGACTACTGCTGCCCTTTGACTGAGGAAGCTCCGGACGTCAACGATGCCTCCACATTAAACGAATAGCTCAGCAAATTTTTCGCGTGATTGTCAGAGTAACGAACAATTGAACAAGAATGAAAGAGCAAGACGCTCTCCGTTTAGTAATGAGCCTGGTAATCAGCAGAATAGCATTCTCCCCACCCTAACTGCAGTTGGTCTCTGCCAGCCCATGCAGTATGGGCTTATGAATTACGTTGTCAAAGGCCCCTTTTATGTCGATGGTCGTGACAACGTGTTCTCCTGCTTTTGGAACGTCGTTTAATACTTGCTCCTTTAAAAGGAGGAGGATGTCCTGTGTTGAGATATTTGGTCGGAAGGCAAACATAGTGCTTGGCATTATCTAGTATTTTTCATGATGTCGTTGAAATGAGGTGTTCATTTATCTCTAAAACACGTTTTCTAGACATGGTGTAAGAGATAGGGGCTGGAGCATTTCTATAGCCAATTTCCTCCCTGGTTTGAGCATCATGATTATCACAGCATATTTCTATTGCTGTCGTATCGTTCTTTTGGCCCAATGTTCGTTTATAAAACTCCTGATGGCTGTTATGGCTTCATCATTTATGTTTTCAATTATGGCTTTGGTGATTTGATCCTCCCTTGTTGCTGTGTTCCGTTTCGTGCTGGAGGTTGCCAGTCTGACCTCTACTTCCATGTAAGGTTCATCCAATTTTGGGTGTGAGGGTCGATTGTATTCAGCTCGGTAAGAGTGTGTTGGGGCTTGTTGTGCGAAGCATTTCGCATAGATGTCCTGAAGGAGGTAATCTCTTGTGCGTGGCCATGAGTGTAATATTCATTCTAAAGCCTTTCCCACTTCGCGTTTTCTTTTTATTTACTCAAGCATGACTCTAATGATATTCATGTCTATGCTGTTCCTAGTGTTGCATTTAGTGAATCGCAGAATCGTTCGCAGTTGGTTGACGCGAGATGATTAGCGTATTCCTCAGCTTGCTAAGCGATTTATTTGATTTTCGCTATAAGCTTCGCGAGCAACCTTCGGTTTGCAGATGACATTGTCCGATTCAGCTTCAATCGGGACGAAATACAACATATGATTGATGACCTTTACTGAGAAAGTGTAAGAGTGGGATTGATGATTAACGTGCAGAAAACAAAGGTAATGTTCAATAGCCTGACAAGGAAACAAGAATTCAGGATCGCCCGTCAGCCTCTAGAGTTTGTAAAGGAGTGCATTTATCAAAGTAAATTGCTCAGAGGGGACTCTAATCATGAGAAAGAAACTTACAGAAGAATAAAATTGGGCTGGAGTGCATACGGCAGGCACTACCAAATCCTGACGGGGAGCTTGCCACTGTCGTTAAAAATAGAAGTGTACAATCATTGCATTCTACTGGGGCTAACATATGGAGCCGAAACTTGGAGGTTACCAAAGAAGCTAGAGAATAAGTTAAGGACCGCACAGAGAGCGATGGAACAAAAAATGTTACCTAACGTTAAGAGACAGGAAGAGAGCGGAGTGGGTCAAAGAGGAAACGGGGATAGCCGATATTCTACTTGATATTAAGTGGAAAAAATGGAGCTAGGCAGACCATGTAATGCGTAAGATGGATAACTTGTGGACCATTAGAGTTACAGAATGAATACCAAGGCAAGGGAAGCGCAGTCGAGGACGGCAGGAAACTAGGTGGGTTGATGAAGTCAAGAAATTTGCAGGTGCAAATTGGAATGAGGTAGCGCAATACAGGGGTAATTGCAGATCGCAGAAGAGGCCTTCGTGCTGCAGTGGACATACATATAGACTGATGATGATGATGAGTTTGCTATTCTGTTTTTGTCTGTTCCATGTTTTAGTTAGGTTCCGACTTGCTTTCCATAGGTCCAGTACGTGACGGTCTTGATCTGGTGTTTTGCCTGTTCAAGCGACTCTTCTGGTCTGCACTTGCTTTTCATTTCGTATTACTTTGCACCACTCGTCCAATTTGGTTATCGGTGGTTCGCTCTTTCAGTGAGTTTCTATATGGGTGCCAGTGTGATATTTTAGCTGTGCCAATTTGCTTGCGCATTCGGTCCGGGCGGATTATGGCGCTTAGTATGTAGTAGTGGCTGCCTAGGTTTTCGAGGGTATTGTACCACCACTCGCTTTGGCAGTTTTTGGTTATGGTTAGGTCTGGACTTGTGTCCATGGATATATTGTTCTTTATTCTAGTTGGGATGGCAGGGTCTGTTAATAGTGTCATTCCTAGTGCCTCTAATCTTCCCTTTCGTGTCTTGGACTTGATATCCCCAGCTTGGATCCCTGGTGTTAAACGTCCCCTACTTTTACTAGTGGTTCCCTTTCGCCAGTTTTGCTGTCTCTTTACAGAGTTTGTTGAATGTTGCTCTCTTTTGTTTCGGGGGGCTGTATATGTTGAGTACGAAGGCACTCTTTCCTCTTGTCTCTTTGTATTTCATTTCTCTTATCAGATGCGGGATATCCGTTCCTTCTATGGGTTTATGGCATATTGTAATTGTTTTATCGACGACTGTTGCGACAATCCAATCTTCATTCTTATTACTGAGTCTTGCATCCATGTAATTTTAGATTTTTTCCGGCTGCCTGGTCTGCGATGATGGCTGGTGGCCTTTGTGCCGTCGCCACCAGCTGTTACAGTCGTCCCCTTTTACGCCGAAACGCATGCCAGTTCCACTGCCATATTTCGCAGTCTTCGAATGCGTGCTTTTGATCTTTAAACATTCTATGTATCCTGGGTCATAGCCAACAATCCTGACCTGTGGGGTACTTTCTCTGCTATTTCTGTTGTGTTACTGCCTCTGACGTGCTTTCGCAACGCTTCAGTGAAATTATATTTGTTGTGCCTGGATATTGTTATCTAGAACTTTTAGTTTTCTATCTACGTGCATCATGACTTGTTCTATGATTGTAGGTATAATTTATTGGATGGTTTCTTTCAATACCGACAGGGTACAATCATGATGTCGCCTTGTGAATTGGGTAGTTTTTGCACGTTCTGCCCTGTCTGGGTTGCCCTAGGATGTTGCGGTGGCAGCGTTTGTTGCTTTTTCAGTTGCCTATTTTCTCTTTCTAGGTCTCCTGTTCATATTCGCATTGCCTCTAATTTGCGTTCTAGGCGTGCGAGTTGTGTTTTTGTTTGGTGCGGCGGTTGGGAGGCTACTGCTACCGAGCTCACCTTGTTTTGTAGCGTGAGGCCCCTAGAGAGCCGTTCTGCGCATGCGCAAGGAGCAGTGACGTCACATTGCACGCAGCTGGCGCGCCGGGCGTTTGCCTGGCGTTTGCGCAAGGCCCCGCGTTTGCGCTGGGCGTTTGTTCGTTTGCGTTGGGCGTTTGCCAGTGTGGTATAGCCATGGAGAAGGAGAGCGAAATTGCTGCTCAGCGGCACAGAAGAGCGGAGAAGCTTAACTCATCGGATCCCGAAATAGTTGCTTGGCAATTAGCGGTTGAGCGTAGGAAGAACGAACAGAATAAGGCTAAACGAGCTGCGAAGACACCGGAGCAAAGGAAGGAACGCCTAGCAAAGCGGCGTCGCCAGGATGCTGAATGACGTGCCCGACCATCTCAGCAGCAGCAACAACAAGACACCGTCGATGACGTCAAGGCTCGCCGAATGACTGACTATATGGTGAAACTTAGCGAAAGCGCCAGTGCGACTCGGACCTTCGAGACGGACTTCGTAAACAATCCGTTTGGATATATGTGCGAGGTGTGTGAAACACTGTGGCACATGAAAGACTTGACACCGGTAAGTAGTGCCACGCGTGAAACGTTGAGTTTAGCGGGGCCGCCTGAGTGGGGTGAAAGAGTGGCGCGGGTCTGTACAACGTGCAAAAACTTTCTCGTTAAGCAGAAGATTCCACTCTTTAGCATTACCACTGGGTATCGTTACCCGCCCATGCCACCAGGTCTACCAGTTCTGACCGATGTGGTAGAACATTTATATTCGCCACGGATTCCCTTCATTCAGATCCTTCGTCTAATGAACTGGAAAAATGGTCAGTTTGGCTTTAAGGGACCCGTGGTAAACGTGCCGGTAGACAAGGACGAGATGCTAAAGCAGTTGCCTCGCAGCTTGGAAGATGATAATTGCATAGTGGTGAACATAAAGCGGAGAATGTTTGCCAAGAGGACCTATCTGTCGAACATGGTTACTCGCGATGTGCTTGGACCATGGGTTGAGGCACTGAGATACTCGCCGCTGTGTAAACACTACGGCATAAACATTGACGAGGGACGTTGGGAGAGGTTGGTGACTTCAATCGTGCTCCAGACTCTCTTGGTGTTCCTTTGAAGGACACGTTTAACCCTGGACTTAGCACGTGTTCCAACTGTACAGACGACCCAATGGGGAACCACCATTGATCTTGTATATCACAGACAGACAATCAATACAAAATACTGTGTTTGGGCCGTAGAGACGGCTACGCATTACTACACTGATCACTGAGCCGTCTTTGTGGCTCTAGAGAAGCAACCAGATGTTTAGCAAAAAATAATATACATGTGTCACATAATGTGTATACTGTGTGTGACCTTATCCAAGCTAATCCAAGCTAATCCTAGATATCCATGAAAGCTATACATAGCCAGCTGAACCTTCGCTCACGCTACGTATATCCTGGCATAGCCGAGCTAAGCTACTGGTAATTTTTTGGCTTGCTTCTTCTGCATCTTCTTGCTCTTTTGCTGTTTTCATGTTTTTATTGCGATAGCAATTATATGGACACTTCAAGCAGATTTATGCCGTCGCTGTGAGGTCCCGTATAAAGTCCAAGGGTGATAAAACTGTCACCGCTCGCCGTATGTGCGAGTGAAAGCGTGCGGGGGACGCGTGCTATCACGGAGAGCGAGCGCACAGCAGAGAGCAAACGCGACATCCGTCGCGCGATAGGCCGTGCGGGCATGAGAGAGAGGGAGGGAGGGGGGGGGCGACGCTGTGCTGCGGCACCAAATGCTCATCTTGCTACCGGGCGCAAGGGAACTGGTCACACAATCTGCCACGCGAAAGGAGGAAAGCGGGAAAGCAGCGCGGGAGGGAGGAGGGGGCAGCTTCTACTATGCCAACATCTGCACTTGTACTTGGCACCGGTGCGGGCTGTCGCGCGCACCGTATCTTGCAAGTGATCTCCACACGGCTCTGACCTTTGTATGAGCTGTGCATGTGGCCGCTCAGTTTCCGTTGAAGCGAACCTTCGCTCGCTGCGGCAGATGCGCTTGCTGCCAGCGTTTTGCAGTGGTTGGCTGCGGTCATCGAGTGTGATTTATTCATGTTTGCTTGTGCGCGCTGACAGCAAACTTGTTAATTCAGTTAGTAAGCAAATGTGTCCAGAGACGGGCACCAAGAGAGGGGCCAAAAAATGTCGCAGTTTCCCCCGAAAGGCGATGCATCAATTGCAATAGCAAATTAGTAGACAGCTTTTCGGAGTAAAGTAAAGCATCAGTTGCGATAGCAAATTAGTAGGGAGCTATTCAGAGTACAGTAAAACTACTGTACTTCGAATATCTCTCTACTAATTTGCTATCGCAATTGATGCTTCGCCTTTCGGAGGAAACTGCGACATTTTTTGGCCCCTCTCTTGGTCCCCGTCCCTGGAGTCGGAGCGGTCTCGGGAGCTATGCCTGGATCGAGACTTGGATCGGGACCTGGAACGTGCCCCACTTGGCGATGCTGAGTCCTAGCGGTCCGTACTGAACCAGCGTCACTTGAGGATTCCGAAGATTTGTGGTCTGCTTTGACGTTGCAACAGTTGCGGACTGCCGCTCTGGGGGTCAAGTTTTAATTTCTTGCTGCACTCCAAGGCCGCTGCAGGACGAGCGCCCCTCCCCCCCCCCCCCCCCCCCCGCAAAGGGCGCACTGCTTCACACGTGTGGTCCTCAGGAGGGTTCCTTAGCGAGCAGGTACTGCGCACATTTGCCGTTAGTGTTGGCCAAATGCTAGTTCTATGACCCTCGCTTTTGCACAGTTTGCAGTATTGTCAGGTGTATTGATAAGGCAAACATGGCATTTCGTCACCGTAAGGGCAGACAAAGATTGCCACTATTGGCCCATCGAACGTTATCACTGCTGTTTCTGATTTGCAGAGCATTCGGGCTTGGACGATTGTCGTGTCTTGCGTGCGCACTCAGAGATGGCTTAGGAGTTCATCTGCTGGGACTTCGCGTTCAAATCCGTGTACCGCTCGTTTAAGGTACCCTTCAGGGGTGGTTATGTAGGAGATTATTGGGTGCTTGGCACCGTTGAGCTCGAGTGTCTTCATCTTCGGTACGTTCTCAGCCACTTGTTTGTAGGGAATATTTGCAATGATTATGTTTCACTCGTTGCGGAGGTGAAGCAGAAATTTATCGCTTCTGCAGGTCTCCGGGTCGCCGTTTGCACGTTCTATCGCTCGCGAAACTTCTTAGGTTTTAAGGTACTTCACAACCAGCACTGACGTGGGCCGCGTGACAATTTCCATGTCGTTTCTGGGTAGCGGCGCCGCACGCATTTGCCGGCTGTCCTTTCCAGACGCTCCCCCGCAGTTGTTCGGGCGTCACAGGTGTTCCCCTCACCGCTGGTTCGTGCTCCGCTGACAACAGGTGTTGCTTGCTCTTGTTTTAACGCGATCGCGTATAGGACCCCGTGTCGCAGAAAATCCGGCGTCGGCAACCAGCGTGTGGTCGCGGGTGGCGGAAAAATTATCCAACCACATCGACCGCGCAGGCCCTGCCCGTGGTGCAAGGTTTTGGTGAACAAAAATTGAATTTCTCACAGTGAAATCCGTCAGAAAAATTGTAAAATACGACTTTACCATTTGGCGTCGAATTCGCCGTCGGATTGTAATTTTAATGTAAGAGAAACCCCAATTCTGCTACGAGGAAACTCAAACATTTCTACCAGACCTGCGCGCGTCGGGGCAATAGCAAACAATTTTTAAAATAATAAATAAGGTACTAGGCCCTTCACATTTCAATATAAGACCACTTATATTGCCCCTGGAAAAACGTCTTTCAAGCAATGCATTTCAGTTTAAAAGTGAAGCCGACTTTAAGGGGGTCGGTGTACGCTTGGTCTTTGTAAGCTGGCTTTCCCACGTTCAGTGTTGCAGTGAATGAAGCCTACTTGCCGTATGCGAACGATGTTATGCGAACGGGTCCCGATAACCCTACCGCGTTCTACTCTTAAAGGCGAAGCTTAAGCGTCCTCCAAGTTTTGTTAAACGTTTTGGCTCTTGCAAAGATGTTGGAAGTTGCCATTGACCGTTATTAGCTTCATCGTCTTCCCTTGCAGAGTATTTCTCCGCGTTCTCGTCGCCCGCTGTTCGATTCTCCCTGTATCACCTCGTCAGGGGAGAGCAGATCCTCTTCCGCGTTCGCCGCAGAGCCCACTTGAATTTTGATGCCTTGGTCATTCGTGTCCATGGTGCCCTTGGCAAGTTCAGGGTGGTCGGTCTTTGAGTTTTAGGCCGTCGCAGCGCTACGCTAAAGCCAAGAGGTGCCTGCCAGGGCTCCGCGCTCGACTTCGCCGTTAGGCTTAGCATATTGGGTCGGCATGCTCGGGTGATAGTCTTCTTTTTTTTCGGAGGAAACTGGCTCTGCTTGCCAAAAAATGGATATAAGCGTGTTCCTGGTATCTTCCTGCACAAATCCTGCAATTTTGGTGGTTGTCAAATGATTTTGGCCGCTGCTAGGTACGATAATTGACCAAGCTGATGCGAACACGTGTGTACTTCTTGGCACCGCCGGGCGATCCTCTGTGCTTGGAGTTTCCGTATAATTTGAACACACTCTGTGTTCTGGTTAGCTAGGACGGTAGAGCGAACACTACGAAAAGCCGCTGATTCCAGGATTTATACTCCGGAAAGGAAGAAATACGAGTTTCTGACAAATCCGCGCTTGTTTCCGCAGTAGCGGCGTGCTGTAGTCGCATGTATTGCAACTTGATTCACATAACTTTTCCTTCACCTTACGGAATTCCGGAAAGTTATTTGCCATATTCATTGTGACTCTTGTTCGAGTTGTCGAAAATTTCGATGTCGCTATGTGATCTAATAATTTTCTAATTAGCTCGTATGGTAAAGCGTGCACCATTACGGATATCGGGTTATCTCCTAAGACAATATTTTCCCGCCCTTGGAGCGGCCTGGCTGCTGGTTGCTCTTGGGCCGGCCATTATCTAGGCACATTCATTTTTGGATATATGTACAAAGATATACCTGCGCTGAACGAAATTACCGGTGAACGGGATGATGGAATCCTTGTACGCTGATCATGTAAGCGCACCTGTGTTCTACGTAACAAAAAATGTCTTCCTATTTAACACTTGGACAGGGAATTTCAGTTCGCAAATATTTCGATAAAACACACCAATATCTTAATAGCATGGTGACTTCTATTTGGCAAATTCCTTGATTCACTTCCTTTTCTTTATTTAGCCACTCAGCATGGGAACGGGTTCCCTGGGGGTGTGTCCGTTCTTGGCCAATCTTCCAGATGGTTACGCGTCACTTGAAACAGGGGGCACAGAATCCCTAAATGTTGTTTTATACTTGTGCCATTTTTGTGTGCGTACAGCTGTCTTCACAATTCTTCCGTCAACATACATCATACAATGTCTTCGTCCTTGTCGTATCGCTAAGTATACGGCCCACACCCGACATCCACCTCATCTTGAGTTTATTTAGGCCTAGCTTGTAGGGACGTGCTCAATAAATTAAAATATTGCATGACAATGAAACTCTGACCTTAGTGTCGGGAATGGTTAAACATTCCATGGCATGACACGGTGAAAGTAAACGAAATCGCACACTTTGCCGTAAATTGTAAGGGACTTGTTTACCGGCTCAATTTTCGTTTTACATATAAATGCGAATCTTTGGATATGTATACTTTTTTGAAATGTGAGGCTTTCTTTCTGGGAAACTGATATGAATTATTTTTGTAACTTCGGGCTATGATCGGTGGGATCGGTGGGGCGTGGATGACAAATCGCCCTTTCATATAATAATCGTCCACCTTGCGAATATATTATATTTCATATTACGTGTGCTGATAAATCATGCGGTTTCTTGTTTTCGTTTTTACCACAGAAGCTACGTGGTATATTTGGGATTGTTTGCACGCTACGATCAATTTGTTCACGCAAAAGTATCCCGTCAAATTGCAGCAGCCACATTGCCCACAATCGTGATGGAATATCAAGTTTTCAGGATTTTTTCATTCGTATCCTTAAGTGGTCCGTGTACATTTAGGCAATATTTGCTCGTAAATACTACTTGGACCACATCAACATATGTTTTGGCAGCATTAATAGTGTGAGAACGAAATTCTAAAGTACACATTGTCCACTTCAGAGCTTTCGCGTGCTTTCATGTGCACAATCATGCCAGCACTGACATCAAACGACATACCAATTTCAGGCTCCAAACGAACTTCTCGGATGACGCCTCCTGGAGTTGCGCCTTTCAACAGCACATTGGTGCCTCATACAGCAGTTGCGGCACCACCGAAACCAGCAGCTGCAGCACGACCTAAACCAGCGGCTGCAGCACGACCGACACCAGCGGCTGCGGCACCACCGACACCAGCGGCTGCAGCACGACCGACACCAGCGGCTGCGGCACCACCGACACCAGCGGTTGCGGCACCACCGACACGAGCGGTTGCGGCACCACCGACAACCGTGAGGGTGCCATTGACAACCATTGCAGTTACCGCACCACCCACTGCCGGCCCCACAGCGAGCCCAACCCCGTTCATACCTCGTAAGTTGTCCTTGCACTAATTATTCTAGGCAGACGCCCTTCCTTAGCATTGCAACGCGATTCCAAGAGCACTACAGCGGGGAAAGGTCAGACAATTGTATTTTTCGCAGAGCTGTAAAAGCATTTGACGATTTCCTCACGGAAGGATATTAAAGCAATTGTGCTGAAACACAAACGTCGAAACAACAACCTGCGCGTCACGTCCAAGGCGAGCTGGTGCTGCATAATCGGTACATTTTGCGCTGCATAATTGGCAGTGCTTAACAATGCGTGTCTCTTTATGTCGTTGTTGGGTAATGTGCTGGGAAGAACATCACGTTGCTCGTCCGCGTAATGCAGAGGGCGTGGATTCGACTCCTACCAGCCGCACGTACCTTTTTTCTTGACTTTCATTTTCGCTTACCTTGCCATTTTTACACTTCTATTAAGAACAAAAACATGTTATCCTATGCTTTACTTGGCTTCATTGCCGATTGCTTCAAATGGTTCAGTCCAAACAAAAACTGGGCCCTTTGTTCGCCGTCTCGTTGATTGCATAGTAAGCGTAAACACTCCGACAGATTCGATGCCTTCAGGTAGAACACACAAGCTCATTGGCCGGCTGCGTGCCCCTAAAATGTTCATGCACTACGTGACGTCATGGTCAAAAGGGTATTTTTTATCCACCGCCATGGCCATAGGCGGCACTGGTTAACGCTTGCTGGGTAAGGATATAGTGCACATATGTGAATACTAGGGGTGTGGGAATATTTGAAGCTTTCGAAAAACAGGTCGAGTATTGTCTGATTCAATTGAGCCCTTGAAATGAGTAGTCCTTATTCGAGTAATTTCTCAAATCGAACACTCGCATTACTAAAATACGAACATCTTCCGAATGCTTTTCGATGAAACATGAAATTGAAGGCAACATTGGGTATTCTTCAATGTAGGTACAGTGGGTGTGACGTATTATAGCACTCTGCGTCACTCAGTCAGCTAAACTTTATCAGCTAATTATGATCAATCGCAATAAAGTGTATACACATGTGCATTCCGCAGTGGGTATTGTTTGATACTATTTATATCCATCAATCATTTAACTCTTGTATCAGTGTACATGCAGGGGTGAAAAGGAAAAGCTGCTAATAAGGCACCTTGACGGGTTCTCACCCCCGTACGTTTGAGCAACAACCATTTACAACAAGCAAAAAAGTAAGAAAGGAATTATGTACGTACAAACATTTCGTTCAACTAATACAGGTATAATATAAATATAAAGTAGAAAAAGATAACTTGCATGCTGGCTTATACAATGTTAAAGCAAAGTAATGGTTTGCGAGCCATGCTCAACTCAATAAAAACGATTATGTAGGGGAAAAAAACGGCACAAATTAACAAACTATGAAAAAAGTTGTCGCAGTTTCACCTGAAAGGCGAAGCATCAATTGCGATAGCAAATTTGCAGAACGCTATACGGAGTAATGATAGTAGCTTTATCAGCTGTACAAACTTGGACATGTAGCAGCACCGGCAACGCGCAGAACTGTTGTCGACGCCGTCGGCGTTTTGCCCGCGTTCGCACAAAATGCGTGCGGCGTTGGTGACTGTTGCCGGAGCCTCTGATATAAATAGTAGTAGTAGTGATTTTATTGAAGAAGAAAGTAACGCTTATTTCTGCTGCCCAATAGGGAGCACGGCGCAGCGTCCTGATATAAATAGGCACTTGGTGCCGCAGCTAAACGTCGCCTCCCTTCCCTCCCCCTCCCCCCCACGGCCTTTCGTGCGTCAGAAGAAGGTGCGTTTGCTCTACATATATGGGGATGGTAAAGGAGGAAAGAGACGCCTACTTCTGCAGCCCTTAAGGGATGGATGGATGGAGAACTTTATTTGGTCCTGCAAGGCAATGGGGTGACCCATAGAAGGGCTAATCCCACGTCGGGACCGGAAGACTGAGCTTCGAGGCCGCGTCGTGGGCTTGCTGGACTGCCCTTAAGGGAGCACGGCGCAGAACACGCGTTTGTTCTCCGCCGTGCGTACACTCCCCGTTAAAGCGCGCGTCCCTCGCGCCCTTTCACTCGCACATACAGCGTTCGGCGGCGCGCGGCCACGATTTCATCTCCATTAACGTCATACGGAACCTCACGGCGACGGCGACGGCGACGCCGACGGCAGAAATCTGCTTTGGAGTGTCCATATAATTGCTATCGCAATAAAATACGCTTAAGTTCTAATGCGGTTACATTTTCTAACCCAACATTATGATCATTAAACTAATTTAACAGTTTTGGGATTGTACTTTTGAGCATCTGCTCTCTATAATTAGTATGGTTTAGTGGCACATTCCAGCACTCCCAATTTCTTGTATTGTATATGTGTATTGGTAATGCAAGTTTCGCAAGTCAAGTTAGATAGAGGGAGTACCAGTGTTCCGTTATCGAATATAAATCAGAATATCTTTAATTTGCGCCTACTTCGTACAATATTGGCGCCATATACCATAATTTCGGCTAAAGAAAAGGGCGTATTTTTATTTTTTTATTTTGTCACTCAACCGTCATGCAGGCGACACGCTTGGCAGCTTGTGATGTTTATTTCACGATTACTTCTACGGGTTCAGCGAGCACATCTTTTGGATTACATAGATAAAGAACCGGAGAGCCGGCTGGTTGGAACGTTTGTTTTACTCTACTTCTTTATCTATTATACCGGTCGCTGTGCTAGCACGAGAAGCTGTGGACGGAAAATGATCGGTCTCAGGAAGCGATGATATGGCGTCAGCTGTTGACGCAGAGTCCGAGAATAGTGGCTGAAAAATGGCCTCCATCGGAGGCCTAGTGCGAGGCGGGTGACGAGCAGGGACTCCGGAACGTTTTTGGCAGTGGGGAGGGGACGACAAGTATTGCCATCTTTGTATGTTGTTTATGTATTTTTTCTCAATATTTCTCAATTCTTATTTAATTAGATTACATTTTATTATTTGAATATTTAGCGCAATTTTAATGGCATCAATTAAGGTTTCATTTCATTTTAGCCATATTAACATTTACACATTTTCATCCTGGCCTATTCGCACGCAGTCGAAGAGAGTACGACAAAATGGGACGACAAATTTCTGAATGGGACGATGAATGGGACGATAAAATGTCTAGGCCGAGTATAACGTTGCAGGGGCATGTTCCAAAACGGCGAACCGCACAGTGGTTAGGCGCACCGCGATGTCAATCTGAGCAATGCACATACCAAGCACGGTAGGCATTCCTCCGTCGGTGACTCGGAGGATGCGTGATGCAGCGGGTGTGAGAACTTTGTTCAGGCGTCGGTGCAACTGGGCTCTCATCACGGATATTTGCGCGCCAGTGTCAATGAGTGCTGGGACACTGACGCCATCGTCTAGAACGTCCATCAAGTTATGTTTCGTGGGCACAGTGATGAGATGGTTTTGCGGTCGAGTCGTCAATGCAGCGTCACCTCCGGGAACTGCACTGCTTCGTTTTCCGGAGACAGGCGTCAGGGCTGCCCCGGGTACGGTGGACGACGAGCCTGGGGCTATAGGGACGATGGTCGACGATCTGGTGGCGAACGGGACCGGTGACGTCGGAATGACGACGAGGGACTATTCCAAGCTGCATGAGCGTCCTTTCTTGGCTGTTGCGGTTGGAATAGAAGCTGGTAACGACGCTGGCTCTGGTCGCGGTGATCATAATTGGCGAATGGTGGTCGTCGAGGCTAGGAGACGGTGCAGTTATTACAATTGCGAGCAACGTGACCCTTACGCTAGCAGGCGAAACAGATGGGCCATCGTCCACGATTCCCCTCTCGGCCAGATTTCGGCAGCGTGCCGGATACCACTGGCCCATGGATGGACAAGGAACATTGGACAACAGAGAAGCCGCAACGGCACATAAAGAATTAACTCCAAGATTAGCGAGTTGTGCGCGAAATATTGCCTGCACAAATGGCACTATAGGCAAGTTGTTCGGCTCACAGGGGCGGGAAAAGGGGGTTACAAGAGCCATGGCTTCAAATTCTTGCCACACTATTCGCGTCAGTTCGTTTCCTGATGACGGTCATTGCATTCCGGGCATGTCGTCACAAAATAATGTCGCAGCTGTGTTCAGCAGACATGCGAACGACGTTGCAATGCGGCGGCTCTTGGCCTACTCAAGGCGCTGGCACTATTTTATGATGTCTTGTACTCTCTCGCAATTTTCGCACATGAGCAGGTTGAACACATCGTCAGGGATCCCCTTTAGTACATGGCCAACCTTGTCTGACTCAGCCATATCGCGGATGGCCTCACGGCACAGAGCCAGCACGTCCTGGATGTCAGAGAAATATGATTCTGTTGACGTTTGGACGCGGGTTGCTAGTTCTTTCTTAATGGCACTCTTCCACCTGGCGAGACGGCCAAACAAGTCCCTCAGCTTCTGCTTGCAGGTGTCCCAGACGTTAAGCTTTTCTTTATGGTTATCGTACCACACCTTCACCGTGCCTTGTAGGTAGAACACCAAGTTAGCCTGTCTAATTGTCGGATCCCATTTGTTGTGGTCACTTACACGTTCATACGTGGCGATCCAGTCTTCTACGTCAAAGTGGTCTGTGCCTCAGAACGTTCCTGGATCAAGCGGCTGAGCCAGGACAACTGTCGGGGTTGTAGGCGTCGATGTGGGCCGCGCCATATTGGGTCCTGTTTCGTCCACATGTTGTCCAGTCCGAGGCGACGACTACAGCAGAGCACCGTTGTTGTCTCTGGTGGTTACCCCGCACCTCTCACCAATTTGTTACCGCGCGGAAGTCACAGATGAAAATGTGTTTACAATATACGCAAGAGCGATAACGACGCATACATAAGATGGCTGTTCTGACCCATTCCACCTCAACTCGTCTTCTGACTCGCGCCACTCTTGCTTGGGCCGTAACAGTATATATATATATATTATAAAGGAGATTTATTGGGGTTCGTAGCGACAGCGGGTCGTAGGATGCACCGAGCACAGTCCTCTCGCTCGAGCTTCTGCTGCGCGCTTGATGCTGCCGATGCTGCTGACTCTGCGTCATCGTTCGTCATCTTCCTTACAAGGGCCCCGCGGAAATAAAGGAGCCATCCTGGCGACTTAGTTGTCCGGAAGGACGATAGAAAGGTGATACGGCTTGAGGCGCTGAACGTGAACGACTTCACGGTTCCGACGTCGCATGTCGGACGGCGGCGTGAGCGGCTCAACCAGATAATTAACGGGTGATGTTCTCTCGAGAACGCGGTATGGCCCGTCGTACTTCGGAAGGAGTTTTGAAGCGAGCCCAGGCCTGTGGTGTGGCACTAACAACCAAACGAGGGCGCCCGGGAGAAAATTGGGAGTCGAGTTCCGGGCGTCGTGAACGGCTTTTTGACGGTTCTGGTCGTCTGAGGTGAATTGGCGGGCCAGCTGGCGACATTCTTCGGCGTGTCTGGCTGCTTCCGAGATCGGCAGGCATTCGGATGGGTCCGGCCGGTAGGGCAGAATGGTGTCTATTGTGTGCGAAGGATGACGGCCGTAAAGAAGGTAAAAGGGTGAGAATCCGGTAGTGGCCTGAGTCGCGGTGTTGTAGGCGTAGGTGACAAACGGAAGAACTAGATCCCAATTAGAGTGATCAGGTGAGACGTACATGGCGAGCATGTCACCAAGAGTTCGGTTGAAGCGTTCCGTGGTACCGTAAGTCTGTGGGTGATAGGCAGTGCATTTACGATGAACAATAGCGCATGCAGCAAGCAGTTGTTCGATGACTTCAGATAAGAAGGTGCGGCCTCTGTCGCTCAAAAGTTCACGTGGACCTCCATGACGAAGGAGAAAACGGCGTAGTATGAAATTGGCGACCTCCTGCGCTGTAGCATTTGGTAGAGCAGCAGTCTCCGCATAACGTGTTAAGTGGTCTACCGCAACGATGATCCACCTGTTGCCGGTAGGAGTCAACGGAAGTGGCCCGTAGAGATCTATGCCCACGCGATCAAAGGGTCGGGATGGGCATTGTAAAGGCTGGAGTTCACCGGCGGAGTTGTGCGGTGGCGCTTTGCGACGTTGGCACTCATGACACGAGCGGACGAAGTTGCGAACAAAATTGTACATTCCCCGCCAGTAATAGCGGTGTCGAAGTCTTTCGTAGGTCTTGAAGACTCCCGCGTGGCCACACTGAGGGTCGACGTGGAACGAGGAGCAAATCTCTGATCGCAAGGTTCGCGGAATGACGAGTAACCATGTTCGACCCTCTGGGGCATAGTTGCGGCGATACAGTAGCTGGTCTCGAATGGCAAAATGAGGAACTTGGCGCCGAAGCGTTCGTGACGCTGGAACTTTCGACGTATCCGAGAGAAGGTCGAACAGAGATGCAGTCCAGGGATCATCACGCTGTGCAGAGGCGATAGTGTCAAAGTCCAGAGAGGACATCTTCCTTCCTTACAATATATATATATATATATATATATATATATATCGGCTTCCGAAGTCGCTACCTTCATTCTTCAATCCATAATCCTGCGCCATGGCGCCCCTCGTGTCCTTCTGAGCGACCGCGGAAAGACATTCCTTGCCCAACTGGTAGGCGAAGTGCTCGAAGCCTCTGGCACCACTCACAAGACTACACCAAGTTATCATCCTCAGACCAACGGCCTGACTGAGCGGTTTCACCGTACGCTCTCTGACATGATAGCTGCCTATATTCAACCCGATCGCAGAAACTGGGACACAATTTTGCCATTCGTCACCTTCGCGTATAACACCGCCGTTCAACGCACAACCGGTTACTCGCCATTCTACCTTGTTTATGGCCGTTCACCCAGTTCCTCTCTCGATGTTTCTTTCTTCTCTGCCCCTGTCAGTCCATCTCGATCTTCCTGCGAAGAATATGTTTCCCGGCTCGTCCATTGTCGCTAGCGTGCCCGCGTCAACACCGCAGCCAGACAGCGGGACCGCAAGGATTATTATGACGCGTATCATCAGGTAGTATTCTACCAGCCTGGCGATGAAGTGCTGCTCTGGACACCAGTTCGCACTCCTGGGTTGTGCGAGAAGTTTCAGTGTCAGTTTATTGGCCCCTACACGGTCCTGGAAATGACTTCCCCAGTTAATTATCGAGTGACCCCTATTGTTTCCTCAACTGACCGCCGTTGCCGCTCTACCGAAGTGTTCCACGTTTCTCGTATGAAGCCCTTCACGCGGCGTTCCCCGTACCTTTAGGCAGCGGCCAGGATGGCCGCTTTCGCGCGAGGGAAATTAGTGTGGGCATTTATTGTGCACTTCTTCATCGTTTGTACATTATCATCATCATGCGTGTGCCCCTCATCTTCATCGCGCGTGCGGGCGCATCATCATCAGCGTGGACTGTGCCGAAGGCTGTTCAGGCTTGTTGTGGACGCCGCCCTTCTTCGCCGTGTCGTCTCTCGGGCTCAATAAAGGTCCGCCCTTACTGTGACATCACAATATATATATATATATATATATATATCTTGTGACGTCACAGTAACGACGGACCTTTATTTAGCCCGAGAGACGACACGGCGAAGAGGGGCGGCATGCACAGCCAACGCCACAGTTCAGGCTGCTGATGCGCCCGCAGGCGCATCAGCGCCTGCGGGCGAGAAAGGAACTGGGTGAACGGTCATAAACAAGGTAGAATGGCGAGTAACCGGTTGTGCGTTGAACGGCGGTGTTATACGCGAAGGTGACGAATGCCAAAATTGTACCCCAGTTTCTGTGATCTGGTTGAATATAGGCGGCTGTCATGTCAGAGAGCGTACGATGAAACCGCTCAGTCAGGCCGTTCGTCTGAGGATGATAACTTGATGTAGTCTTGTGAGTGGTGCCAGAGGCTTTGAGCACTTTGCCTACTAGTTGGGAAAGGAATGTCTTTCCTGCGGTCGCTCAGAAGGACACGAGGGGCGCCGTGGCGGAGGATTATGGATTGAAGAATGAAGGCAGCAACTTCGGAAGCCGATGTTGAACTTCCACAAGCTGTTTCGAATTAGCGCGTAAGGTCACTATCCATCGACTACCGGCGGGAGTCATGGGAAGTCGCCCATACATATCGATTCCAACAACCTCAAATGGTTCCGCAGGACATGGGACTGGTAGTATTTGTCTGGCAGGAGCTGATGTTGGACGTTTTCGACGCTGACAAATGGTGCAGGAAGCGACGCATATCGCCACAATAGTAGACAGGCCAGGCCAGTAGAAGCGACTTCTCATGCGGTCGTAAGTCTTCTGGATGCCAAGGTGGCCAGCAGTCAAATCGTCATGAAAGGCCTGAAGGACACGCGCACGAAGGCAACCAGGTAGCATGGGCAACCAGAGTCGTCCATCGGGATGGTGGATATGGCGGTAAAGCACGGAGTTTTCCAGCTTAAATTTTGTCAGGTGTCGACGAACCCGGGCGTTAGGCGGGCGCGAAGCTCCGCGAAAGTGGTCTATAATACGGCGACTGTACGAGTCAGCGAGTTGTTGAGACGAAAATTAATCAAGGTCGCGCGAAGTGAGATAATCAAGAGCAGCGAAGGACAAAACCGCCGTAGAAGAGACGTCAGTCAGTGCGTCACTGGAGGTGGTGGCGGAACCATTGATGAATGCGGCTGTAGGAAGCGGGCAGCGAGAAAGAGCGTCTGCGTCTTGGTGCTTCTTACCAGACTTGTAGATGATTTCAAAGTCATATTCTTGCAGACGAAGAATCCAGCGACCAAGACGCCCTGACAAGTTCTTGAGTGTGGAAAGCAAGCATAAAGCGTGATTATCCGTAACGATGGTAAAATGGCAACCGTGGAGATAAGGGCGAAGTTTCTGGTCGGACCAACCGACAGCGAGGCACTCTTGCTCGGTGATGATATAGTTCTTCTCGGCAGGTGTGAACGCGCGGTTGGCATACGCAACGACTTTCTCACGCATAGAGTTGTCTAGCTTAAGGAGCACAGCACCGATGCCATGGCCGCTAGCATTCGGGTGCAAGAGTGTGGGTGCAGTCTCATCAAAATGACACAGGACAGGTTCAGGTGTGAGGGCGCCCTTTAGCTGGTCAAAGGCAGATTCACATTCATGTGACCACACGAAGGGAGTACCAGAACGAAGTAAGTATTGTAAAGGTGCAGCTATAGAGGCGAAATCGCGAATAAATCGGCAAAAATAGGAAGCGATGCCGAGGAAACTGCGTAGGTCCTTGGTCTTTTCTGGACGAGGAAAGTGAAGCACCGCCGAAATCTTGTAAGGATCAAGTCGAATACCATCCTTGCTTACAATATGACCTAAGACATTGATCATCTTGCTTGCAAAATGACATTTTTTGGTGTTGAGCTGAAGACCAGCGTTGGCTATGCACGTGAGAACCTAGTCGAGACGTTGCAGGTGCTGTGCCAATGTTGACGAGAAAATAACGATATCATCCAGATAGCAGAAGCAGGTATTCCACTTCAGGCCACGCAGAACGGTGTCAATCGTGCGCTCAAAGGCTGCGGGAGCATTGCAGAGGCCGAAGGGCATGACGCTGAGCTTGTAAAGACCATCTGGGGTTGCAAACGCTGTTTTTTCTTTGTCGGCTTCGTGCATCGGAATTTGCCAGCAACCTGAATGCAGATCAAGACTGGAGAAGTACCTGGCACCTTGCAAGGAATCGAGGGCATCGTCAATGCGAGGCATGGGGTAAACATCCTTGCGCGTGATCTTGTTGAGCGCTCGGTAATCTACACAGAAATGCACGGAGCCATCTATTTTTCGGACCAAATCAACGGGAGACGACCAAAGGCTAGCAGAGGGGCGAATTATCTCAGGTTGCAGCGTGTCGGCGACGTTTTGCTCAATAATTTTGCGCTCAGCAGAGACACGTGATACGGCTGGCGACGCACGATGGATCTGCCGTCTGTCTGAATGCGATGCGCTGTGACGGTCGTCGGTCCCAATGTCGAAGAATGGGCCTCAAATGAACCTTCATGCTTCTTCAACAAGACAAGGAGCTGTTGCGTCAGCGAAGAGGTCAAGTCCGAGCTGATTACAGCAGCAAGAGCGGAGGTAGAGGCAGAATGTCCAGCAGGAGGGATTTCAGAGAGAGCAGCCTTGAGGGGAACGACAGAGAGAGGCTCTGAATCAGCAACGCAAGCCAAAGTGGTGCCTTTAGGGAGTAGAATTTTCTCAGGTGTTGTGTTCCTTGCTACGATAAGCGCAGAACCATTATCAAATCTAACTAGGCCTAAAACAATGGTTATCCCTTTTGTGAGCCAACGCGCACAAGGTAACACTAACACGTCGCCATGGTCGATGACGTAGGACTTTATGGTCAGAATTTGCTGACAGCCTGGAGGTAGCTCGGTATCTTTTGCAGCGAGTAGACGAAGTGGCTGGTACGGTTCATCGCCGGGTGAATAGTCGGTGTTGGTCATATGTACGACACCTTGCCCACAACATATAGCAGCAGAAGCAGAGGCAAGGAAATCCCATCCTAAAATGAGTTGGTGGGAGCAGGGCGGCAGCACAGCAAATTGTATGCAGTGGACGATGCCATCGATGAATACACGCACTGTACAAAACGCGGAAGGGCGGATTGTTTTCCCTGGAGATGCAACCAACGCGGGTCCATCATAAGGCGTCGTAACTTTCCTGAGACGCCTACACAGATCAGAATGGATAACAAATAAAGTCGCACGGGTGTCCACCAAAGCTTCAACGTGCACACCTTCAACAAACACGGACATCATATTACAAGGGCGCGCTGGAGGAATTGTAGTCCTGTCGGTGAATGCAGAATCTCCTCCAAAAACTGCATTACTTTGTTTTCCGGGCGGCGGTCAGAGGTGAATGAGGTAGGCCGAAGCGGTGACGAGGAGCGGCGGAAGGGCGAAGGTGATCGCCGTCTGGTGGTGCTTTAACCATTCGGCGTCTCGGTCGTTGCGGACGGAGATGCGGAACGACGCGGAGGGGAAGCGTAACGACGGCTTTGGTACGAGGCCCCACCAGAATACGCATCGCGTTCACACAGGTCGTACCCGCGACGCTCATCTTGTTGGCGCTTGCGGCAAAAACATAATATTTGGCCGCGATAACCACAGCCATAACAGGTAGGACGAGACGGTCGCCAGGGCGGGTAGCTGGGGGTGCTCGGTGCGCTGTGAGATAGTGCGGTCAGATGGTGCGATGACGGCTCAAGTGGTAATGAGGGGACATTTGCCGGAGGAGCGACACCAACCAGCGCGTATGTGGGTAGAGGTAACGTTGAAGGTACATTAGTTTGTGCGCTGTAGCAACGTGCGCGTATGTTGGTAAGGTGCGAGGGGCCGGAGGGTCCACCTGCGCAGAGCAGGTCATTGACGCAAGTTCCTCTCTGATGACGTCGCGCAATGCTGCACTAGAAGGCTGAGCAGGCATCACCAACGGAGGTGACAAGCCAAGTGATTGCAGTTCTTCGCGTATGATCGCCCGGATCGTCATACGCATGTCAGGGTCTGCCGCAGAACAGAGTTCGCTGAAGTCCGGCTGCAAGCGTACATACTCAAGCTCGTCGAGGCGCTGGCACGTCAAGACGATGTCAGCGAAGATAGCTGGGTTCTTGACGACGAGCCCGTTGAAGGCCACAGTCCCAATACCTTTAAGAATGTGGCGTATCCGATCATTGGCACGGCGACAGAGTGCAAGCACATCCTCAATGTACGATGTGTAGGACTCGCCGGAGTGTTGTTTGCGAGTATCCAGAGCTTTCTTCGCAAGGGCGGAGCGAACCGCCGGCGTGCCAAAAGCTTGACGAAGCTGCTGCTTGAAGTTCGTCCACTCGGAGAAATCAACCTCACCAACTGATATATCATCTATAGGCATTATTTTGTCGAATAATGCTGTGAGCATTATTTTGTCGGCTGAACGTTTGGAATGTTAGCATCATCCTGCGTGACCACAAAGCAGAAATATCTATTAAGCGTATGTGCAATTTCAAATTTATTGTCCAGTACTGCGTCACCGACTGATAGACGTGGTACTGACTTCTTTTTTGTCGACAGGCATCGCCAGAACCTTCCGGTGGACGAAAGAAGACAGTTTTAAGTCGCATGTTGTGAAAGTGCAGTTTCGCCTTTTTGATGCCGTTTCCTCACATAATACGTTGTTCGGTATTTTTTCTGCGTTAGCATTTGTTGGGTGGCGCTCATGCTTAGCTGTCACTTTTTTAAGTTGACGCCCCACACGGACGATGTTTTTTCTCAACCAGGGGTAGCTGCTGCGCCCAACCTTTTTTTTAGTATGAACTGCATCGAAAAATGCATCCAAAGAATATTTCCATAAATGAACGCCACAGTTGTTGGACGAATGCAGCAGCTGATTCGTACATAGTGGTGAAGTAGCAAAAATATCTTTCAAGCAAATCCAGTATGTCGACGTCATTTGCGCGTGTAGACGACAGGATTGTGTTTTCTTGTTTTCGTGCGAAGTTTCAAACATAACTGCAATTATAAAGACAAGGATACAATTTTGTTATTTTGTTATTATTAACACCAATATGGCAAGGCACAAAGACCCATGCGCGCACAAGAGTATTGAAGCGCACTGGATTTGAAAAACGCAAAGCATGGGCGCATTAACGTGATATAATTCCACGCTTATTTTATTGCAATCTGTGGAATCAAATATACATAAACAATGACGCAAGCATGGGGCGGTGAAGCGGAATGTTGCTTGAACAGTGTTTAAGAAAGAGACCGACGCCCGTCAACTGCAGTTTATTTATCCAATTGCCAAGATGGCACTAGCGCGAGCCTTCGCCTCACGCGTTCTGAAGTTCGTCATCTTCAGTTTTCATCACACTCCCGCGGCCGCGTTCCGCGTGTGGGCCTCCAGGAGTTAAAGCCGCTGTATAGAACGTCAGACTTGCTGGCCGTTCGAAAGCAGTACCAGAGAGAGACTAGGGAGAGACCAATACCGTCTCACTCTTGAAGCGCCTTAACCACATGGCCCATCCCACCTGCCATGTCAGAGGCAGCGCATTTATGTCCTCGATGACGACAAGATTGTCGGGCTTTAAGTTTGATGACGGCATAGGCTGCTGTGGTGAGCAGCACGCAGGAACAGAAGGTATTCCTTCTTCTACTGCTTCCAAAGCCTCCGAAAGAACTGTTCCCGATTCCGAGCTCGTCGCCTAAGGTCAGGCATAGAGGCACTAAGAGCAAGGATTTCTTGTTGTGTTGGCAAAGTGGCGGGACGCTTGCCGACTAGCAAGAGCGAAAGCATCAGAACTTCTGTTGACGTGACGTCATCCTCCAAGCAGGTGAGCGGATGAAAGTTAACTGCCGCCTTAACTTCAGGAAGCATGGCGAGTAGCTTGTTGTAGCTCAAGCTGCTCCGTCCCAGGCAACGCTTTATAGCATCCTTAATTGTGCGGATTACACACTCCCAAAAGCCTCCCCACCACGGCGCACGCTCAACAATAAAGCATCATTGGATTCGATGAGAGCTTGCATAATTCCGAAAGTTGTCTTCGAAAAGAGAGCACAAATGCTTGGCGCTGCAGCGGAATCTTTTAGCGTTGTCGGAGTGCAGGATAGCAGGATTTCCACGCCGTGCTGCAAAGCGCCTGAAGGCTAGTAATGATGCTTGCGCTCTCAAATCTGTGGTCAACTCCAGGTATTCTGCCCTCGTCACAGCAAAAAAAAAATGCAACGATGTACACTTTTACATTGGAGGGTAATTCAACACGGCACTAGAGTGGCTCACAGAAGTCACTTCCCACCACTTCAAACGATGTTGTTTCACTGATTCTTTCCTATGCCAGCGGTGCTATAGGGGCAGCATCGCGAAGTGGGCGCCGTCGGCGGCATGCTAAGCGCGCTTTCAGAATGCTTTTCCCTGTGCAACGCACCTGTAGGATCCACAAGCGTTCCCGAAAATCCAGGAGGGTGAGTCGAACTCCTCCATGTAAAAGTCGTACCTGGGTTGCATCAATCACAAGAGGTTGGTGTGTCGGTTGTCTGCAGGAAGCAAGATGGGATGCTTTACTTCCTCTCGGTCGTTAAGCTGCTGCACGCGGCCTCCTACACAAAGTAGAGTGTCATGGTCGAAAGCCGGTGTTAAGGTCAGCACACTGGAGGTGTTGGGAATTTGTTGCCCTTCTTCTTGTGAATGCAGAGTGTTGGACAAGCCTCAACCACTACATATTCGCCTGGAGCAACTCTGACGCCGTCATTGGGCCGGTATAATATGGCGTGTTCTGCGAAGCGTTCGGACGTAACCTCATTATCCAAGCCGTTACTCGGAGTACTCCGGAGAGGCGTCCAAAGCTTGCAACTTCAAGGAGTGGCTCGGGTGTTGGCGCAAGGGGTAACACTATTGTGGTGGAGCAAGCGGGTATCTCTTCAGTGGTCAGGGCTAGAAAGGGCCTCCGGTGATGGAACAGAACAAATCTTCGCAGGTTATTGCAAATGAGTCTGTGACAACCACGTAGGGCCGGTCCACCAGAGCGACTTGCGCGTCAATGACAGGGCTGCGGCTCCACGCGTGAGCAAATCTGCTGTATTGTCGTTGATTGCGCAGTGCCTCCAAGAAATTCTCGAAGTCAAGCGTTGGATTTCGGGAACACCGTTTCTCACAAAAGTCTTCCACCGTTTAGTGTCAGCAGCAATCCAATGTTGGTCTATCGATGAATCGCTCAAAAAAAAACCCTGACAGCCAGATGTTCATGGAATTCCTCGCAGGTAGTTCCACAGATTGGCAGCCAACAGGCACGCAAGCAGCTGTAGGCGTGGAAGAAAGGTACTTTTCAGCGGTGCGATCCTGCACTTGCTCATGAGCAGCTGAACCGTAAACGTACCTCTTTTATGTCGTACCGCATGTAGACGGCTTCAACGTATTCCAGTGGGCTTGCATCGCAGAACAGGTGAAGTTCAAACGGTGGAATCCGTCGCGGAGTGGAACAAATGACGCAGCGTGGAACGCGCAGCGCGGAGAGCGCCGGTAGTTCGGATGCCCACCTTTCCCATTGTTTCTCGACGTCTTTCGGTAATGGGTCGTCCATGGTGAGTTCATTCACCACAGCTACTGGAAGCATAATTTCACTGAGAATGGCGAACGGAGCCATGGGGCCTGACGGATCGTACAGTCTGGTGAAAGACTGGAGAATAGTGCGTTTCACGGCTGAGTGCGCAGCGACGTACTCGTAAACGGCCTTGGTGGTAAGCAGGATACCATCGGAATTGCGGTCCCATACTAAGCCAAGCAACTTGGTTGTTGGTCTGGCTTCTCCGAAGTTGTCGAGAGAAGTGTTGTCATTGAGGAACTCATGACAAAGAACGCTGGAGTTGGAGCACCACTTTCTTAATTCCATACTCGCATCTGCTAAAATAGCTAATGCAGCACGGTAGATTTCGAGGGCCTCTTCTTCACAAGGAAGCTCCTATGACGAGGTCGTCAACGTAGAATGATGTCTGTAGGCGTGTCGCTATTATTGGATGAGTGTTTTTCCACATTTAAAAGTGATGCTGCAAAGTAGCAGATAGAAGGAATGGGTTAAATGACGCTCCTAAGTGTACACGAGTCCTTCGCCATTCGACGATGGAAGGTGTTGTCTCCTGTTCGACGGGCAGTTGGTCGACCCGTCGAAAGCGGTGATCGTCGCAGTCTTCTTGCCGAATGGAAATTGAAAGGGAAGCCTTGGAAGGATGTCCGCTGTCAGAATTATTGGGTTCATCCTCAACATTACAAGCAGTTGCAAGAGCAGGGCACCAAGTTTCCCCCTTTTCCAAGATATCGTTGAGCGATGACTCGCCACGTTCACCGGAAGAGGCGTCAAACGATACACGTGATATGGGGTTTATTGGCGTTAGGTCCAGCTCAAAGAGCACCCGAGCAGTTCCAGCCAAACGCCAGCGCGAGGCAAAACCAGCGACACCGATCCGTTCGTCTTTCTCTTCCTCACTTCCGCAGCCATGCGACCACAGCGACGCTTGTGCTAACTTCGTCATTACAATGGCCCCACGAGAGAAGACTAGCCATCCTGGCGACTCACGGTGACGACACGATAGAGGGATCGTAATACGGTTTAAGCCGGCTGACGTGCACAGTCTCGTGACCACGACGCCGCAGATCGTCAGACAGCGTGAGAGGTTCGACCACATAGTTTACAGCAGATGTACAGGCGACGATCCGGTAGGGTCCGTGGTATTGAGCCTGCAGCTTAGACGAAAGACCGGGAACGTGAGGCGGAATCCACAACCAGACGAGGGAGCCGACACGGAAAGTGGTAGGGCTCAGGTCGGTGTCATGTCGATTCCGCTGGTGGGCTTGACCTTCCGTCGCGAAGGTACGGGCAAGTTGGCGGCATTCTTCAGCGTACCTGGCTACTTCTTATATGGGTCGATATTCAGAGGCGTCAGGGTGGTATGGCAATACTGTATCGAGCGTTCACGAGGGTTCTCGTCCATACAATAAAAAGAATGGTGAAAAGCCTGTGGTTGCTTGAGTCGCGGTATTGTAAGCGCAGGTGACAAAAGGGAGAATGATGTCCCAATTGGAGTGGTCCGACGCGACGTATGCAGTGAGCATGTCGCCAAGAGTGCGATTGAAGCGCTCAGTTAATCCATTGGTTTGCGGATGGTACGCGGTTGATGTACGGTGGACGACGTGGCACTCGGCAAGCAGAGCTTCGACCACTTGGGAAAGAAAGACACGTCCTCTGTCACTGAGAAGTTCTCGAGGAGCGCCATGTCGAAGCACTAAATTGCGCAGGATGAAGAAAGCAACCTCACGTGCTGTAGCGGCAGGAAGGGCGGCAGTCTCAGCATACCGGGTGAGATGGTCAACACCAACGATTATCCACCGGCTTCCAGACGTAGAGCATGGGAGTGGGCCGTAAAGGTCGATGCCGACCCTATCGAAAGGCCGCGCAGGGCAAGGTAAAGGCTGAAGAGCGCCGGTCGAGCGTTGCGGAGGAATCTTGCGTTGTTGGCATGCTTCGCAAGCACGGATATACTTTAGGACAAAGCTGTACATACCGCGCCAGTAGAAGCGTTGGCGCAACCTTGCGTAAGTTTTCAGCACGTCTGCGTGAGCACTCTGTGGGTCGGCATGAAAAGCAGCGCAGATGTCAGAGCGCATGTGACGAGGTATTACGAGAAGCCACTTGCGACCACCCGGTATATAGTTGCGGCGGTAGAGCAGGTTGTCTCGCACGGTAAAATGACAGGCTTGACGGCGGAGCGCGCGGGAGGGCTGATTGGCGGTGGAATCCGACAGAAGGTCGAGAAGGGCAACAATCCACGGATCCTTCCGTTGCTCCGAATGCATGGACTCGACGTTGAGCGCTGAGATAGCGGTGTACTGTGCCGAGAGAGACGCTGTATCGGGGGGTAGAGGAGAGCGAGAAAGGGCGTCCACGTCAGAATGCTTACGGCCAGACCTGTAGACCACTTGGATATCATACTCTTGAAGCCGCAGGGCCCACCGACCGAGGCGGCCCGAGGGATCTTTCAAAGTCGACAACCAGCAAAGAGCGTGGTGGTCCGTGACGACATAAAACGGGTGGCCATAAAGGTAGGGTCGGAACTTGGCAAGAGCCCAGACTATAGCCAGGCACTCTTTCTCAGTGGTGGAATAGTTGGCCTCGGCCTTTGTGAGGGTTCGGCTCGCGTAGGCGACAACATACTCCTGATAGCCAGGCTTCCGTTGCGCGAGCACCGCACCAAGGCCCACGCCGCTTGCATCAGTGTGCACCCCCGTAGGCGCCCGGGGATCGTAGTGCCGGAGAATCGGAGGAGCTGTGAGCAGCTGGCGTAGCGTCTGAAATGCGTCATCACATTCACGAGACCAGTGAGACATGTCGGTGCCAACGGTGAGAAGTCGCGTCAAAGGTGCGATAACGGTCGCGAAATTGCGCACAAAGCGACGAAAATAAGAACAAAGGCCGATGAAGCTCCGGAGGGTCTTCAGTGACGTCGGCTTAGGGAAGTCGGCGACAGCTCGAAGTTTCGCAGGATCAGGGAGGACGCCGTCTTTGAACACAACGTGGCCCAAGATAGTCAAGGTGCGAGCTGCAAAGCGACACTTTTTGATATTCAGCTGAAGACCAGCGTTCTTAAGACATGTCAAAACTTGGTGGAGACGTGAGAGGTGCGTCGAGAAGTCTGAAGAAAACACGACGATGTCATCCAGGTAGCATAGGCAAATGTTCCATTTGAGACCACGAAGTATGTTGTCCATCATGCGCTCGAAAGTTGCGGGCGCATTACAGAGCCCGAATGGCATGACGGTAAATTCATATAGCCCTTCAGGGGTGACAAACGCTGTCTTCGGTCGATCGCATTCGGCCATGGGAACCTGCCAGTAGCCAGATCGTAGGTCCAATGACGAGAAGTACTCAGCGCCTTGTAAACAATCGAGTGCATCGTCAATGCGGGGTAAAGGGTAGACGTCCTTCCGTGTGACTTTGTTGAGGCGGCGGTAATCGACACAGAAACGAATAGAACCATCTTTTTTTCGCACTAGCACAACTAGAGAAGACCACGGACTCTGGGATGGTTGAACGACGCCACGCTCGAGCATGTCATTCACTTGGTCGCTGATTATACGACGCTCCGCCGCTGAAACGCGATAGGGGCGTTGTCTGAGGGGAGAGTGGGACCCGGTGTCGATGTGGTGGGAAACACTGTTCGTACGACCCAAGGCGTGTTCCGTACAGTCGAACGAAGAACGGAAAGTATCTAGGAGAGACAGGAGTTGCTCGCGGTGCTCGAAGGAAAGGTTGGCGTCAACGCATGAATCAAAGACTTCGGTAGCCAATCGGGAGCTTTTCGGAAATGGTGTCATGGCGTCGAGCGAAAGGCCAGAAGAGGAGCCAGGCACGTCCAAACACTCCGACATGTCAATAGGTTCGACACAGCCGAGGCACTCGTCGCGAAGCAGAGTCAGCGGGTATTGGAACGGGTTGTCCACTAGCATAATTGTTGTACCAGCGGCTACGTCAAGAACGGCGAATGGAAGTGGTAGAGATTTGCGGTGAAGAAAAACAGATGAAGGCGTGAACAGTACCGAGGCGTCGGGCGCCGATGGACACAACAAAGCGACTGGTGTTGAAGTGCTTGGTGGCAGATCAGTATCGGCGGCGACAATAATCTTTAAGGGGGTGGGAGAGGCGGCAGGCAGAGTGGTGTTAACGACAGACAGAGCAACTTCGGCACGGGCACAGTCAATGACGGCACGGTGGCGCGACAGAAAGTCCCATCCCAGGATGACATCATGGGAGCAGGAAGGCAGAACAAGGAACTCAATTGTGTAAACTACGGCCTGAATAACGATCCTAGCGGTGCATGCGGCTGAAGGTTCGATGGGCTCCGTGGTGGCAGTACGAAGTACAAGGCCAGAAAGTGATGTGGTGACCTTCCTAATCTTACGGCAAAGAGTCTCACGTATGACGGAAACCGCAGCGCCCGTGTCGATGAGTGCGAATGTAGCGGCTCCTTCAACCTGTATTTCTATAATGTTTTGCGGCGATAGCGGAGGTCTTGGGCATTTCGACAAGCGTGCAGCTCTTGCCTCCGAAGCTGCAGCATTTAGTTTCCCTCGTTGGAAGGCGGGCGACGACGCATCGGCGATATCGAACGGCGACGCGGTGATGGTGAACGACGGGGGCTGAAGTTCTGACGACCGGTCCAGAAGTTCGGCGATGGGTTCGAATCAGCATGCTGGTGGGATGCAGGTACCTGTGGCTCAACGACGACGTCCTGACGCGGCAGGCGACGGCGACAAAAGCGCGCCACATGTCCCGCGATACCGCACGAGAAGCATATCGGCCGATTGTCCCGCGTGCGCCAGGGATCTTGTGGCCGGAAGTACTGAGGGGGCATTTCAGGGACAGGGAGAAGCGCTGGGCGCGGTGGCGGCGCCGAGTAGGGGAGTGTCGTTGGTCTAGGACGCGACACAACTTCAGCGTACGTCAAAGGTGCAGCAATCTGAGCTGGTGCAGCAATCTGTTGGACTGGTGGAAGGGCCTCTGCAACCTGCTCGCGGATGGCCTGCTGCACGGCCGAGGACAAAGGTTGGACAGGCTCCTGGGTGAGAGGGAGCAGCGAGAGCTGGCGGGCCACCTCTTCACGAATGAAGTCTTTGATCTGAGGCAGGAGAGACCCGTCATCAGCCTGTCCGTGAGCAGTCACCAAACTGGAAAGGGAGGCCACTTGAGGAACAGTTTGGCGGGCGAGCGCTCGTTGCCGGCGTAATTCATCGAAGCTTTGGCAATATGTGACTACGGCTGCAACGGTGGTAGGATTCTTGGCCATGAGCATCTGAAAAGCATCGTCTTCAATGCCCTTGAGGAGTTCTTTAATCTTATCTTCCTCAGTCATCGTTCGGCTCACGCGGTTGCAGAGATCTATGATGTCCTCGATGTAACTAGTGAAAGTCTCGCCCGGCTGTTGCGCTCGGTGGCGAAGGCGCTGTTCAGCGCGAAGCTTTCGCACCGCAGGACGGCCAAATACTTCCGCGAATGCAGTCTTAAAGTCATTCCATGTCGCAATGGTTGCTTCATGGTTGCGGAACCAGAGGTGGGCGACACCCGCAAGATAAAAAATAACCTTGGTGAGCTTTGTCCGATCGTCCCATTTGTTGTTGTTGCTCACCCGTTCGTACGACGAAAGCCAGTCATCGACGTCGGTATCAGCGGTGCCACTGAACACAGTCGCGTCTCGTTCACGAACGGCACCACAGGTGACTTGCACAGTTGACGAAGTGGGTCGCTCACCGGCGTCGTCTGGCATGGTCGTGGGGGTAGCGGAGGGCAGAGTGCGCTGCGGAGTTCCAGGGCGAGTTGGTAGGATAGTTAGTATACCCAGCACTTCCACCAAATGATATGGGGTTTATTGGCGTTAGGTCCAGCTCAAAGAGCACCCGAGCAGTTCCAGCCAAGCGCCAGCGCGAGGCAAAACCAGCGACACCGATCCGTTCGTCTTTCTCTTCCTCACTTCAGCAGCCATGCGACCACAGCGACGCTTGTGCTAACTTCGTCTTTACACACGTATCTTCTCGACGACTGACTTAGCTTCTCGACGGCTGACACGTAGCTTCTCGACGGCTGACTGCATGGTGCGCAAAGTAGTAAACCAATGCTTCGCGCTCTAGAGAGGTGTCGACACGTTCGGCGGGAATGAAAGTGCTGTCGAGGACGGCAGAAAGTAGCTCGGGTGATAAAATCAGGACATTTACAGGCAAGTTGGAATGAGCTCGCGCAAGACGCCCTCTCCCGAGCATCGCTGGAAGAGGGCGATGTATTGTCTTGGACATAGGGCGATGTATTGTACTTGGACATCGCTGCAAGAGGCCTTGGTCCTGCAGTGTATATAAATATGGTATGATGATATAGGTCATATCTCGCGCCTACAACCTCGAATGGGCAGAAATAATAACATTAATACAATCTCTCATGGTTAGTTGAATGGCCTATGCGGCCTCATACCTGCGCCTTACCCCGCTAGAACTAAACAAAGTTGACATCAATCTCCGTTAGCGGTACGCAGAGAGCCCTGGACTCCCACCCCGCACGGCCACCTCTAAGCTTGAGGCCCTGCGCACACACAACACAACACGAGACATGACTGACACGCGTACCTAACTAGTCAGAAAGAGCACCTGGCTCTTTACACCACAGGAAGGCGAACCCTACAGCCTATGGAAAATCCAACACAAGGACGAGCAAGGTGTGAAACAGGGCTAGTTGGCATTTCATATTGTTACAATCAACGCAAAAACCGACACGAAACACAAACAGGAGGCGTTGAGGACAAGCGCTGACATCCAATTGGCCTTTATTACAAAGAAACATGATTATACAAACTCGCGCACGTGATCACAACCGCACGTACTTGTGCAAGTAATCAAGACGACTACATATCCGCAAGAAAAACCAACATAGCCTAAGGCGGCTCCCCACGCACAAATGACTCTAAGTGAGCAAATCCTTTATCCGTTACTGATGCATTTGTCTCATGCAACATGTGATCACGTGCTTGAGGTTATATATTCACGGTTCCTTTCACACCATATTCACACCAGTTGGAAGTCCACACTTGTCCTCGTCGCGTCTTTCTAACAGCAAAGCTGTTCTAGCTAACCGTAAGAAGTGCCGCCTCCTGCCAAAAAAACCTCGGCGAGGTATGACATCACTGCGTTGCCTAGCAACCACCTCGCGGAGCGGCGTGTGCCTCACCTCCTCTCCGTGCCGTGCACATGTTGCCTTGACATGGGACGTTAAGGAGAGGTAAGGAGAGAATGCACGCGGCACGCGCTATGCTCGGGAGAGGGAAAGAGAAAATGAGAGCAAGATAGGGAGAGAAAGAAATTGTAGCAGCACCGACGAGGCAACGCGCAGAGCTGCTGCCGACGTGGCTTACGTGGCTTTGGGTGCGTGACGACGCGCAAAGTCAAAACTGATACGTACTGCTGTCTGATGTGCTTGGACTTCTAGACGCCTCAGCTACTTGGCGCCGCTAGCGTCAAACAAATTAAAGCGTATAAACGAGTTTCAGCGCACTGGGTCATGTGCCTAGAGTGCTGGGTATAAAGTTTCAATTATATCATGTACTGGCGCACTCCAGCAATTACCTCTTTCCTTTGCAGAAGAACCGCTACCAAAAGGGTCGCTGCTGTGCACACTAAGGGCAGGTTTCAAGAGGTCAACCTACACGTTTCCACCCGATGGACTTTGCCGCATTATCACGTTCGACTCGGTGTACAAGAAAGGTTACACATTAGCACCGCCCTACAACGAAGACTTCCAGTACTTCATAGAAACGTCTGTGCAGGTCAGGAACACTGAATTTGGAATCGGCATCCAGCAGGAGTAAGTGCATTTACATCGATGGCAGTTGCTATCGTAGTGTTGCAGCTTGTTATCTTAAGATAAATCTAACTCACGAGCTACCATCTAAAAAATGGCAAAGAAGAACTACTTTTTCTCAGTAACCCCTGCACCAATATTTTTGAAATTTGCCTTATTTAAAAGAACTTAAAATGCAGTGACTGTCTGAAGCAGATTTTTATTATAGGCCTCGATTTTTCTTCTCAGATATGGTCAAGTATTGCGGAACCAAAAAAAAAAAGCCAAGGTGTGAAGTATATAACGCTGTAATAAAGGACTACAAGCGATATACAAATTTGTGAAACGCATCTGCTAATACATCGAATGCGGACGAAATTGATGTGTCTCACAAAACGCTGAAATATCCCGCGAACTTTTTTGTAGTACTTTTGGAAACCCCGTGGAAACATTGAAACAATTTCACTTAGGCAGCAAACTCACATATCGACTGTGTCCGTTTTAAATGATGTAACAGGTTCACATTTCAGTAATGCGAATTTTTTAAAAAGTTACGGGTGTGTAAACATTGTGCTTCAGCTTTTTTCAAACTTGAAATTCCTTGGAAGCTTTTTAAGAGCTTCCAGGCGTTAAATTAAAATTATTCTTCCTATCGAGTCACCAGAAGTTCTCTGTCGCTCTCAAGTTCAATAAATTTCATTCAAATTGGGTGAGCACTTGTCTTATAAAACCAATTGTGCACTTTCCATATATTTGGACAGGGATATAGCAGGTGGCCACTAGCTAAAACTTTCTCTTAAAACATATTTAGTAAGAGAATGCAGCTGTACTGGGGAAAAATCGATACCTCTATAA
Organism: Dermacentor silvarum; assembly: GCF_013339745.2. Lineage (NCBI taxonomy): Eukaryota > Metazoa > Arthropoda > Arachnida > Ixodida > Ixodidae > Dermacentor > Dermacentor silvarum. Next base: position 152,488,058 of record NC_051157.2, on the reverse strand, counting down.
GACGAACACATGTTAAGAGCCCCGGCTACCCTTGTCGGCTAAAGGAACAATTTTGCACGTTTACGAGATGTACCGGCCAAGCCGGTTTCTCGGTCAAGCAATGTCCGTGCTGTAACATCGCTTTATTGAAAGCATAATTTCATTATGCGAAGACAAAACAGCTGCAGCGTATTTCACAGTAACTTTGTGGAGCTATAGGTGACTTGCATTAATTTTCACTTCGAGTATATTTGCATCTATTCTTCGTTCGCTTACGAAGCACAGCACTAGCACAAGTGACAACGAAGCAGTCACCCAATGGTATCCTTGATGCACTAAAGTTTAAATATTGTGATACTGCTTGCGTAAAGCGAACCTTTTGGGAAGCACAGCAGAGCAATATTTACAAATAAAAGCTGCACATTGCGGTTTCTTCTTGAGATCATCGCCTTAATAATGCTACAGTCTTCTGCCAGTACTGCTGTAATGCAGTTAGGTCCATATAAACATGATCTTTCATTTCTCAGCCAATGAGCTTCTACTGAGCTTTGCTGAAGTATTTCTCAGCCAGAAAGAGCGTTCTAACAAAAGCTTTCCTTGCGTTGCGAGAAAAATAACGCCGACGAGAGCTAAATATAAAGCGTAAGATGACGGTGTAGAAACGTTCACACCAACAACGTTAACTGATTGCCGCGGCCTCTCAATCTGGTTTCTTACCGTCAATGCATGTATATTATGTTCCAGGACCTGAATGACAATATACGTTACGTTCACTGTTAAGGAAGACTTTCTTAACAGTGAAATTACTTTATGCGCTTTGAGAAAGCCGGAACGTAAAGAGGTTTAGTGAGGACAGATGAAGACGCAGAGCTGCTACCATGAACAGCGCAAAGTGTTGTCTTTATTAGGCCTATAGAATTTCTCTATGCTTTTGATTTGATGCATATCCCACTGACATGATTTAGATTGTGCTTCGACCTGTCCCTATACCTTCGTCAAAGACCCCTAACCAGCTTTGACTATTTCCAATTGACAAGCACAGTGTATAAAATATGCGCTGACGATCATGTATGCTAACAGTTACACCACTGCCCCCCCCACCCCTAAAAAAAAAACAACTCAAATTTCAAACCAAACGCTGCGTGCCTATATTATTGAGGGAACCGCGCTGTCAGCAGCAAAGTCGAGATCTGACGCAGACGTTCACCTACGTACTTCGCATTACTGAAACGTAACTCGGCGTGACAAGTGATTACGAGAATTTTTCAAGGTTCCAGCAGTTATTGATTTTATTTGTTGCTCCACTGGGCGAATTAAATTTCAGAGCAGTAGCAAAACCTACCAACCGAATATCTGTCAGCCGTTTCCTTTATTTCCCACGTCGTGCAGTCGCAAGCACAGAAAACTGAACTATCTCCAAACGCGGGACCACTCACTGACCCATTAATTTTATTGCAGAAGCAGACAAAAAACAGCGCAGCTGTCCTAGTGCACAGCACGCATAACCGTGCAAAGCGCGAAACGACACAAACGCAACAGCTCGCGCACGAGACCGCCACCGGCAGTGCGCCGCGCATCAAAATGCTCTGGGTAGGAATTTCGGTAGTATACAGGCTAGACGGGGCAAGTCGTGGAGATAGTGTTTATGCTCCCAGTGAAGCTGGCTTCCTTAAATCATAGATTCGTGACACTTCATATAATTTTATATCAGCGGGTAATTATTGTGGCAGAACGCACTCTATAGGAAGAACATCCAGCGTATAACCAAAAGATTGTATGGGACCTTGCGTCTGAATCAGCGCACATGAGGCACTTCGAATCCATCAAAGGTGTCGTGAACCACCCCTCCGTGTTCGTGAAAAAACCACAGTCCGCGGATAGCATACACTGCTGTGAACATCTCAGCCAAAGTTTGCAGTCGTGCGCTTCATGTAGAGCTCGAAAGCAGAGCGCGAATTCCCCTTTTTCACAAATGCTTCCTTTTCAACAGAAGCTCGTTCCACGCTCTTTTCTGGACGCTTTATTTTGTACCATAGCCGATTCCCATACGCAGCCAGTAGCTGACATCAATCAAGAATGGTGTTTGGATCAGTGCGCTTCTTCCTACTGCTGATGTGTGCATTTACTGACGCAGTTTTAATCAACAGCCTGATGTAAGCGAAAATTTCTTTTCGAATTTCGATAACTAACAAGTACTCCCGCATGAAGACTACTCTCGTCTGTTCAAGACCGGCCGCGGCCACCAGCGCAGGATTTCAATTTTGTCCACCTGCTTATCGATGTCGTAGCCGTCGGGTCTCGCTAATTTCGACTAGCTTTGAACACTAAACTAGCCTCGAACCGCGCGAAACTTATGGTCATACCACTCGGATGCTTGCCAGCGCGCGCATACTCCTGGCCGCTCTTGGTTAGACACCATGGCAGACTTCGCTTCGTAATGAGATATTGATAGTCCTTCAAAATGCGCATGTTGGATGTGGCTATCGATGATGTCGGCGAAGTTGAGGCAGGACAAAGCCGCTCCGCATCACGTAGCACGGCAAGACTGGAGCATATGATTGCGAGCGCGCACACGTACCCTGTCGTGTACAAAGCAAACGCTGCACATACGCAATACAGTTCCGTGTAGCAGCGGTCTGCTACGAAACGTAGATACCGCGGCCACCAATGGGCGCCGTGACGAGTCCGCTGGCTGAGTGTAGGGTGGCTCGCTGAGGACAACCACGTCTAGCGCATCATAGCCGCCAAAATCGGAGGTAGTGGCGTCAACGTGAATATCCAAAATGAAATTTGAACTGCGCGCCATGGTGACGTTCAGTAGGCGGAGCGTTGTGGGCAGGCCCTGCTCCGCCGTAGCTTTCGCAGTGCCAGTCATTGAAGGAGAGGTACTGCGAAGGAGTGATTCCGCTCCTTCTTCTAGCGCAACTTTCATTTCTTGTGTTCTTCTGCGAAACAATTACCTGTAATAAATACACTCCCCAACCTTGCTTCAGCATTTCAAAAAAAAAGGTGCGTTCATTATGAGAGTGTACACAATACCTAGAATGGCTTTGTCACAACTGCAATGAATCACAAGTCTGGACTCTAAGCAGACGCGACCTGGTCAGTAACATGGGTTCACTTCCGAACAAAACTGCTCGCTTCATCTCAAAATATACTCACTGTATAATCAGCAATAACAGAATAACGGCAAGTTTTCTAGATTCAATCAAGCGTTGAATTCTAAACCGTGTACGCGTCCCAAAAGAAGTTGGCGAAATTTCAGTGCATCTGATGAGTGTGAAAAATTGCTATCTGAATTTTTTGAGGTCGCACTTGATCCGTTCAGCAGCCTGGCAGCACAAACTGGCGACGAAATGGAACTGCTCTTCCCTGCAAATGTTTTCTCGAGTGAACGAAGGAACTTTCTAAAGGCTGTGTTTTTTGTGTGCTGCTAGCATCGTTGTCTTTCTTTTTTCGCAAGTGGGTCTAGTTATCAGCCCTGAACTGTCAACTGATATAGGTTGAAATATGCTTTCAAAGGCTGCGATCCCCCCCCCCCCCTCCTCTAGACTACGAACCTAAACATCCGTGCTTCCATAGAGTGCCCGTGATATGTGGTGCCTCCTGCATATCCCTCCGTCATGTTCTCTGGTTTGCGCTGCTTTTATAGAGCGAGTCAAAGATTTGCGGACAGAATGCAGCGGTGACAGCAATGTGGCACCGTTGAGTGCAAGTTTGTGCGTAGAGAAACATGCGGTGTGATTTGAGACTGTTTCGGCCAGATGACACAACGATGACGCCGCATATCCTGACTTATTAAAATATATCCTAAAATGGCGCCTACCGTTAGCGGGTAGGGTTTGGAGGTTGTTGACTCCAGCAGATTAGCTGTCATCTGCTGTCAGTGCTACTGCATGGAATGAAGGAAGAAGAGGAGTGTGCACGACTGCGAACCTCACTTCCAAATGTTTCAGACACGAAATTTTTAGATAAAATCTGCGCTGTAAGATAACGTTTTTTGTGCGTGTGCAACCACATTAGCCGCTCTACTATCCACTAAAACATTATGATGAGAAAATATGGACAACCGTGTTTTAGCCCCTTCAACATCCTATACAAGTAAAGAGATATGTAAGGGCTTGGGAAAAGAGAAGCCAATTCTGTGGTTAAACTAGTTTTGCCGTCTTTCCCAGGACACATCAAGCGAAAAAAAAATAAAGCAGAGGGCCCAAGTTTACGCAGTAAAATGGAGTTCCTTGATGCAAATGTGAAAGTTAGATTAGTGTCGCTTTGCGAGTATAGACACTTAGGAAGAAAATACTTCATCCAAGATGCGTAACACTGATGACACGGATACGTGTCACATACGTATAACACTGATGACACGGATGACACGGATACGTGACATGGATAGCACGGATGCGTAGTGGTGGTGTGCTGCATCTCAATTAGCGCGATTTTGAATGTCGAAAAGCGGACTGTTCACGTCACCGAATCCTGATGCAGTGGCCTCATGGTGCGAGACACCACTGAAGCCTACGCACACACTGTGGTCGTGCTGGAAGATTTCGGTGACGTAGCCATTGCATGGCCTAGAGCCACCGCACTGGGAAGATTGGTATGCCATTCGGTGGATTGCGACACCACGTGATCGCCACGTGACCTTTCGGTGGCAAGACTACTCTTGTTTCTTACGTCCAGTGTCATGCTGTACTTCGCACGTGCTTTGGACCGGGTGACATAAAATGTGCTGTAATTTATTATCCGTTGCGCTTTAGACTATAGAGTCCATCTCACAAGTTGGTTGCTGGCTGGATTTCAACAAATCAGGAAGGCGAGCTCCTCCGCGTTGTGTATGTCTGCGGTCGCTGTCAGCCGTGGCCTAATCGGTTGAAAGCCAGTACTGCGAGATTGTGCGAGTCGGATAGGCTGAGATCCGGAGTTGAGATCCGGATAGGTCGTGCTAAACATTTTTTCTTACGGTATTCTTTTGTTGAAGCCTAACGCGAAATACAACGCACCGCACTGTTTGAGTAGTACTTTTGTTTGCGTTCTGTAGCATGTTTACCGGGGAGCCGCGACCTACGATTGCTGTTCACGGAAGCCGATAAAAAACATTTAAAGTTAGCCCCTTTCATATAAGGTTTCTTGATTTTTTATGTGTATTAGATCGTTTTACAGCAAAACTCTATATGGCTTTCAACTTGAGATTTCTTCTTGGCGTGGTGCGTCATAAGAATACGCTTTGCAGCAAAGCCAACTTTCTCACGACTGCCTCGTAGCTCAAATCTATCTTCAAAAAAATAATTGAGCCCGCTAAGACGACTCTGACATTAGATCGATTTTCATTTACTTGTGATAATTATTAAAGCGAAGCTTTATATGACGGTGAAATCGCCTCTGGACGGAAAACTATCATCATCAGCATTGGCTAGAGCGTCGCCGTATTCCGCTGCAGGTTCGTGCGTGCTCGACACGCGCTCGTGCCACTGCTCCCGTGTTCGTCGTCGTAGTCTGTTTCCACAGCTGGCTGCGTTGCCGCTAACCATTCCAGCGTAGAATTTCACTTCTCATCTGTCGCCGTAATGGGGAGGCCGCGTTTACGGGGGTATGGGCCATTGCTTAAGGGAGTATGAGGCATTCACTGTCTTACGTAACAGACAGATTTAATTTTGAAGCAATTTAATTTCGAAAAACTCCAACCGGCAATGGCGGGCGAATGCTGCTAATCGCGCCACCACCCAAACCCGACACATTGAACGCAAGCAACAACGGCGGGTAGCGGGCATACCGTCCGTGACGGCATTCTCTCCGTCGCAGCCGAACGTGTGTGTAACCTCATAATTGAGAAATACGTTTATGAACCGTCGGGTTTAACCCAGTGATAAACACCGGGGCAGCACGTTTCCGCTTCGCTGGTTAACCATCTTCACGGAGTGGAAGGGCCGACGAATTTCTTTTTCTTTACAGTGGAGATGTAAACGTTTCGGTAATCCCGTCTGCTTTAATACATGCGCTTAAAAACGGCTGTAACTCGTGCTTCCCCGAAATTATCCCCAAACATTTTTATGCTGTTTGACTAGGAAACTGACAGCCCAATGCTTTCGGGATGACATGTTAGTGCACAAGCAGGTTTATTCAGCAACCATCACCATGTCACAGCGCAAAAAAAGGAAAGGGACAAAATAAAATACGACAGTTATCCAACATATGCAGAGATGCAGAACGCCTGACAGGGCAGGTTTTCATTTGGGCACTTCAGAAAGATACACATGAAATATACAGGCTCTTTTGAGAAAGTTGTCTGTATTATGCATATGTGGTCTGCAGGGTGGCCTACTTATTGCATAAACAGCTGTTTGAGAACCGTCGACTTCGTTCATTGCAGATTAGCACTGAAACATTTGCAGTTAATTGCGTAATAAACATGAATTCTATCTGCACAGAAGCAGCCAACTCAAAATATGTAAAACAAGAAAACCACCCCCAAAGGTAGAAATGCAGCTGCAAGGCATGTTTGCGACGTTACATGATGGTCCATAACATAACCAATTTGGACGTAGATGTTTCATGAAGCTCACAAGATGGGCTCACACGTAATGTCCTGCTTATACAACCTTCTGTCATCGCCTGCGGTCGAGTTAACAAGCGAGTTTGTTTAACACATACCGAGTCAGAATAAAAAAAGAAAAAAAAAGATTAGGAGCTACAGCTGCCAGACATATTGCAAAGCCCTTCAGAATAGAACGCCTCACCGGACAGACAGTTTAGAACGTTATCCACATTTTAAAAAAGACACGCGTAACATGCACCTAATACGCACTGAATGCACAGCCTGTCTTGATGAAGGTCATCTCAAAGGCTCGCACACGCGGTCGTCTTCATCAGCAGAAATTGTGTCATCACTTCTCGTTGTGTCATCTCCGAGGTTCACCACCTCTGGGTCCAGACTGTTAACAACATCATCAGTGGTGTGATCGACTTTCTTCATCGAGTCTTTTTTCGTCTAGAAGGTGCTGTACGTGCTTCTTCCACTTCTCAGCACTCACTTGCTGCATCCCCTTAAAACCCCCAGGGGCTTTACATCCCCTTTCATACCAGCGTCCACAAGTCTTCCATCTTGAATGTGTTGCTTTCGCTGGCCACGAAACCTTTGACGTCACCCCGTGAAAGCTTTATCGGATTCAAGTGGCAAACACACAAGGAAGTGGCCTGATGCTGCAGCGATAGAGTCCACTCGGTATCGGTCTCCAACCGTGCTAGTGTTTTCGACCAGCTTCATGAGCTCAGCTTTCAGCATTTCCTCTCCATATGCAACACCCTTTGCAGAAAGCCAGTCCTGTATTTCCTTTTTCAGGATGCTCATTCGCTGCACCTCATCAGCCTTCACGAAGTGATAAGGTGCATTGTCCATTACTATAACACTTCCAGGTGTCAGAAGAGGTAGCAATTTCTCAGTGAACCGCTTTTTGTAGTGCTTTCCATTCATCTCCTCATAGATGATTCCCTGAGCGTTTTATTGCGCGAAACATTTCCCCTGCACCTTCAACAAAGCCATTTTCATTGGCGCAATGGGTCACCGTAAGCCTGCCGCCTTAGCCCCTGGGGTATTGGAGGACCGTCGACAGTCCGTATCGGCGCGCCTTATGCAGCGGATCTACGGTTTCGTCAACCCACACTTCAATATTCGTGTGCTCAGCGTTGACCCACGTTTCGTAGGCGTAAGGAACCTGCCTAACATAGCCTCGCAACACCGCAATCTGGCTCAGGTAGCCGCGGCGAGACTACACGATGTGCGTCGCTTCGATGAGCAGTGCGTTCCGAGACCGCTTCTTGCATCGGAAGCGAAGCTTCTCCACCATCCTGGGCATAGTTGCCGTCGATACGGATGGCAGCTGGCTGTCTCCTTCAAAGTGGCGCATCAGCTTGGCGACAGTGGGGATCTCGTTTCTCCGAAAAAAACCTGTGCACGACCCTTCGCGACACCCATAGCTCAAAGTCGTCCATCTTATTTTTGCGCTCACGACTTCTTCCGACCGAACGCTTCTTCGGTGTAAACACTACCCGCCTCTTCTTTCGCTGACACCCACTCGTACAGCGTTCCCTCGCTCACCTTCATGAGTTGTGTTGTCCTCTTGACAAGAAAACTCATGCTGGCTCATTACCCACACTCATTGCGAAGCGATTCTAAGACGTTTAAAGCTAACGTATTCACGTCTATCGGGAAACATTGCACTTACGAAGAACGGCTTGCACGAGACGCGAGTGCTTCGGCAGACGCCATGTTTGCGTATGACGGCGTACTACTTCGCAGGAAGCTCCGCTTCGTCTTTTTTGTGTTGGCTTGCTATGTTCGTTTAACTGCATGCAAAAAATCTATCAGTAATTTCTGAACCCGTTCGATTGTGCAATGTACTATTTCTTCAGTGGCCTTGGTGGAAAGCAAGAAAAAAACTAATTGCAACATTAAATCCAAGCAGCTTACGATTTTCAAGATAAAGGCATCGTAGTGGTTCTTAAATTGCATTAATACGCACGACAATACATATTGCTGTGATTAGGCCAATGAACAGAACGTGCAATGAGCATACTATTTGGCGCAGCCCGGGGACACCACCGCCGCGCGCTTCGTAGCTTCTAAGCCTACTGCAACCAGCTCGTGAGATGGAGTATAATTCAAGCTTCGTACTGTAATTTGATAGCTCTCTAAAAAGCGCAAATATGGGTGCGCAAGAATTTAGTGGCAAAATTTCAGCGCTGCTTTAATGGAGCGTAAAGTGCACTTGCAGCAAGCGGTTGGCAATGCAGTTTTGTGCAGCATTTCGAGCACTCACCCCCTCCCCCCCCCTGTTTGTTATAGTTAAAGATTATTCTACCAGTAGCTGTCTACTGCAAAGGAACACCTTGCATTTGCGTTTGTAACCTTCTAACAACGAACCTCTCAATCTCGACGCAAGACTTTTGGCTGCGATCTTCCGCTATGGCAGAAAGTCTGGCTACCAGCCTGAACTAACGCGCATCTAGCGCGAGATTTTGAAGGTGCTACTTGTGACAAATTCATTCACTAGATTTGATGTCAGGAGGACAATTTTGACATTATGAGGAACACTAATTATAAAGGTTAAATTAGGCAGTATTAGTATTACGCTTGGTAATAAGGGCACAATGATCCCTTTTCTGTGAGCTTTCTCCTGTTTCTGTGAGATTGACTAAGCAGAAAAGCTGCAATATTGAAATCGGGGTGGTAATCATTTGTATGTGCCAAAATTTCAATATATTTTATCAGAGGACTGCGTGCGTTGCCAAGGAGCCAAAGGCTCAACGTAGAAAGCTTGAGAGCTTATCTGGCACCAAAAACGGCTAAATAGAAGGAAAAAACGAATTTCATGGCGCCGCACTTATGTCACGGTCACTGATGTACCGACTAAACATTTTAGACAAAAATTTTTCCGTCTTTTGAAATATTCGTAATTTTAACAGAATCAATAAAACAATTCTGGAATAATACTTTACCATTGCTAACTGGTTTCAAGCGTGTCGCAAAAGAGAATCTATAAAGCTTATGACGGCCCGTTTCCCACCGTTCGGTAAGTCTAAAGGCGCCCACGTATTCTGCATAGTTTCTCCCATCGCGGGTTATGTAATTCATGTGGCAAACACAAGCTACCCGCAATCTGAAAAATAAAGCTTTGCAAGTGTGCAGACAGTACACAAGGCTCGCATTCCTAATGAAATAAACGTTTGCAGCATCCATGGTCCTTAAACGAGAATTCTGAAAGCTACCATTAATCATTTTTGGGAATAGAACAGTACTGCAAAATAATTTACACCCTTAACAGTGAAAAAGATGCAAATGTGTCTATAAGTCACACCCTAACCCACACCATAACACCCTTGGGTGTTAGTGTGAGTTATAGACACATTTACACCCATTTTTCACTTTTAGTGGTGTAAATTATTTTGCAGTGAGTGGACCATTTGGTATTTATTGTTCGTACTTCGCCAAAACATTTATAAACACGTCTTTGTATGTACTCTCGTCTGCAGCTATTCTTACTGTCGTGTGTTAAAAAGGTTGGGAGATTTGTGAGGTGTTGTCGAAATTTTGGAGAAACAAAGTTTTATTCGTGTTCTTTTTTTTTCATTGACTTCAAAATGGACGAAAATTTTACTTCACTGGAAGTCACCCAAAGTAGTCTCTAAGGTTGCCTTCTGCCTGAAATTCAATGCGGAATTTCCCAAATGTGGGTTCTTAGCGAAAATGAGTAAATAAAACCTGCAAGCAGCGAGTTTTCGGGGTACTTAGTGTACTCGTGAAGCAACAACATGCTTTCAAGCGTACACTATAATGAGTAGCGGCACTGCCAGCACTTCCCTGGTATCAGTACTGCGACACCAACTCTTCATAAACAACAAAGTGGTTACTGACATTGCAAGCATCTCAGGCGCGTGTTATCTCAAACATTTCTGATAAGTTTTGTTTTTCATATGCTTTCTTTTATCAGAACATGCAGCGACCGGGACGCCATGATGAAAATTACCAGCAACGTTTCCACGAAGATGTATTTAGATGAGCTGTGGAACCGCTACCGGATCTACCACTATGGTCAAGTGAGCGGAAGTATTTCATATAAAAATTTAGTCCCTTCCGTTGGTGCAAGGTTAGCCGCAACAGGGTTACAGGTGAGTTTTATAACCTGCAACATATCCGACTATGTTTGGCGTCGCACCAAGTTTATTAGAAACCCCCGTCAAAGACGTTAATTGAGTGTACGCTAATCGGTAATGGAAAAGCCCCTTCCAGTACATACCCTGTGTAATATTTTTTTCACAATAAGAAACAACGTGTAGGCAGGCATCAGCGTGCAAAAAGAAAATACAAAACGCGTGCGGATAAACATTGCCTGTTCTGAAGTGGAGATTGTAAAGGTTACGCAGAAATGAAACCGCGCCTTCGCTTTTACACTTCTTTGTTTTTGGGGTTTTACGTGCCAAAACTAGTTCTGATTATCAGGCTGCCGGAGTGGAGGGCTCCGGATTACATTTGACCAGCTTGGGTTCTTTAACGTGCGCTACAACGCAAGCACACGGGCGTTTTTGCATTTTGCCTCCATCGAAATGCGGCCGCCCCGGCCGAGATTCGATCCCGTGACTTCGTTGATTTCACACTGGGTTGACCACAGCAAACTCACCGCAGCATACTGCGAAAATTCAAATTCAAATAAATTGCCACAACTATTATCTGATTATGACGCGCCATGTAGTGGGAGAATCCTGAATAAATTGGACCACCTGGGGTTCTTCGACGTGCACCTAAATAAATGTACGTGGCTACTTCCGCATTTCGCCCCAATCGACATGAGCACGCCGTGGCCAGGATTCGATCCCGCGACCTCGTGCTCAGCAGCCTAACACCATAGGCACTTAGCAATCACGCAGGGGATGCTACGAAAAAAGAATGTATGAGGGAGATGATCGTACGGTGTGATCAGGTACCATGCAATGTGCCATTATGAACTGGAGATATCAAGATAGATGTAGGCATAGTACATGCCTCTTGTGTAACAGAAGTACATACTAACTCTTCAGCATTGGCCAACAATGGACAGAGTCAGTGACACATATATAGTGGCGAGATCGAAGAAACTGCACTTGAGTGGAGCAAGGAAACCTGTTCATTAGTATGTCGTTGTGCTTTAGGGATTTCAATCAGCGGACAGCATTCGTACAGTGGTGAGCACTGTTAGGGTGAACACCTCATTAGTATTCACGAGCCTATAGCAGTTGATGTTTAGCACAAAATAAAGAAAACTATTAATTCTTTTATCGGCATCATGATTAAGCGTCGTATTCGGCAGATTCCACCCCTGAAGTAGAAGGTATGTTGATGTTATACCAACTTGAATACTGATGAGGTGTTCACCATAACAGTGCTCACCACTGTACGTAGTTTATGTTCTGGTGACCCGCCATGGTTGCTCAGTGACTATGGTGTTGGGCTGCTGAGCACGAGGTCGCGGGATCGAATCCCGGCCACGGCGGCCGCATTTCGATGGGGGCGAAATGCAAAAACACCCGTGTACTTAGATTTAGGTGCACGTTAAAGAACCCCAGGTGGTCGAAATTATTCGGGAGTCCCCCACTACGGCGTGCCTCATAATCAGATCGTGGTTTTAGCACGTAAAACCCCATAATTTCTTTATGTTCTGGTGTATTCAATCCTTTACGCAGAATAGTGCGCACGCTACACCACTACTTTGCTGGTGATTATATTATATCCGGCTATTAAAAACACACTTGCTGGAGCTTGCATGCGGCTAATGTTTAATGTGTATGTAAGTAGACAAATATATGCGCCGAGATACCGAACGGCCTCGCAGCAGCCACGCCTTCATCCCTTGGATTACGCAAATCGCTGCATTAACATAAAGTTTATATTAGAAATTCAATAAATTGAACTATCTAGGTAATACAGAGGCAAAAAATGGGGCACTGAATAAAAATACTTAGAACTGGGTTTTGCAAACTAACAAAGCTACAAATAGATGTCATCTGTTCATTGATTTCATTAAAAACCATTCCGCTAGACTTTTTATGTGGCACGTGTACAGGGTCAACCACATCTAAGGTGAACACCTTATATTATTCAAGCTGTTAAAATACCGCGTTTATTCTACTTCACGACTGAAATGTTCGTTATACGATGTGTAATCATATTGTCAATAAACACAATAATAATTTTTCATATTATTTACTAAACATCAGCTTCTATAATGTCTTGAATACTAATGAGCTGTTCACCTTAGATGTGGTCGACCCTGTACATTGTTCAAGTTTTTCCGGTGACCGTACTTTACCTGCTTGCAACTGTTTAAGTATATTGCTCAAGCAACACACACTTCTACTTATCGGAACTTTTCTGAATGTCATCGCTCTATCCATAGCGTAAGAATCGTTGTCAGAATCAGAATCAGTTTATTCAATACAAAAAACGGGGTTAATTACATGGTAAGTATATTGTTGTCCCATCCAATCTGATTCCGTGCGCAAAGATAACATAGGTGTACATTCTAGAATGTGCTTATGCAACAGCGATAACACAGAATTGTACGACGAACAATGTATAAATTGCCCACGCGTCTGACGAGTGGATTTCAACTGTCGATGATTGTGGTCGTCTCTATCATTAAACTTCATGTGTTTCGTTTTGCGCTCCTTATAAAATGTCAACTTCTTAAAAGACGCATTTGGAAGTAGTGTCTTATGCTTTATCAGGACAACGTGACAACACGAGGATTACTGTAGACATTAACGTGATTACCATTGAATCAATGTTGTGCAACAGCTTATGCCACCTCTAAAATGCATTGTGTACGAGGTGCGTGATGCAGCCGACGTCCGCTCTCGCGTTTCCTTCTGTACACTCTGCGCCATCTTGAAGCGCAGCCTTGAAGTCCGCGCATGGCGCGTGCGGCAAGATGGCGTGGAAGAGGTTCATTGATGAGCTGCACATATCCGGCATCACATACTCAGGGACACGAGTTGGTCTGACGAAAATTTACAAGGCTAGTTCGCTCACCGCGGCACCAAGATGCACTAACCATTAGTCTATAGAAAACCCAGTGACCCCATGCAGTTTGCATGAAAGTGGTACGATATGGAGAAAATAACATACAGAAAACCCCACCAACAGAGTGATGCTCTCTAAGAATTGTAATCGCTTTAAAAAGGATAGGTAATAAAGTTTCCTTTAAAGGAAGCATATTGCCACGTGTACTTTTACCGGTGACCGCTCTTCACCGGCTCACAAACGTTAAACGTGATCGCTCGGCGCAGGACGCGCCTGTATCGGAAGTTTCTAGAACGTTATCGATGCTTCTTTCCGTTGCCTGTCTTCACTGACGCTTATGTTATCTGATTGTATGACCGACGCGAATTGTCTAGAACTTTCTGGAACACACGCGGGCATCAGGGATTAATCTGGAACCTTCGATGACTCAGGTATAAAAGCCGACGCGTTTCGCCGCTGATCAGATTTTCGACGATCGCCGACTGTGTTCGCCGCTATCGTTGTGCTTCGAGTGTAGCTTTCTTTTGTGGGCACAGGTTCGCCCAATAAAGAATCAGTTTCGTCACACACAGTTTTACGACTGTTTTCTTCACCGTCACTACTACGTGACATCTGGTGGAGGTGCTATTGCGTTCATGCAGCGAACGCCCCCACAAAGCCGCGATCCAAGCCCGAAACCGGAGGACAACACCAGCGTCGCCAAGGACCAGCGAGCTAGCCGCAGGCAGCAAGGACTTCTGCCGGAGTACGGACTTCTTCCCGAGAAGACCACAGCGATCAAGGCCAAGTCAACGACCCCAATGGCAGCCCCAGCGTCCCCCATCCTGCTGCAACAACCTCGGGAGCCACCGACCTTCCGTGGATCATCGGCTGAAGACCCGGAAACCTGGCTTGAGACATACGAGAGGACCGCGACGTTCAACAAATGGAGCGACGACGACAAGCTACGTCATGTCTATTTTTCTTTGGATGACGCTGCTCGGACCTGGTTTGAGAACAGAGAGAGCACTCTAGTGACTTGGGACCTATTTCGTGAGAACTTCGTGAGGACCTTCACGAGTGTCGTACGAAAGGAAAGGGCCGAGGTTCTCTTGCAAACCAGAGTACAATTGCCGAACGAGAACATCGCGATCTTCACGGAGGAGATGACTCGCCTCTTCCGCCACGCCGACCCCGAAATGTCTGAAGAAAAGAAGGTTCGGTTCTTGATGCGGGGCGTCAAAGAGCATCTATTCACCGGATTGATGCGCAACCCGCCCAAGAGTGTGGCAGAATTTGTTTCGGAGGCCACAACGATCGAAAAGACGCTTGAAATGCGAGCCAGGCAATACAACCGCCGTGCACTGACAAACTACGCCGAAGCTCAAGCGCTAGGCGCCGACGACCTGCGCGAGACGATCAGAGCGGTTGTACGCGAAGAGCTGCAGAAATTATTCCCAAGGTCGCAGCCTCAGGTGACTTCGATCGCTGACATAGTTAAAGAAGAGATTCAGCGGTCACTGGAAGTGCCAGAAGTTCCGGCATCGCCTCAACCGCAGCCGCAAGCGATGACCTACGCCGCCGTCGCCCGTCGTCAAGGCCCCCCTCCGCGCTCGCGCCAGGGCCCCGTAACGCCGCAGTTCCGTCGTCCACCGCCGCCGCCGCCAGCACGCCCGCCCGTCGCCCAGCGCAGCTACCAGAGGAAGACGGACATTTGGCGCGCCCCCGACCACCGCCCGCTCTGCTATCACTGCGGGGAAGCCGGCCATGTCTACCGCCGATGCCCATACCGCCAGATGGGCCTACGAGGGTTCGCCGTCAACGCGCCACGTCCACAGGTTGGCGAGCGACCACGCGACATCGCTGACTACCTCGCCGGAGCCCAGTGGCAGCCACGACGACCCTCACGCTCACCGTCACCAGGACGTTACCTGTCGCCGCAGCGCCGACCATACACTGGCCCAGCCCGGGGCCGGTCTGTGAGCCCCTATCCGGGAAACTAAAGACAGCAACCGATGGAGGTGCGGTTGCTGTACGACGCAATTCCGAAGATCCTCCGCCGCCGACGAAGAAGATTCGCGAATCATCACGACGACATATCAGTACGCCGCCCAGCAATAGCCTTGACAACACTTCGCCGCTGAAAGGAGACCTTCCGACGCGACGTAGCAGCAGCAGAGTAAGCCGACGCAGTCGTGATCCGACGCCACGACTTAACCGTAACGCCAGACGACGGTCTACCGACCTAGACATACTAATCGATGGCCATAACGTCACCGCTCTCGTCGACACTGGAGCCGACTATTCCGTCTTCAGTGGCGCGTTCGCCGCCAAGTTGAAGAAAGTGAAGACTGCCTGGCAAGGACCCGATATCCGGACAGCGGGAGGCCACGTAATAACGCCGGCTGGAATCTGCACTGCACGAGTCACGGTTAACAACCGCACTTACCCCGCGAGCTTCGTAATCCTGCAGCAATGCTCCAGGGATGTCATTCTAGGCATGGACTTTCTAAGCCAACACGGTGCAGTCATCGACTTAAGGTCCAAGTCGATAACGCTTTCAACGCACAAAGCGATACCACCGGATACAAACATCGGTTACCATGCCTTAAATGTGCTTGAAGAACAAGTCACTGTTCCGCCTCGCTCCAGCGTAATGATTTCCGTCGGTACCGAAGTGCCTGCAAACATGGAGGGCGTCGTCGAGGGCGATCATCACTTACTGCTCGACCGTGAAATTTGCGTCGCTAGAGGCATAGCTGAACTATGTGAAGGAAAAGCAAGAGTGATGCTTACGAACTTCAGCCACGAATATAAGCACATTAACAAAGGAACCACGGTCGCCCACATCGACGAAATAGTACAAGCCAGCAGTGCTTTCGCATTCACGGATTCTGGTGCGCCTTCGGCGGTGGCTGTGGTGCCTGAACCGACTTTCGACGTCAATCAGAACCTTCCCAATCATAAGAAAGAACAGCTAAAAGCTCTGCTCCTGCAGTACAAGGACTGCTTCTCGTCGTCGTCAAAAGTTCGACAAACCCCTGTCGCCAAGCACCGCATCATAACCGACGAATATGTCCGCCCACTTCGTCAGAGCCCGTACCGAGTTTCGGCGCGCGAACGCGAGGCCATAAAGCAACAAGTCGACGAAATGCTACGCGACGACATCATCCAGCCGTCAAAGAGTCCGTGGGCGTCCCCCGTGGTGTTAGTGAAGAAGAAGGATGGAACCCTACGTTTCTGCGTCGATTATCGTCGCCTCAACAAGATCACGAAGAAGGACGTATACCCCCTCCCACGGATTGACGACGCCTTGGATCGACTCTACAACGCAAAGTATTTTTCGTCGATGGACCTCAAAACTGGCTACTGGCAAATCGAAGTCGACGAGAGAGACCGGGAGAAGACTGCCTTTATAACACCAGACGGACTGTTCGAGTTCAAGGTCATGCCGTTTGGTCTTTGCTCGGCACCTGCGACTTTCCAACGCGTCATGGATACAGTACTGGCAGGCTTGAAGTGGCAGACTTGCCTCGTGTATTTGGACGACGTCGTTGTGTTTTCCTCAAGCTTCGAAGAACACCTGCGGCGCCTTGAAACAGTTCTTCAAGCAATCAAAACCTCCGGACTCACGTTAAAGCCCGAAAAGTGCCGCTTCGCATATGAGGAGCTCTTGTTTTTGGGCCACGTCATCAACAAGTCTGGAGTGCGCCCCGACCCTCAGAAAACTGCGGCCATCTCCAACTTTCCTCCGCCCGCTGACAAGAAGGCAGTGCGTAGATTTCTTGGACTGTGCGCCTATTACAGGCGCTTCGTCAAGAATTTTTCACGGATCGCTGAGCCACTGACGTATCTCACGAAGGCCGACGTCGAGTTCAAGTGGGAGACGCCGCAAGTCGAAGCATTCGAAGAACTGAAGCGACGCCTGCAATCGCCGCCAATACTTGCGCATTTCGACGAAAACGCCGATACCGAAGTCCACACCGACGCAAGCAGCGTAGGACTCGGCGCCGTGCTTGTGCAGAGGACTGACGGACTAGAAAGGGTTGTAAGTTACGCTAGCCGGTCGCTATCGAAGGCGGAAGCAAATTATTCCACAACAGAAAAGGAGTGCCTCGCCATCATCTGGGCTACATCAAAGTTTCGCCCCTACCTCTATGGCAGGCCCTTCAAAGTCGTCAGCGACCACCACGCCTTGTGTTGGCTAGCTAACTTGAAGGATCCTTCAGGTCGCCTCGCACGATGGAGTCTGAGACTTCAAGCATTCGACATCACCGTCGTTTACAAGTCCGGCCGAAAGCACTCTGACGCCGACTGCTTGTCTCGCGCCCCCGTCGAACCGCCGCCACAGGACGACCAGGATGACGACACTTTCTTGGGACCCATCAGTGCCGACGATTTCGCCGAACAACAGCGAGCCGACCCGGAACTAAGGAGCCTTGTAGACTACCTGGAAGGCAAGACCATCACTGTGCCGAAGGTGTTCAGGCGAGGATTGGCGTCGTTTTTCTTGCAAAACGACATTCTCCTAAAGAAGAACTTTTCGCCTCTCCGAGCCAACTACCTCCTCGTTGTACCCTCAGCATTGCGTCCAGAGGTTCTGCAAGCTCTCCATGACGACCCAACGGCTGGACACCTCGGTTTTTCCCGCACGCTCTCGAGGATACAAGAAAAATACTACTGGCCTCACCTCTCTGCCGACGTCGCCCATTACGTAAGGACATGCCGAGACTGTCAACGACGCAAAACACCGCCGACAAGGCCAGCCGGACTTCTACAGCCGATCGAACCACCTCGCCGACCGTTCCAGCAGATCGGGATGGACTTACTGGGGCCTTTTCCGACGTCGACGTCCGGGAATAAATGGATTGTCGTAGCTACTGACTACCTCACCCGCTACGCCGAAACAAAAGCCTTGCCCAAAGGCAGTGCCGCCGAAGTAGCCCGATTCTTCGTTGAGAACATTCTCCTGCGTCACGGTGCTCCAGAAGTCCTCATCACCGACAGAGGCACGGCCTTTACGGCAGAACTAACTCAAGCCATCCTGCGATACAGCCAGACAAGCCATCGCCGGACCACCGCCTACCACCCGCAGACGAATGGCCTCACCGAGCGGCTAAATAAGACCATCGCCGACATGCTGGCAATGTACGTCGACGTCGAACACAAGACGTGGGATACCATCCTTCCGTACGTGACCTTCGCATACAACACGGCCGTGCAAGAAACGACGCACATGGCGCCGTTCAACCTGGTCTACGGAAGGAGCCCAGCAACGACGCTTGACGCCATGCTACCGGACGTCACCGACGAAGAAAATCTCGACGTTGCCACCTATTTGCAGCGTGCCGAAGAAGGTCGACAGCTCGCCCGGCTGCGCATCAAGAACCAGCAGAGAACCGACAGCCGACACTACAATCTTCGACGACGCTACGTCGAGTACCAGCCCGGCGACCGTGTTTGGGTCTGGACTCCGATACGCCGGCGAGGACTTAGCGAGAAACTATTACGACGCTATTTCGGACCCTACAAGATTATCCGACGGATTGGCGCACTGGACTACGAGGTCGTGCCAGACGGCATTTCGCAATCACAGCGGCGCCGCGCACGACCCGAAGTCATCCACGTGGTGCGTCTTAAGCCTTTCTACGCCCGTTGACGAACTTGGGTACTTCGTTGCTTTGTTATTTTTTATTGTCTTTATTACACGTGGTTTATGTTTATGTTATGTTAGTAGCATCGGGACGATGTTTTTTTAAGGGGAGGGTAATGCCACGTGTACTTTACCGGTGACCGCTCTTCACCGGCTCACAAACGTTAAACGTGATCGCTCGGCGCAGGACGCGCCTGTATCGGAAGTTTCTAGAACGTTATCGATGCTTCTTTCCGTTGCCTGTCTTCACTGACGCTTATGTTATCTGATTGTATGACCGACGCGAATTGTCTAGAACTTTCTGGAACACACGCGGGCATCAGGGATTAATCTGGAACCTTCGATGACTCAGGTATAAAAGCCGACGCGTTTCGCCGCTGATCAGATTTTCGACGATCGCCGACTGTGTTCGCCGCTATCGTTGTGCTTCGAGTGTAGCTTTCTTTTGTGGGCACAGGTTCGCCCAATAAAGAATCA
This sequence comes from Dermacentor silvarum, assembly GCF_013339745.2. Lineage (NCBI taxonomy): Eukaryota > Metazoa > Arthropoda > Arachnida > Ixodida > Ixodidae > Dermacentor > Dermacentor silvarum. The sequence goes on along the minus strand of NC_051157.2, from coordinate 152,468,418 downwards.
GTTTCGTCACACACAGTTTTACGACTGTTTTCTTCACCGTCACTACTACGTGACAATATATCGACGCGATATCTTTGCGAAGATGATTGCAGAAGCCGGAAAGAAAAAAATAAATATAAAGGCTATGGAACCAACACACCGGTCATGTAACGATCATTTATTTATTTGTGACGGCATGCTTGGTTAATAGACAGATCTAGCGCGAAAAGTTGTTTTTTATGCACTTTACAGGGCGCACACATGCGACACTGAAGTCATTTCCTTCCTTAATACGCATTGTTCTGAGCGGATCAGGGAATCTGTGCAGGCAAGCAGGTGCACCTTACTTCCTAACCAATTACGGTTGATTGCAGCAGTAGGCGGCGCTCACGGAAGGCAGATACCCAAATATTCGCTACAAGATCAGGCATGTGTAAGCTGCAGCAAGCGTCCGGAGACGACTCAGCACATCCTAAGGCGATGCAAAGGGATACACCTACTGGGATCGTGGCTAAAGTACACCTTCCAAAGCGCTTCACTGGAAAGTGGACGGAAGCATCAACCAGTCAACTAGTCAGCAGTCGAAATACGCAAGAGAGGTTTAGCGTATTGCTTTAAAAAAAGCAGGAAGAGATTCATTCTACGGGGCCCGTTACCCGCATAGGTACCGGCACATGGTTCATAGACATGTTTTCAAGAAGAAAAAAGGATTAGGAAGATGTTACAAAAATGCTAGATAATAACATGTATAGCATACCTGAGTAAATCAAGGAGGCTAGATGACTATTCTTCACCACCCTGCTTTAAAGAAATGCTAATACATCATCATCATCTTATCATAATCACGAAGGCAGTAGTGGTTAAAAGCATAGGTCGGCAGTGTGGGAGAATACTCACTGACACTCACTCACCATATTTTTTTCTAGGCCCCGCACTCACGTTTACACTCACCTCCACTCACTCACAGCACTCACTCGCACTCGCACTCACTTCCACTCACACTCACTGGCACTCACTCGCACTCACCTCCACTCACTTGCACTCGCACTGATCTCCACTCACACTCACAGGCACTCGCACTCACCTGCACTCACACTCACTGGTACTCACTCGCACTCACTTCCACTCACACTCACTGACACTCACTCGCACTCGCACTCACTTCCACTCACACTCACTGGTACTCATTCACACTCGCACTCACCTGCACTCACTCGCACTCGCACTAACCTGCACTCACACTCACTGGCACTCGCACTCATGCCTTTGAAATGAGTGCGAGTGAGTGTGAGTTAGTGCACTCATGAGTGAGTACGCCGACCCTATGGTTAAAAGACGCAGTTTGAAGAAGTGTAAGCACTCGTCCGATTCACCACATGGACTCCTGTTTCAATGTTTTACAGTGACGAGCATTCTTCGGGTCCCTGATGCACCTTGGGGCATGTTTGTCTCATAACCGTCTTCCCGCCAGCTTTGGTCATAGGCTAGTTCATGATCTAATGGGCTGCTCCATCTGTTCTGATGTGGCCTTAGCACCACATATAGGGCTGCCCTGCTGGGGGGAATGGCGTTCGAAAAGAATAATGCGGGGACTGAATACGTGGCACTAGGTATGCAGCAGTCTTAAATTAACCTATTTTACATCAACTTGGCTCACTGTATATTTTCCACGGGGTGTGTGATGCTTTTTAATGACTCTCTTGTACGCCGACTTGGGTCCCTGGTTTTGTGCCTCTTTTGAACGAACCCTTTTGAAGCCATATTTTGCCACTGGGGATCTGACAGTGGGTATGGGCCGCATTTCAATCACAAAAAGGTATTGAAAATGTCACCCGGTGCTGGGCGGAATCCAACCCGCGTCATAAACAATTAAACTGTTTTAGAGAAAACCTTAGAGAATGTAATTTTAAAAGTCCGTGAGTGCGGCGCTGCTTGAGGGCGCAGCTAGGGCGTCCGGAATGACGCGCGAAGGAGGAGTTCGGCTGCATGCACGCATCATGCATGACGCGCTTTGGCGTAAACCAGACCTTGAGTCACCACATTGCTTCTATGCTAATCGCAGTAACGCGGTCATTCAACTTGAGATGGTTTTGGTCGGAATAGTCTCAGTTGTATTAGAATCGTCATTATGGATAGGTTCTCGGTAAAATGCATTCGTGTTTGAGTGAATTCCGAACTCAAGGCCGGCCATCCGCACGATTTAAATCTTAGGTGTGTTCCCAAGCGCGCTCACAGTGTGTTCGTACAAGTTTAGACCTGCATTTACCGAATATACCGAAAGCAAGCAGCGGTGTATTTGCTGAACTCATACCGCCGTTGACGGTTCGACAAGCACGTTACGCGGCTAGCGCTCAATGCACATTGTTTTCACGCAGCTTCTTCAGTAATAATGGACACAGAACCTTTGTAAGGTCACCACGAAAAACATTTGGGGGCAAGCGTGTATCGTACTGAACTTTGTGCAATTGAAAGAGCAGATAGCTGCCACATAGCCACCATGTTTGAAGTCTACACACACTTTCTTGTATCAGTTCTAGAACATTCCAAAGCTTTCTGTAACCTGCTATACAGGGAGAGTTAGGAAAAATGTTGACATTTTATTGAAATCAAAAGTTTAGGGCAGCAGTTTCTATATTTACAGTCCCTATTCATTGGTAATAGGGGTATACTCGTATATTATTAACTATTCATTTACAGTATAGACAAATCGAATACATTAGGCTTGGGCACATCAAGATGCTAACGAAAATAACTTGGGTCCCCATAAAAACGTCAGAATAAATATTCCCAGAGTAGGGAAACAACATCAACAACACAATGGCAATGATAACTAATAATCATAGAAATACTCTAGTAAAACGCCTTAGCTGAGGAAAATATATAATTTGATGTATTGAAAAATTTTTTCGGATACATAACAGTAGCACGCAGAACAGCCAGTTTGAGTTCTTCGAAAACACTGCATTTGTGCAGTCACGCAGAAATGACATTACCCAGCAGTAAGCGCATATAAATAGGTAAAAACGAGATTTTTTGCTTTCAAGAGAGCGTGACTTCGCAAATGCCTAAACAATTCCAGGCAATAAAAGCGATGGCAAGAGCGCAAAGTACTTAACTTCGCGTTATAAAGGCATTGTGGGGACACTTAGCGCTTTTAATTTGTGCTGTTATCTCTTTTCTCCTGCAGATGTTTTCCAGGCTAATGAATGATAAGAGAGACATGAAACTGCGGCCAAGCTATGCCATTCTCCACTATTGGCTCATCAGTAATGCACACGCTGTTTACGTTGGAAAGGCGCTGTCGTGAGTACAATATTCCTGAAAAATAGGTGTATTTAATAATTTTCGCCACGTCCCAAATGCTCTGTCTCATACTGCGTCATGCGGCGCATTTAGACTGAATCATTGCGGCACTGTCGTTTAAAACACTCAACGTGCTATTCTAGAAAGTACAAACGGATAGGAAGGCCATTTTTAGATGTCTAAGCATGCATGATATAGCCTGCAGTTATCGAATAATATCTGTAGATTGAAATCAACATGCGTAGTAACAAGATCTCTAGATTTGATTATCGTATATGGGCAACAAAAATCACATTGTTATAAGCCATTCCCGTATATTGGAGAAGGCGCCAGCAAGGTGATGAAGACGGCGATCGGAGAAGCGCCTGTGTGGTTGTTCCGCAATCACGGTTTTTCTCTGTATATATTACGTAAATACCTTTATCTTTCGTTTCACCTATTATTATCACGTCACATTTTGGTGGAGCTGCAGGGTACGAACTCGATATAACGGAGCTCCGCAGCTGCCGACACCTGACTCTTTCCACAATGACGGAAGAGACGGTTCCCACCGAAACAATGGCAATGTCAACGCTTGTCTTTGCTCAGCCAACAGACCCACGCGCATTTTGTGGGACTGACGATGTCGGTATTAAAGAGTGGTTGCATACCTACGAGCGTGCCAGTAAGGAAGATTGTATGCAAGAGACAAAGCTTCACAATCATGTGTAACACTTCCTTTCGATGCCGTAAGGCCAACTAACGCAATTAAAAAAAGAACAACCGATGGGATGTTAGCCAGCAACCTATTTTATCTTCAAGGCACAGCAAGGGTGTGTTTCCAGAGTAACAAAGCGGATATGGGAAGTCTGGATACCTGCAAGGAAAAGATGCGTGCTCTGTTTGCCAAGTTTCTTTGTCGAAAGATCTCGGCGAAGAAGGAGCTAGTATCACGTGCCGAAACATTGATAGGATCCTACCTGTCTTACATAAGGGGGTGCTGGCCCTGTGCCGCAATGCGGATGATGGTATGGCCGAGTCTTAAAGAGTGGGACACACCCTAAAAGGGACAGCAGATGATGTGTTTATACTGCTAATGTGCAAGGACTGTAACATGGTGGATGCCATCGTTAAGGAGTGCAAGGAGTTTTAAAAATACCAAAAGTCAACGTATTGCCCATCAAATCACTCGACTTTCACACACGGCAGCAACATCGTGGTGCAAAGATGTACGTGTGCTACAGCTGCCACTAGCCGCGGAACACGTGACAAAGATCAAACGCCGTGAACTTGAGGCTGTGTCTCCTGCTTTCCCGTGCTTCCGTGCCTGTGAGTCCAGCTATACCATGATACCACTTGTCCAAGCCATCGTTCGTCAGAAGCTCTCCCATGCTGGCCTGGACACTGTGTGCGCTGTCGCTCCCACCTGCCCGACTAACCGTTTCCCAGCGTCGTATGGCCAAGACCAGAGGCTACGTCCCTGCAATCCGGCCGAGTGGATGACTGCTGACGACAGGCCCATCTGCTTTTACTGCCGTTGGATTGGTCATGTCACCCGCGATTGCAGTAACCGGTGGTCTTGAACTCATGCGCCCTATGCTCATTGCCGTCGTCTTGACACCGGTCCTGGCCGCTTTCAGACTTACCGCAAGTCAACTAAGGACACTGGTGATGACGCTCCGATCATGTCGTACTGTCGTTCACCATATCTGAGTGGCCACCAGTCCCGTTCGCCGTTATCTCGTCGCCCATCATCTCGCTGCCCACATTTCCGTCACCCTCCATCGCGGATTGGACTCCTGCCTCTGGAAAACTAGACTATGCAGCTCCCGGACGTCAGGCTGCATTGTCGACTTGCCCGCAAGATCCTCTGATCCGCATTGCGGACTGGAGACAGCTTAATTGACGTTAAGGTAGACGGTACACTTGTCACTGCTCTTGTTGACACGGGAGCACCAATACCAGTGATGCATTCGGAGCTTCGCCGTCGACTTAAGAAGGTCCTCATGCCATCCAAGTTACCGCTCATCCGAGTCGCCGACGGGAGAATGCTTCCCATCCTCAAGTCGCGCGTCTGTGGCTGGGGATTCCAGGTTGACCCAATGAAAGACGACAAAGAAAATAATTATTTATGCAGCTCTACACGGGAGCAAGGAATTGACACGATCAGCATGCTATAACTTTACAGAGCCTGTTCCTCGGTCATTCTGTTATTACATAGTTTTGGTATGTGCTCCGCACGAATAAGTATTGCCAACCGCTGTACGACTGCATCACTTGGTGTGCTCGAGCACTGCTTCCATCAACTCATGTTTGGCATGGACTTTCTATCTGTCGACTCCGTCCTTATTGATTGTGGGACTGGCTTGCTTCAGCTTGGCCTACCTGCGCTACTATGACGCTTCGACCACACGTCAGCCACGTTTGTGTTACGTGGATTACATCCGTCTGGCACCTCAATACGTTACGTAAGGGAACCTAATGTCTCTACTTTCAATTCCCGATAGCGATTACGTCCTGACTCCCATTGTTGATGTTCTATTGGCCAGAAATGTCACCGTTCCTTATACCATTCTCACCGTTACCAATAACCGCGCATCCCTTCCCATTTTGAGCTTCAGCTGGTGAACGCAACTTATTCCAAATGGCATGACTCTGGCCAACATCTCATCTATCGATGAGTGTGCTACTTCTGCATTAGTTGCCGGATATCCTTCGCGCCCCGCTGCATTCATCACATCAAGCCGCACAGCCGATCGTGATATTACCAAGATGATCGCGCCTGACCTCCTTCAAGCACAAGCTGCCGTTATCAGGCACATTTTGGTGTCTTATCGCGACACCTTTGACTTTGATGACCGCCCTATGGGCCAGACATCTGTCGTCACTCGCACTGTCCATACTGGGGACGCCTACCCCATCCGATGACGTCCTTATCGTGTGTCCTATGCCGAACGGCAAGTTAATCAGCGCGACGTCGAAACAATGCTCACGAAAAACATCAGTGAACCTTCCTGCAGTCCCTCGGCGTCACTGGTCGTGCTTGTAAGGAAGAAGGGTGGTAGCCGCCGCTTCGGCGTAGACCACCGTCAGTTGAACAAAGTCACGCGAACAGTCCAGCCTCTGCCCCGAATCGATGACGTCCTCAACTGTCTCCACGGGTCTGCCTACTTCTCATTCGATCTACTGTGAGGATACTGGCAGATTCCTGTAGATGACCTGGACTAGAGCACTGCACGGGCCTGATTTTTCGGCCCGAGCCCGGCCCGGGCCCGCTTTACGAGGCCCGAGCCCAGCCCGGGCCCGTAATACAAAGCCCGAGCCCGGCCCGGGCCCGGGCGTACATGACCGAGACTAGCCCGGGCCCGGGCCGGGCCCGTGGATCCAAGCGCGGGCCCGAGCCGGGGCCGTGTTAATGAGCCCGACCCGGGCCCGGGCGTTCATTACTAAGCTTAGCTAGGGCCGCGTGTGCATGACCAGGCCCGGCCTGTAAGAAAAAAATTCTGTTTTTTTTTACTTACAGATTGTACCGTATCTGTCAGCCTCACCTTCTCGAGGTTTAATCAGCTGCAGTATATATGCAATAAAAGGCCGAAATCTTTGTTTCTCCCACGGGAACATCAGTATTCCGACGCATTGCCTGTGCTACTATTTTTCTGGTGGTGCGCATGCACTTACCTTGATTTGTACGATATGGTTCCATGATGTCATTTAGCATGCAAATATACAGGGCGTTTCATTTTAGCTGAACCAAATTTTTAAAGATTGCATGTGGCAGATAGCACAGTTATAATCCTCGATCTAAACTACTCGATGATTTGAAGAATTACCATGAAGAATTACCGCCTAATTGAAGAATTACCATAATTACGCTAATTAACGTTTTCATTAATTATTTTATGGCACATCTTTCAATCTACGATTTATAGCCGCCGAGTTTGCAAGGCGTATCCACTTGGAACGAATTCTCAGGACTAAACCAGTTTCGAGATATATTTTCAGTGTCCGACGAAATCAATCAAATCAAATCAATTTATTGTCCAGTTTACATGCTAGACGGCCATTTTGGACTAAAAGCTACATATGTAGCTTCGACGTCACCCATAAGTGTGCACACATGCACACTGCAAACATGCAAACAGTGTGCACACATGCACATTAATTCACATATATTTCCAGCTATCGCTAGAATTCCTCATAGACGAAATAGCTATGAACGGAAAGACAAAGAATATTTGCGTCACGGCGAGTTAACAGAATTGTAAAAAGTTTTAACAATGCATTTTAAACAACACTATAATAACAATACTAGCTATACAAAACAACGCAACACCTGCTATGCAACATAGCATGAGACTGAATTTTACAAGATCAACATTTGCTAAGAAAACGAAACAGGATTTACATTATATACTCAGAACCATACACAAAGGCAGAATAATAATCACATCAGATACATTACAAGCGACCAAAGTGTGAGCTGAGTTCTTTCTTACTGAAATTACCGCCATTTTTGTATCTGTTCAAAGTGAATAGTAGGTAATGTATTATCGACTGATGCTTATAGAGTGTTCTGAAGTATGGAATTGGCAATATCTCAGGATTTCTTGTGTTCGCAATAATGGGACGACGCTATAAGGAGGCTAACTGTTTTATGTATTTCCAAGCTAATTCTGACATGAATGGCCTAATGGATGGTCAAAACGCCTAATTGATATTTAACATAATTACGCGAATTAACTTTCTAAATATTTATTTTGCGGCACATCTTTCAATATACGAATTATAGCCGCTGAGTTCGCAAGGCGTATTCACTTGGAACAAATTCCCAGGACTGAACCAGTTTCGAGATTAATTTTCAAAGTGTCCGACGAAATGCATGGGCGTTCCAGTTAACTTTTGAGGGAGGAAAACGCTGTTTTATGCATTGAAGCACAAAAGTAACTGGCCTTAGCGTTGAAATAATGCCATAGTATTGACACTGGTAATAGTGCGATCGCAAAAGCGGTAACATGGAAATGGATTGAGGAGTGGTTCTTTGTATACTTTATTTTTCCTTACGCGGAAACAGTGTTTGTTTTTGTGGAAAATAAAAAAAAATAAAAGTTAGCGTAGCTTGCACTGACGGTGCAATGCTAAAGAGACAGCGGAGATGATGGGCACCTGGCTAGTCCTGGTTCTTAGGCTAGACTAAGCACTATCAAGTCATCCTCAGCATTTTCCAGAATTTATTTATTATTGATTGATTATCGATTAGATATTGATTGGCTAACGATTTTCTATTGCAAGATATTAGCCCCGTATTTGGGATAGGCTAAGCACTACCAAGTTATCCGAATTTAGTGATTATTGATCAATTATCGATTAGCTATTGATTGGCTGTCACTTGGCTATCGTAAGGTATTGGCCAGGTATTTTGGCTAGGCTAAGCACTACGAAGTGATCCCCAGGATTTTCGGCAATTTATTCATTATTGATCGATTATTGACTAGCTATTGATTGGCTATCATTTGCCTCTCGATAGGCAATTAGTCCCCACCATTCTTAGCTAGACTTATCCAGGCTCAGCTTCGCTAGTTCACAGGTGTATGTGCAATTGCACTTGGACCCTCTCAGCACTGCTGCCAGGATGGGCCCACATTTCTGGATTCAGCGGACACATTAGGCCCGGCTGAAACAGCTCCGCTGTTAAAAATGAGAACTTCATCTGTTTTACTATTTTCTTTGATAAGATATAGTCATGTGATAAGATATACAGTCAAGAGAGCGGTGTGGATCTGAGAACAAACGGGGATAACCGATATTCTAGTTGACATTAAGCGGAAAAAATGGAGCTGGGCCGGCCATGTAATGCGTAGGATGGATAACCGATGGACCATTAGAGCTACAGAATGGATACCAAGAGAAGGGAAGCGCAGTCCAGGACGGCAGAAAACTAGGTGGGGTAATGAAGTTAGGAAATTCGCAGGTGCAAGTTGGAATCAGCTAGCGCAAGACAGGGTTAATTAGAGATCGCAGGGAGAGGCCTTCGTCCTGCAGTGAACATAAATAATATAGGTTGATGATGATGATGACAGACATCTTGCACGTGTCACTTCAGCTTGGCACAGAATGCACTGAACCATCAATGCATAATGGTCGCGCGTGCTCGAAGGCCTACTTAGGCTTTTCAATGAGCGGGCCCGAATCTGGCCCGGGCCCGTGGCTTCAAGCCCGAGTCCGGCCCAGGCCTGCGGCCTCAAGCCCGAGCCCGGCCCGGGCCCGCTTCTTTAAGCCCGGGCCCGGCCAAAGCCCGCCGACAAACGCTTCGGACGGCCCGGCCCGTGGGCCGGGCCGGGCCAGGGGCTTTGGGGCCGGCCTGGGCCCGTGCAGTGCTCTAACTTCTCATAGCGGGGCAAATATACCTACAAGTCAATATGTCTGAATCGTCCGCTACTCAGACGGCATAGCGAGCACGTTGGTGAAACAATTATGCCACACCTCGACACAAATTTTACACTTGGTGAAAAGAATAATCTCAAGATCCTGCGGGGTGAACAAGCAGATTTTATGGAAAATAGCACATGCTCTAATTGTGTCCAAGGTATCGTACGGTATGAATTACCGGCAGCGCAGAAAAAAATTCGTTGGCCCTTCACTCCGTGAAGATGGTTAACCAGCGAAGCTGAAACGTGCGGCCCCGGTGTTTATTACTGGGTTAATCCCGTAGGTTCATTAAGTATTGCGGAATTATGAGGTTACACACACATTCGGCAGCGACAGAGAGAACGACGTCACTGACGGTATGACCGCAGGCCGCCGTTGTTGCTTGCCTTCGATGTCTCGAGTTTGCTCGGTGGCGTGGTTAGCAGCATTCGCCCCCCCCCCCCCCCCCTTGCCGCTTGCGATTCTTCAAAATGAAATTGCTTTAAACTAAAATCTGTCCGTTACGTAAGACAATGAATTGCTCATACCCCCGTAAATGGGGCATCCTCATTACGATGACAGAAGAGAAGTGAAATTCTACGCTGGAATGATGAGCGGCAACGCGGCAATGTGGAAGGCAATGACGACGGCAAACGAACGCGGGAGCAGTTGCACGAGCACGAGCGCAACCCGAGGGGCGCCAACGAGCCAGCTGCGGAATAAGAAGACGACGCTCGACCCAATGCTGATGGTGATAGTTTTCTGTACATACGCGATTTCGCCTAGCCGTAAACGATTTGACCCCGACATATAAAGCTTCGCTTTAAATGTCAACTCATTGTTCCCAGGCATAGTGTACTGACTGGTCTTTACAACTTTACCATGTTTGAAGACCTCTACGAGAAAGAGCAAAGGAACAAGCATCTAGACAGAGTATAAGTGCAGCCTGCGATACAAATTATTTGCCTCAAGAGCTTAGAAGCTGGTCGCAAGGTACTATGCTAGCTAGCATATGAGCTGCAAAGACGAGTTCCGCTCCCTTCAGAAATAAACACCTCAGGAGTACCTGAACTCAACACACAACAATCCCATGCCATGCAATATGGCCATAAGGAATTAGGCCAGGAGAATATATCCAACTGCCAAACACAGAGTACAACGCTAATTATGAAGACACAAACAGACATAAGATACATATCCTATAATGACGTGGGCATAACAGTGTAACAGTAGTACGGCACTACATAAAATTATATACCATACAAGTGGAGACCATTCCAGGACATCCTACATCCAGAGAAGCTGAACTGAAAGCAATCAAAGCAGCACTTGCAGTGCAATTTTGCGGAATACAACATCCTGCAGGCCTGCATTGATTCACAATGAACTTTTAGGGCCTGCGCATCACACAAGATTGTCAGGGAAATCGGGAGACTGACACGCGGCTTGCAAGCACATCGCCAAGAAATTAGAGGATACATTAGAGGATACATAGCCATGCAGACATTCCAGGACACAAGCAGTTTCATGAGCACGACATAACTAAAAATCGGACGGGTTGTTGTGTATTCATTATTAACTACCGCGGGACAGAAAGACAACGGACAAGTACGAAGCGCTCTGTGTGTTCGTTTCGTTCTTGTCCGTTCTCTTTCTGTTGCGCTGTAGTTATGAATTCATGACGGTTCACCGGACAAGACCGATGTCCCCGCACAAGTCAGCGATTTGACATCCAAATTTATTACACACGCACAGACATGCATGGACACACACACATATAAATGCTACAAGGGGGCATAGCATGAAAGAGTATCCACAGGATGAAACCAGGCATGGATGAGTGCTAACTTCCAACTAAGGTTTATTGCGAAAATTAAACTATTTATAATGTTTACCAGAAAAAAGATAGTACACGAAGGCGAGATAAAAATTGGTGCTGATGCAACCAAACACAAATAAAAACGTTACAGAAAGAAAATACAGATAAAAATCTAAGTGAAGAGTAAAAAAAAACAATCATTGCAATAGCCAGTCGTGCATGCCAGCGCCTGTCAAGTAAACATGGTTATTTTTCCAATAGACAAAATAGTTTGCTTATGCAAGGCCACTCTTCCAGTTGCTCGTGATTGGAATAGAAACGGAGCTTCTAGGAAGGTCGTCGCATGCGCGGTTTAGGATCATAATAATTTCGTTTTTTTTCTGGGGTTTGTATATTTATTTGTATTTTCTCTTTCTTTTTTGGTTATGTTTTATTTCATCAGCACAGGTTTTTATCAGGCTTTCTTGCTGTACTGCTTTCCGGTAACCTTTATAAAGCGCTGCATTTTCACAACAAACCTGCTAATTATTTGGAAGTTAGCTTACCCTGTTCATACTACTTCGCACTATACGATCTTGCAGCATTACCCAAATCAATTTTACAAAGTACACAGAAGCATCATCATAATAGCCTGGCTGTAAACGGCACCCTAGAACACATAGGATGAACAAGCAAACACAGTTTACTTAGCAATCGACAGTTTACTGACCATGTATTGAACCGAAGATACACAAAAAGGAGATGCAAAAATTTAGCCTAGCTTGCACTGGAGGCGCAATGCTAAAGAGACAGAGAGCTTATGAGCACCTAGCTAGTCCAGGCTTTTGAGCTAGACAAGCACTACCAAGTCATCCGCAGCATGTTCCGGAATTTATTTATTATTGATAGATTATCGATTACCTATTGATGTTATATCGATTGACTATCGCAAGGTATTGGCCACGTATTTGGGCTTGGCTAAGCACTACCAAGTCATCCTGAGCATTTCCGGAATTTATTTATTATTGATTGATTATCGATTACCTTTTGATTTTCTATCGATTGGCTATCTCATGGTTTTGGCCACGTATTTGGGCTAGGCGAAGCACTGCCAAGTCATCCCCAGCATTTGCCGGAATTTATTGATAATTGATCGATTATCGATGAGCTATTCATTGCCTAACGATTGGCTATCGCAATGTATTGGCTTCGTATTTGGGCTAGACTTGGCCTAGGGCTAGGCTTGGGCTTGGCATATTAAAGAATTGAAGAATTACAGACAAATTAGCTTGCTTTCAGTATTGTATAAAATATTCACCAAAATAATTCTATAGAATCAGGGCAACACTTGACTTCAGCCAACCAAGAGAACAGGCTGGCGTCAGGAAGGGATCGTTCTACGATGGATCATATCGATGTCATCAATCAGGTAATCGAGAAATCTGCGGCGTACAATCAACCTCTCCATATGGCTTTCATATATTATAAAAAGGCATTTGATTCAGCAGAAATTCCAGCAGTCATAGAGGCATTGCGCAATCAAGGAGTACAGGAGGCATACGTGAACATCTTGGCAAATACCTACAAGAATTCCACAGCTACCTTGGTTCTCCACAAGAAAAGTAGAAAGTTACCTATCAAGAAAGGGGTCAGCAAGGAGGCGCTATCTCTCCAATGCTCTTCACTGCATGCTTGGAAGACGTATTCAAGCTCTTAGACTGTGAAGGCTTAGGAGTGAGGATCAACGGCAAATATCTCAGCAACCTTCGGTTTGCAGATGACATTGTCCTATTCAGCAACAATGGAGACGAATTACAACACATGATTGAGGACCTTAATCGAGAAAGTGTAAGAATTGGGTTGACGATGAATATGCAGAAGACAAAGGCAATGTTCAGTAGCCTGGCAAGGGAACAAGAATTCAGGATCGCCAGTCAGCCTCTAGAGTCTGTATAGGAGTACGTTTATCTAGGTCAATTACTCAACGGGGACCCTGATCATGAGAAAGAAATTTACAGAAGAATAAAATTGGGTTGGAGTGCACACGGCAGGCATTGCCAAATCCTGACTGGGAGCTTACCACTGTCGTTGAAAAGAAAAGTATATAAGCATTGCATTCTACCGGTGCTAACATGTGGGGCTGAAACTAGGAGGTTAACAAAGAAGCTGGAGAACAAGTTAGGGGCCGCACAAAGAGCGATGGAACGAAAAATCTTAGGACTAACGTTAAGATACAGGAAGAGAGGGGTATGGATCAGAGAACAAACAGGGATAGCCGATATTCTAGTTGACATTAAGCGGAAGAAATTGAGCTCGGCAGGCCATGTGATGCGTAGGATGGATAACCGGTGGACCATTAGGGTTACAGAATGGATACCAAGAGCAGGGAAGCGCAGTCGAGGACGGCAGAAAACTAGGTAGAGTGATGAAGAATTTTGCAGGCGCAAGTTGGAATACGCTAGCGCAAGACATGGGTAATTGGAGATCGCAGGGAGAGGCCTTCATCCTGCAGTGAACATAAATATAGGCTGATGATGATGAAGCACTACCAAGGCATCCCTAGCATTTTCCGGAATTTGTTGATTCGATTATCTATTAGCTATTAATTGGCTATCGATTGGCTATCGATGACTGACTAAGCTTAAGTAGTCCCAACCATGCTTACCTAGACTCAGCCAGGCTCAGCTTCACTAGTTCACATGGCTATGTCCCATTGCGCTTGGCCCCTTCTGCACTACCGCCAGAATCGGCCAACGTTTTTTCCGACGCGTCACGGACTTTACAGCTGCGGTGTTAAAAAAATGTCGCAGTTTCACCCGAAAGGCGAAGCACTAATTGCGATAGCAAATTAGTATAGAGCTATACGGAGTAAGGATAGTAGTTTATCAGCTGTATAAACATAGACATGCAGCAGCAACACGCAGAACTGCTGTCGACGCCGTGGGCGTTTTGCCCGCGTTCGCACCGAACGCGCGCGGCGTTGGTGACTTGCCGGGGCCGCTGGGGGCAGGTTGTGCGGACATGTAAACTCTGCTGTCCGAACTGACAACAATCGTGCCGGGAAATCGTCCTGCGACCAGCTCGGAGGTTTTCGACGAGATCAGAACGGGACACTCGCCGAGCAGTGCCGGAAGTCTTCACCACCTTCTCGCGTCGCAACGTTTTATTGCGATAGCAATTATATGTACACTCAAAGCGCGTTTCTGCCGTTGGCGACGTCGTCGCCGTCGCCGTGACCGTCATTGTGAGGTTCCGTATGACGTCTACGGTGATGAAATCGCCGCCGCGCGCCGTATGCTGTATGTGGGAGTGAAAGCGCGCGAGGGACGCGCGCTTTCACGGGGAGCGAACGCACGGCGGAGAGCAAACGCGCGTTCTGCGCCGTGCTCTCTGAAGGGCTGCGAATAAGCGTATTTTTCCTCCTTTACAATCACCATATATTATAGAGCGAACGCGACTTCTTCCGTCGCGCGAAAGGCCGTGGAGGGACGGCAGGAATGGAGGGGAGGCGGCGTTTAGCTGGGGCACTAAATGCGTAATTATATAAAAACGCTGCGAGAGGAGAAGGTGGTAAAGGCTTCCGACGCTGCTCGCTGAGTGTCCCGTTCCGATCTCGTCGAAAACCTACGAGCCGCCCCGAGTGGCACCGGCAACAGTCACCAACGCGCGTTCGGTGCGAACGCGGGCAAAACGCCCACGGTGTCGACAACAGTTCTGCGCGTAGCTGGTGCTGCTGCATGTCCAAGTTTCTACACCTGATAAAGCTACTATCCTTACTCCGAATAGCTCGCTACTAATTTGCTATCGCAATTGATGCTCCGCATTCGGTTGAAACTGTGACAATTTTATATAAATACGCATTTGGTTCCGCAGCTAAACGTCGCCTCCCCTCCCTCCCTCAATCCCGTCCCCCATGGCCTTTCGCGCGACGGAAGAAGTCGTGTTTGCTCTCCGCCGTGCGTTCGCTCCCCATGAAAGCGCGCGTCCCTCGCGCACATACAGCATACGGCGCGCGGCGACGATTTCATCGCCGTTGGACTCTATACGGAACCTCACGGCGACGCCGACGGTAGAAATCCGCTTGTAGTGTTCATATAATTGCTATCGCAATAAACCTAATGTGTGTTTATACCAGATCCGCACACTTTAAAAACACATAGTTAAAGCTTGCTTTCGACATTGAAGCAGCCTTTCGACAGAAAGAGGAAACAGTTTTTTCAGCTTTGAGCATTGAATTGCAGGCAATTCGAGCGAGCATAATTTTTTGCAAATTTCTGCATAATTTTCTGCATAATTTTCTGTTTGGGAATACCAGATAGGTGAGTGGAGTGCTCGACGCAGTGCGGTGGTTGGAGACAAGAAGCAGGCGACATGTAGTGCGCGCGCCGAGGCGAGCTCCGTGCTGAATTCAACGACACAACGTCGAAGAACTGCACGTGAACGCGCGACACAAGAAGAAACATAACAAAAGAAAGACATCCAATCTCAAGAAACACGGAGCTTCATGAAGCTCCGTGTTATCTTGAGATTGGATGTCTTTTGTTATTTTTTTCACCTTTTGCCTCCATCAAGCAATATTGACGTTTAGCGCTCATCCAATAATACTTCAATGGGGTTTCAATATTGATGTTCAACAATGCTTCAATAATATCTCAATGGGGTTTCAATATTGATATTCAATACTGCTTCAATAATATTTCAAAGGTGTTTCAATATTGACATTCAACACAGTTCCAACATTATGTCAATGGGTATCAGTATTGGCATTCAACATATTTCAACAATGTCTCAACAGGTTTTCAATATTGACATTCAACACATCCTCAACAGTTCTTCAATGGGCTTTCAATATTGGAATTCAACATGGTTTCAACAATCCATCAATGACTTCTGAAATTGAAACGACCCAATGATCTTTCAACAAAATGTTGCGGGCCAATTCTCAACACCTCTCAACAATTTCCTCAATAATGTTTCAACAAAGCCTCAATGTGCTTTCAATGCTATTTGTTGACATTGACCAATGACTTTTCAACAACCTTTCAACAATTTTTTTGTAAGGGCAAGCAGCCAATAAGAAACCGACGAATCGGCCAGAGAGGCAGAAAAACGAGCCGCGCTGGCAGAACAGGAGAGTTCCTGAAACGGCACCAGGAGAAGGTCGGCCACCAGTCCGGGGGTTGAAGACGAGCCGTCGGGTTCCGGACCCGACGGCCCGTCGTTTTTCCTGGTGAAGCCACCAGGACTTCACCCGGCCGGGGCCTCCTGCCAACCCGTTCCTGGGCGTCGTCACTCTGCCCGATCGTCAACTGCTGCCCGAGGCCTGCGAGCGCCTGCGCCCGTGGGCAGAACGTGAGCTGTCGGGCTACGGACCCGACCTCTACACCCAGCTGCCCGGCCCGAACGCGGCCGCCGTCTGCCCGTGCTGCCGAGCCGCCGGCCTTCTCCCTCCAAGCCAGAGCTGCTACGCTCCGGTAGCCCGGTCAACGATCCTATACACCGACCTTTGGTGAGATCGACGCCACTTCTTGAACCGTCTCGTCTCCGCTTCTCCGCGTCGAGTCTATAGTGCGCACTCACACCCGCTGCCTGCCCGAACTTTTCTGTTATTAAAGTCATACTAGCCCTAAGTGTGTTTGTTTCCGTATGTCTTTTTGAGTTTTTACTTTATGGTTCTTTATTATCGTTTTTAGTTGTATTGAAAGTTTTGTGTGTGCTTTCTAGAAGAAGCGGCTTTGGCCACAATAGGGTTCTCGGAGGCTCTGTCTCAGAGAACCGTCAGAATCATTCAATAAAAGAACCTGTCATCACAACATGGAGGCTTGCGTTTGTTCTTTCTTACTTTGGCTGAGTAATCTAGTTTGAAATAACCTCCTTTAGCACGTTGTATCAATGTTCACCTAATACAGGTTAAATACATGACTAGCGTAAAAAATCTGGATGATTGTTATAAATAACACTGAAGGAACTATACCGTTTATGATTATTATAGTAATCTAATTATTTATATTTGCACAAAGCAGGCTAACTGTGGGCGGCGTCGGAGGCTGTGCTCAAAGGTGAAAAACCCTACGGCAAGAGCGCCTGACAGCTTGCCGTAGGCCTATGTTCCGGCATTATACTTAGCACGTATTGATATGACCTTCTTGTTAGAGGTTCACAGTATACTAACAGCACAAGACACAGGACAAGAAAGTAGACGACAGGCATCTCTTTTAGAATGCTAGGATGCTACGTAGAGGTTTCTACACAAGTGCGGCAGCTCGTAAAAAATTGATGTGTCAGCTTTGCGCGTTTACAAACCTAAGGACAAGACTTCTATATATATTCACAGCACACGCACCGCAGTGGACGAACCACGCTAGCGCTAAGGCTGAATTCACAACACAGTTTCAATTCCACCTTCAGTAATCACACACAGATATTTTCCGATTTCGTTGTGCGGCAGACGTGGGCTTTCGCGTTGGCGCTTATTGCTGCGTTTAGTGCAAGAATATGGCTAGCAGCAGGCACCACCTATGCGCAATACGAGCAATAAACACGCATCATTTCTCCAGAAGCTGACGCGGAACACGGGTAGCAAGGAATCTCGTTGCGCCGGCACGACGTCTTCGCTGCCGCCGAATTCCGAATACTGCATGCGCGGTGAGGGTTGCTATTTGGGCTTGTTGACAGATAATCTTGCCATTTTTTGTAGCGCAGGAAGAACGACACGGACATTGAAAGCACACGAGACAACACACAGCGCTGAACAACCAGCTGCGAACAACTGTGAACGTCCTCCCTGTCTGCTGACACTGAATTTCAGGAACCGCAGTTGCAAATATAAACTTGAAGACATCTCTCAATTACAAAACAGGCGTATTATTTGCTCCTAGTAAAGGCAAGTCAATGAGATTATAACGAACATGTTTGTTTTTCGTTACACTAAACAATTATTCCCCGTGTACCACTAAACACGGCAGCAATCAACCTTCGGCGTCGCACCATCCGCATGGTTGAAATCGCACTCATGTGGACTGGGCCCTATAACAACCGCATTGCGATGCGTGCGACTGCACCAATTTTGGTCTCTCCAGTCGCGGCATGTGAAATAGCGTTGACGCGTTTCTCAGTGTTCGCAAGCACTGGTGCGTGAAATAGTTTGGAAGCGACACGCCTGCTTTGCTGTTGCGGCGCTAGATGACGTCGAGTGTTCTTAGGGAAGCACGAAAGAGAAATCTTGATGCAGCACATGCCTGATACATCGCATTACGTTCTGTCGCTATTTATTCAATGCTAAACGCATTAACGTCAAAATTTACGTCATCGTTAGATGGGATCTGTCGCATTTTTTTTTCTTTTCACACAGCACGAGAGGTGTTTTAGGGTCCATTTTAAATGAGGACTACGAATGAAGGGCTGCCGTACAAATCAGGACCACATAAGTAACTGGACTGTTTATTCCTGACGCCCTGTTTTACTGAAAAGCCCGCTCTAAGAAAAGACATTTGAGGTGTCTTTACATTTAATAGTTCATAGCGTACATAAGCTGACCAGCGTCATTAGTGGTTTTTAGCCACTGGCAAATGCTGGTCAGTTTGTGATACTGGTGACGCCCTGGGATGGTTGTCATGTATTTTCCCTTTTTCATTCACGTATACTGAATTTATTATTATTAGATTTTGCTTTGTTCACGCTGTATTCATATGTAATTTATCGGAAGGTATCGTAACCTTTATTTCAACTAGAAAAGCAGTTATATAAATGTCATGGCAACCGTTGCGAATAACGTAACCAGGCTTCAGTGTGTGTGGGATCTGCGAGTTCGTGTTTGTGTATAAGGCAAGTTAGCCTTAGTACTAGAAGCCTTGAATAAAGTTGCCTCGTTGTTTCAACGTCTATATATCATTCTGCGTATCATACTAATATAAAGTTATTGACGGTGTTTGGGCTAGCCTTGTACATTACATGGCTGCGCGGGTTAAAACATAAAATATAAATCAGCAACAAATGGTATGTTATGTGATTTCACGTCTCATAGATATAATTGGGCTTAAAAGATGCAACAGTGGTGATTGTAAAATTCATCTTCTCTTTATTCTGAACGGAGCTCCCATAACTGACCTTAGCTTTGCACGAAACACTGGATTCTTTGTAGCGAGACTCTTTGCAGAGCAAGTAGCACGCCGTATCGTGCAGCCTCCATGGATAGCACAAACGACAGCCTGAACATTTATTCTTAACTTAAAGAACCCAACGAAGCTGACCGTATATGTATCATCTATGTCTTCATGCAGGGAGGTGCCGGTGGATATTTTCGTTCTTGTCCTACACAATTCCGAACCCGATATCAACTTTCTTAACTGCCGCATGGTGCCACCAACCATACTAACCATGGACGTCCTCGAAGATGTTACAAACAGTTCGTTTTACGGCATCCGCATGGTAAGCAGTGGTACTCTGCGCTTTTCCGTAATGCGTGATCAGGATGGACTGTTTTATATATCACATGTAATGTAATGCACAGACCGTATAAATGTGGAGGGGCGTCTGCGTAACCAGGCGTTTGATGTGTTGCGACAGCACGTACACCAGAACACGAGAGTTGGACCTTCCTGCGTTTAACCGTGCGTGGCTTAGTTGTGTCCGGGAAAAAGGGGATGGACGAAGCTGTTTGTTTGGACATTTATGTCCCCTCGCCGTAGAGAACGCACTTCGTTGGCATCTGCTTAACCTATACAGCACCCACGGGGGAAATGGATAGCTGCCATTTCCTATCCACATCTCCTACCTTCGTCTTTATCTGTCTCTTTCAATTTTTCCTGTCCTCTCTTTATTTTCCTTTTACTTCCGACTCCACGGGCAGCAAGGGTTTTGCATTATATCCATCCTTGGATATATGTATTTGGTCATAGTGTAAATATATTGATGGCGTGCGCAGAACGAAATACTTCAATCCTGTGTCGTCCTCTGGTTGGTCTCCTTGGTGGGTGGCGGCCATCTCCGCCGAATATAGCAATATCACTTATGGAATCATGTTTCCCTGAACTCGCTGATCGCTCCTTAAAGAGGCGGCGTAGCGAAGAAACCTTAAGTTTATTTATGCAGCCGAAGTAAATTTTCCCACGGTACAGCGTAATTCCGCGGTACCTTGGGAAACCGTGTCTAGGTTTCGTGCTTCACGAACGAAACCAAGACTATTCACACAATATCTCATCCTGTTGTGGCAAAATCATTGACAGACTCAATCGGCCCTTGCTACAAAGTATCCAAGATAGGAAGCCGCGACCTACTTCTTGAAGTTCGTGACAAGACGTCGTACAGCAAATTGTCCAAACTAATAGCTTTTGGAGACATCCCCGTTTCAGTGGCCCCACACAGATCCTTGAACACTGTCCGTTGTGTCATCTGTGTAGATGACCTGCTCGATCTTAGTGAAAGTAAGCTACTCGAGGGTTGGCAAGATCAGAATGTAGTACAGGTCAAGAGAATAACCATCAGGTGCGACGACAAGGAAATTCCCACAAAGCACGTAACCATAACCTTTGGAAAAAGCAACCTACCAGACTCAACATAAATTGGAAACTGCAAACTCCGTGTACGGCCATACATTACGAATCCACGCCGATGCTTCAAGTGTCAGCTGTTCGAGCACGGTTCGCAAAGCTTCCGAGGGAGCACTATGCAAAATGTGCATCCAACCAGCACCCCTCTCACACCTGCACTTCCACCACCCACTGTGCTAGTTATGACGGAGTTCACCCTGCGCACTCCCGTTCGTACCCGACGTGAAAAAAAGGGAAATCGTCGAAATCAAAATTAAACTTAAGCATTCATTCTAAGAGGCACGCAAATGCTTCTCTGTGAAGCAGTCTAGTTCGTCCTATACCGATGTGACGCACCGGGGCGCAGCGCCGCAGCTTTCGGCGGCTGCAAAAGAGTCACACGGAGTGTGACGGCGGTCACGGCATAAGCGCCCCTCCCCCCCCCCCCCCACATCCGGCTGTAGTAGCCAGCGCTGTCTTGCCCCCTGCCAAAGAGGACCAGCAGACCCCCGGGTCTGCCGGACCCAGGGCCACTGCCCGTGTAGATAGGCCCGAAACGACCGCGAACGTGCCCGCCGAGCGGGCACTATCCACCGCCTCAGCTTACTGAAGCTGAAACAAATTTGACGTCAGGAATTTGGAATCACAGCAGTTTGGAATCACTTTACGTCATAGCGCCCCTGGTCGTATAATCGATAGCAACGGCGATTCACTTGTTGCCGGGTCGCGACTCAGGAAAAGGACCGAAAAGGTCTAAATCAACACGGAAGAATGGTTCGGTCGGGATGGAGAGCGGCTAAAGCAGTCCAGCCGAGGGCGCGGCAGGACGTTTCCGACGCTGGCATTTATCGCAGGCGGTAACGTAACGTCGAACAGACTGGGCGAGACAGCGCCAAAAGAAGCGGCGCCGGACACGGTCATACGTGCGGGATACACCAAGGTAACCAGCAGTTGGTTCGTCGTGAAGCTCATGTAGGACGTTGAACGCAGATGTTTAGGCACAACGAGAAGCAGCTCAGGGTCATCTGATTGGACGTTACGACGGTAAAGTGTGCCATTAACGTGGACTAACATGCGCAGGGAGGCATCGTTAGGTGCGGATTGCAGCCGGTCAATGAGCGATCGCAAAGACGCATCACTACGTTGTTCGTCACCAATCTGGAGAAACTGAGACATAGACATAACGCAGGGGCTAGGTTCGATGTCGGATCCGTCTGGTTGGCCAACAGGGTAGCGGCATAAGCAGTCCGCGTCCAGATGGAGACGGCCAGACTTGTAGGTAACTGAGTAAGAGTACTCCTGAAGGCGCAGCGCCCAACGACCAAGTCGTCCGGTAGGGTCCTTCAGTGAAGAAAGCCAACAGAGAGCATGATGATCAGTGACAACACGGAAAGGGCGGCCATAGAAATAAGGACGGAATTTCGAAACGCCCAGACAAGGGAAAGACATCCCCGTTTCGTAATAGAGTAATTGCGTTCAGATTTCGATTGGAGACGACTTGCGTACGCAATAACACGATCAATGCCGCGTTGGTTTTGGGCTAAAACTGCACCAATGCCGTGAACACTAGCATCTGTGTGCACTTCTGTGGGAGCAGCTGGGTCAAAATTGGCAAGAATAGGTGGAGTCGTGAAGGTGGCGATGAGCTCACAGAAGGTATCAGCTTGTGAAGGACCCCAACAAAACGGGACGTCTTGTTTTAGAAGGTCAGTGAGTGGACGTGCGAGCGCCGCAAAGTTTTTCACGAAACGGCGAAAGTAGCAACACAGCCCCACGAAACTACAAACGTCATGGACAGACCGTGGAACGGGGAAGTTCGTCACAGCGCGTACCTTCGTTGGGTCTGGTCGGACACTGGAAGCGTCAACGAGGTGGCCCTGCACAGCAATTTGACGAAGAGCGAAGTGGCACTTCGACGAACTTAGCTGGAGGCCAGCTCGTCGGGAAATTGCTAGAATGGTCGAAAGCCGCTCAAGGTGTGTTGCGAAAGTGGGGGATCACGTCGTCCAGGTAACATAAACACTTCGACCAACTATATCCTTGAAGCAGTGTGTCCATAATTCTCTCAAAGGTGGCTGGTGCGTTGCAGAGACCGAAAGGCATGACCTTGAATTGGTAAAGGCCGCCAGGGGTCACGAAGGCGGTCTTCACGAGATCCAGGTCGTCTATAGCGATTTGCCAGTAGCCAGATCGAAGGTCTAGGGATGAAAAGAAGGTGGCACCATGGAGGCAGTCGAGGGCATCGTCACTACGTGGAAGAGGGTACACGTCCTTTTTGGTGATTTTGTTGAGGTGCCGAAAATCAACGCAGAAACGCCAGGAACCGTCTTTCTTCTTTACTAATACGACGGGAGAGGCCCAAGGACTAGATGATGGTTTGATGAGGTCCTTCGCAAGCATTTTAGCCACTTCTTTTTGAATCACTTCGCGCTCTGATGCGGACACAGGGTATGGTCGAAGGCGAATGGGCAAAGAGTCTCCAGTGTTGATACGGTGGGCGACACACTTAAAGTGGCCCAGGGGTCGATTACGGATGTCGAAAATGTCGCTGTATGAGGCGAAAACTCAGCAGAGAGCGTCGGCCTGGTCAAGCGAAAGGTATGATCCAATCATGGTGCGAAAAATCCTGTCGTCAGAACTTGGTGACGGGGAAACTTCAGCTTCTTCAGGTGAAGAAGCTGAATTTTTTTCGTATTTACGTACCGAAAAAATGCTCAGCGAAGTTTAACGTGTTTTAGTGAGTCACTTTGTTCATTACAAGCCGTAGGCGAAGTGACGGACAGATTCAGACAGTGTGATATTGGCGAAGTAATAAATGGTGAAAGTTGCAAAAGCTCTCACAGCACTGCTTTGCTAGACTCCATTCAATTGAAAACTGCGTTTGTAATGATGAAAGCGTCAAGACAGGAAATGATACCCCACTGCACAATGTTATATATGTGTACCACCACAGGTGACGGGCAACGAAACCATCTGTTTATTAAGACTGAATGTAGCAACATAGCAAGGTGCTGTTTCACAATATGGCACCCTTTCATGTGCACTTCTGGCAAGCTGCTGTATGCACTGATGCATAAACACATTAACAGGTGTAAAGACGAAGTAACTGTGGAAGCCACGTGATGCTTTTAACATTTTGTATCTGTCAATGCTTCTGTTGTTACAGCTGATAGAACTTTCTTTAGTGCAAGCTCGTTAATCACGTTGCGGCAACTGCACAAGAAGCAAGGTCAGAATAGCAGGAGAAAACAAAGCAAGATGGCAGACTGAGGAGGCAAGGTAGACGAGAGAGAAAGGCTTTAATGACATCGAAGAGGCGAGCCCTGTTATTTACAGGACTTGGTGCTTTGAATGAGACGAGTTAATGAAATTGTAAAGAAAGATGTGGCTGCTGCATGCTTACAAGAACAAGCGCAAAAAGAAAAGGACAGAAATATAAATAAACACATACATGCACGGAAGCACTCACATATTGACACACATGCACGCAATCGCGAGTGCGAAAACTAAGATCTAAAATACAAAAAAGGGAAAATTACAAATATACACAAACACGCAAGGAAACACGCACACACATTTAACGCAGACGCGAGTAGAACTATTAGGAGTCAGTTCACAAGCAGGTGTGCCTACTTTGTCGTACTTTTTTTAATGTACATATTGGCTCTGTTGCCTTCACTGTCATGGGAATTTTTTAGTAGCGACGTATCACTACAATCAAAAGGCAGCGGAAATCTGTGTTGTGGGAAAGCAAGTCGAGCACTGGCAGCACAACGTATGCGGGATTGTGTCACAGCAAGCATTCTATAGCTGGTGCGTGCAGTTAGCGAAGAGTTCTAAGCCACACAGCGACGCGAATTCATGCCAAGCTCCCTTGTAACGCCACCAGTGTACCAGTCATAATTTTAGATTAGCACTGAGGCTGACATTAAGGAAACAAACGCTGCTCCCAAACGCCTGACCGTTAATAATCCAGTGACATTCGCTCAAGCAGCGCGTGTTAGTCAATGATTGTTAGCATTTGCGGAAAGCAATCAATCGACCGTGCTACACAACACTCGAACGACGCTGCTAGACGTTCGGCTGTCTTATCACACTGCTGCCAAATATCGGTTGTTTGCGCGCTGAGCTGGCAGCAACGAATCTTTGCGGTGGAGGTTGCTTTCGCAAATCTTTTCTGTTCAGAAACTCGTGGGTTAGTTACATCCGCGTACGCTTTTCTCATTTATTCTTATAATGGTTTTGCTCTATCACTTCGCCACGTCCGACAAGAAGCGCAGGGGCACAGTACACAAACACACCCGCCGCTCATAGTAGGTACCAGACTTTGGCCGACTTTCCTCGTCGTAACTTCACTTAGGAGCAAAACAAAACACCATGGAACAAACACGCGCGATGTTTGTTTGATGCGGTATGTCGCCGCGCGATCCTGTTTCCAGACAAAGCGCGGCGCAGCGTCACCGATGTTCGCTGCAATCTTTCTTCGCCAGCTCACGGCTCAGAACAAACACACGCGGCACAGATTGTACATCGTATGCTCATAATAATATTTCCGGCATGACTCACCACCATAAACAATTCGAATTCACTCTGACAAATGGAGACGTACACAGCTGACGCGACTCGGCCCAGCTCGAAGCGATGGCGGCCATGTTAGGCATGTTCCCCGTCGGCGTGGTCACCGGCCGTTCGGCTCATGACGTCACCTGAAGTGTGCGCCTATTCGCGGAGCCTCGTGTGCTACCGTCTTTGAGGGGCAAATGCGGCTGCCTTCTAAAAGGGTACAAAAAGCACCACGTGACCTTCTCCGAGCAAGCGGCGGGTGGAGAAGGGAACGAGCGGCGCACACATACAGAAAAAAAGAAAAACAGGCGTTGCATCGTTGATGTCCAAGGAGGTTAAAAAAAAACTTTTTTCAACCTCCTTGTTTAACGTCACGTGGCGGCGGCGGTTGTGGCGACAGTCGACTGCGATGTGAGAGAGACCGCGATCGCCCGGGGCCTAGTGAATTGCGCGGTAGGCCTCGGAAGTACACTACGGCCGAGGATGCCCGCCAAGCGATAAACGAGGTGCGCCTGTGTGAAGGTGTGAAGCGGCGGGAGCGAGGTGTTCGACCGCGAGTGCTGCTTTTCCCTGCTGAGAGGATGCAGCGTAATGTCGAAGAGAAACGTCGTTGGCACGAGTGTGACCCCGCATGCGAGTGCGCGAAGCCGCAGCTAAACGTCGAAAACGAGCCGAGGAATCCGAAGTGCTAAAGCAGCAACGCGATGATGTGAGGCGGCGTATTAACAAGTGTGCAGCAAGCTTTCGCCGTCACGTGTTCCAGGAGTGTAATATGCTGCCGAACATTTCACCCTGCAGGGCAGGGCCATTACTCACCTTGCAGCCAATCACCACAACTGGCCTCGTGACATGATGTATGCTGTGTCCGTGGGCATGGCTGGCAGGTGGTACGCACCATGTCAACAGGGTGACATGTCGAGGACGGGGCCCACAGGCTACTCGCTCGGCAGCGCATGCGGGTCCTCGTGCAAGAAATTGAACCTTATTCGAGCGCATCAGATCACCGAAATTGCGCGGGTGAGCAAAGACAGTTTTTCATAATGCTGTTGAATATGCCGTGTGTTTCAGCGAACACTTTCAAACATTTTTAAGAGTTGCCTGTTGCAGGTAGCACAATTCTAGTTCATGAGCTGGTCTACTCTAAGAGGCGCACATTACTTACACAGAAAATTCAAATCCATGATCGAATGATTAACAAACATTCACTAAATATGTTTAGGTAATTACCTTATGGCCATTGTTGCAATTTACAAATTGTAGCCGTGGAGTTCACAAGACGGTTCGAGTTGGAACTAATCCCCAGGATGACACTAGTTTTGAGATATTCAATCCTGAAATTTGCGGAGAAATTCATTGCATTCCAGTTACTTTTGTACTCCAATGCCTAAAACCACGTATTGTCAAGAAAGTAACTTGAACGCCAATGCATTTCTCCGAAAAATTTGGGAATTACATGTCGGGCTACAACATGGGCCATAAGGTAATTACCTAAAACATAATTAGTGAATATTTCGTAATTATTCCATTGCGGTTTTGAATTTTTTGTGTAAGTATGTGCGCCTCTTCGAGCAGACCTGCTCATGAACTAGAATTGTGCTATCTGCAACAGGCAACCTTTAAAAATGTTTTAATGTGCTCGCTGAAGCAGCCTGTTATATATATATATATATATATATATATATATATATATATATATAGGGTGTCCCAACTATCGTGCACCACGATGTCAAAATATGCAAATGCCACGTAGCTGCATAGAACCAAGGTAATCTTGTTTGCCGTCGCTTGGAAATGCTCCGACACTTTTTCGCATTCGCCTCATTACATAATTAGTCGTACCTAATTAATGAACTTCTCAAATGTTATAATTAAATTAAAAGTGGCAAGGAGAAAATGGTAGCGCAACATGAAAAAATTGCCTGCCCTCCTGCGCCGCGAACGTGAATGTCCAGCGACGCTGTTTCAAACACCACACATATCAAACACCACACATGGGCATTGTATTCACGCTATTCTTCTGGTGTCATTAATTTGCGTGGTCTCTACGTGGCAGTCTTAGCATGAACTCAATGAGTTGCTAGATGGGTCTCCTTTTTATATATGAAAGCGTGGTGACGTCACTGAGTATATATATATATATATAT
Source organism: Dermacentor silvarum (assembly GCF_013339745.2). Taxonomy (NCBI): domain Eukaryota; kingdom Metazoa; phylum Arthropoda; class Arachnida; order Ixodida; family Ixodidae; genus Dermacentor; species Dermacentor silvarum. The sequence goes on along the minus strand of NC_051157.2, from coordinate 152,440,720 downwards.
ATATATATATATAATAAGGTTATAAAATTATCATATATATAATAAAATATTTCAAATGTATAAACAAAAATCGGGTCCCTCGGGAGTGTTTCTAGGTCCGACGAGGCGGCGTAGCCAAAAGCTAGGGAAGCTGTAGCCCAAATGTAGCCAAAGACAAAAAAGATGCAAAAATTTCGTTGCCAATATAGCCATTTTTATTTGCAGTTTTATTTGTGTATACATTTTCACATTCGATTACGGCAATCTTTTTTTCCACAACCCGTCGTAACAAAATGTCCGTGCCACCATGACGGCCGGCCCTTGACATCAACAACAGCGACATCATGCTTGCACAGCACACATTTTGGTTGGACCCGGAAGCTCTTAAGTTCCAGCGAATCGCTGGAGAGGGCGAAATCCGTGCTTCTATTTTATGACAAATAGTACTAAGTCATTATTTTTGGTTATTTACAGTAATATTAACTACGAACTCTGCTTTTTAGCTGTCGTGAACGCAAAATAATCTTCGTCATCATCGATCTCTCACGTCATCTCTGCCTACGGCGTAGAAGTTCAGCTGTCCAGCGATCTGTGACGGCGACGTGCTCACGGCTTCTTTTTTTATGAGCTAAAACAAGTTTTTTGCGCTATGATATTTTGTGTTATCTTTCTCATTGTCCTATCTTGTTTTCTCGTTTTTTTTTCAATTAGCTTGGCCCGGTATAGCCGTCATCTTAGGTCTCTAGCATGGCAAGAACATACGTTAAAATAAAGTCTCCGACAACAGATGCCACTCACTGTCTGAATTGGTATAAGCGAAGCTTTAAAAGATTGCTGCGGAAAACTGCACACAAGTATAAGAAGGGCACAGTAGTTTTCGGCGACGAGCATGTCCCGCCCGTAACTCGCTCGAAATGGTAAAAGCCGCGACGGCGCACAAAGAGCAAAGGTAAACAACAAATTGATAACCGTGCTTATGCTGTCAAACCGGTTACTGTCAAAAAATCAAACTATGCTAATGTGCTAATAAAGGTTTAGAATAGGGGCCCCCAAAGATCTTTGCGGGTGTTAGTTGGGGCATGCAGCAGTGAAGAGTTTTAGAATAGGCGTTTTGCGTTTGCGGATAGCGTGTTCCGCTTGCAGCGTCACTACGGCACCAAAGAAAAGCTGTTAGAAATAACAAAATAAAATATACCATTTTATGATAAGAAGAATAACATAGATTTTCGTGTTTTAGCGTTTAATTGCAATTTAGAACTGATTTTATTAGCAGCAAGCACCTTGTTGCGCTTAGTTTTGAGTAACCAACTTTGCATATCTTCAACCAGCCAAGTCAACCCGTGTTAGGCCTACGAGCCATTAAATCGACAATTGAATTCGGAATCAGCGTCGTCTAATGAATTAATCTTCATTACACATGTTAATTGAGAGAAAGCGATAACCGAATTCACTACTCCTAGCTTACGAACTTCACGCGTTACCACGAATCGAGCCCAGTTTGGTGCTAGGTTAGAGCCGTCGCTTCGAGGGGTGCCGCCATGTTCGTTGACGAAATATTTTGGGCAGCTTTTGGGGCTCCTGCTATATAGATGAAATAGCTTGCCCGATGCAAAATCCAAATTTGCGTCTTGCGGAGGCGCAATGGCTTCGACGCTATTTCTTTGGGACCTCAAAATGTTTTAGGCCCCTATTCTAAAACTCTCTAATAACTGCTGGGGTTTTACGTGCCAAAGCGACGATATTATGAAGCAGTGGGGGACTCCGGATTGACTTTGGCCACCTCGCGTTCTTTAACATACACCTAAGTACATGGGTGTTCCTGCATTTCGCCTTGATCGAAAATGCGACCGCCATGGCCGGAAATCAAACCCGCGTCCTCGAGCCAGCAGCGCGACACCACACAAGCTAAGCTAACTCGGTGGGTGAAGTTCATTTGACGTGGTGCACTGATGTCAATATGGCAACCATGTTTTCATATTAGCACAATAATTATCTGCATCCGTGGCGTTACGGCCAAACCATCTAGAAGTAAAAGCACCAGAACCCACCTTTGGCTCGGGGTCTTGCTCCCATTCTTTTTTATACGTGCTCGCATACTTGGCCCACTTCCCCATGCTTGGATTCTCCTCTCTGAGGAGGATCGCACGAGTAAAGCTTCGCACGAGAAACCTGGAGTAGGTAGAAGCTGTGTTTGGCGAGATACTTCACCCAGAAGACATGACGATGAGCACACTGGAGCTGTCATCCACCCGTGCTTCCATTCTTTCATGTCGGCGCCAGAAGCGCCCGACCGGCCCCGACCCAATCTTATTGCTCTCCCTTCATGAGCATAGCATTGTTAGTAAAGTGTACTGTGAAAGACCCACTACTCTCAGGTTCATCCCGATGCCCGGAGATCGGGTGCATAACGGTCAAGCGGGTGTCAGTTTAAGTACATCAAAGATCAAAGCCACTGGCTCAGACAACGGCGCAGAGAGGGAAGGGAAGGTGCGGGGGCTCATTTCGCGCACGCACACACACACAGACACGCCGGCCAGCTGAGCCAGCTAAAACGTAGCCCTTGATATTTGCTTCTACCCGATCAGAGCCACCTCTGGAGCGTGGAATTAGGGCGCCACTTATAGCCCCAACCAAGCCAAGTCGCAGATTTTGAGTAGGCCCAAATATAGCCACATAGCCAACTCGTCCAAGTCGACGCCAAAAATTTTTTCCTGAGCCCAATTTGGCTATAAATAGGCAAACCTCGCAACACTGACCAGGTGGTGCAGCCTCGGAATTGCGGTCTTGCAGGAACCAAAGGCTCTAAGCCATGCTGAGGTTTAGCAGGAACCAAAATGCCCTAAACCGTCCCCTGGCGCACACCTGGTCTAGTTTTCTTCTCTGACCTCGTTCTGACGAGTGCACACAGCAGGTCAGCGGAAGGAGCCGCCGCCCGCCTTGGCAGCAGAGACCACACCGCACCAGAGAAAGAGAGAACCACGCACCGGAGGGACGTAACCGTTCTTGATGTGGTGTTGGCGCGATCGCGCGCATGATGACACCTGCGCTGGCGATGCCCTACTCAAACGGCAGCGCCGGGAGCTGCAGCAGCGCGTACAAGACCACGCCACCACCAAGACCCATGCCAGGCTCTATGACGGCGAGGGAGGAGGAACCGGCGGCATCACGGGTCATCGAACACGAGAGGTGCCGCTCGCACCGTGGAAATGGTCAAGCGCCATGGCCGAGCAGGAGCCGCTACTAGCCTTGGAACGGGCACCTCCAGCCTTCCCCCCGACCATGGTCCGTCCCGGAACGCAGCCCGGCCCCCACGTTACGGGCGCCAATGTGGAAAAACGCCTTGGTGCCGCAGTCCACGGCAGCAGGCCCCAGTCCCGGCCGGCCGCGCCCAAGGGCGCCCAGCCGTAGCTCGCGCGTTCCTCGCACCACTGCTCGAGCGTCCGTGCTCTTCTTTGTCCACCGTTAGCTCCAATCCACTACCCACGTCAGCGTTCCGACAATATATATATATATATATATATATATATATATATATATATATATATATACATACATATGCTGTATGCCTGCTTGCAATGAAAGATAGGCAGTTTTCCTTCCATTGTTAACCTGCAGCTTTGTGTTTAGCCACAAAATTTTCCGAATGAACCAGAGGTATATAGTTTCGCTGTAAAACTTCCGATACAGCTTTCTGTGCCCAATACACGCTACATAAAAGTGTTTTACAGAGTGTGAAAAAAACCCGCGACTGCATGGAAAATGCCTCGGCCGGCCAGTCGCTCGGCTATTTTCCGTGTGTTCGCGGGATTCTTTCACTCTCGGTAGCACATATTCAGCAACAGAAAGCTTTATCAGGAGTTTTTCGCGTTGCTATGCAATTTTCGACAGACGCTTTTAATCTCATTATAATATTTAAGAAGTTGAATAATTAATTAGGACTAATTATGTAATTAGGCGAAATAAAAAAAATAATCTATCTCCATGCGACGGCAAACAACATTACCTTGGGTCTATGCAGATACCTGGCATTTGCATATTTTGAAACCTTGGTGCATGATAGTTGGGACACCCTGTATCAGGGTGTTTCACTTTACTTTAGCAATACTTTAAAATATGCAAATGTCACGTACCTAGACAAAACCAAGGTAATGTTGTTTGCCGTTGCTTGGAGATACTTAGATTATTTTTTTGCGTTCCGCCTAATTAGTCATTTAGTCCTTAATATTTAATCAACTTCTCAATTGTCATAGGTGAAAAGTGTGAATGCGAAGATTATAGAGCTACATCAGAAACTCCCGATACAGCTTTTTGTTGCTTAATACGTGCTACTCGTACATAAAAGTGTTTTTCTGAGCGTGAAAGACGCCCGCTAAATGTTTAGCGCCACCTCCGCAGCTGTGACGATGGCCGCGTGCTTGACTCCAAAGGGGCGTACATCAGCGCTGCCCAATACACACAAGTTGAGCCGGAGTTAGCCAATCATGGTCGCTGCTTGCGCGATTGCGCTCTCTATAATGCGTAACCTTCACAGCTGTAACATTGGAAGAGTGGCTGAGAGGCAGCATCTTGCTTTGCCAATATGTTGGTGCTGAGATGGAGTCCTCGCGGTGTAATGAGAAATGTATCCTTGTAATTTTCTCGCAATAGATCTGGGATACTAGATAGAGACAGATACAGACTGGCGGACTTCAAAGCTACAAAGGGAGAGGAAATTTATAAGTTATCTTTGTAATACTTGCGCCGAGCTTCGCATATGCAGTATCGAACCCGGAGCTTTACTCGGTACACGAAGAGGGCAAAGTGCGTCACGAGATGGCGACCAATCTTGCAAGAATTAAAGACGAGTTACGTAATTTTCACTGAAGCAGCTGTCTCATCCTCTTTGTTATAACAGAAATCTTACCTCCCTTCCAACCCGACTCGCTCCAAAAATGTGGCAATACCAATTTACAGACTGGAAACTGCAAAATATTAGGCAAGCCACTATGAGCACTTTTCTTTTGCGAAGTAACCCCCTTGTGTTTGGCTGCATTTCAATTCTCTGTTCCGAATAGTGAGGTTATGTTTATTTCATAGACCAGAAAAAAAGTCTGAGTCATAAGTAATGTTCGTGTTCATTTTCGGTCATGGTCTTGTCTCTGCGAGCCTTTTTAAGATCTATTATATATTCAAGGTGCAAGTAGAAATCAGCTTGCACAAGACAGGGGTAATTGGAGATTACCTTCTTCCTACAGCGGACATAAATATTGACCCTTTTCCCGGCGCTCCCGTGGGCCCTGCCATGTTTGATCACGTTGTGACGCGTCCATTGCATGCCTGACGCTGATTCGGTGCAGCAAACCTCCGTTTCGACGCATATCGTAGACGGTGACTGTGTTGACGGCACTAAGTCTTGGCCACAGCTTTAGAGGACATTTAAGTGCTTTCAGAGCTCATTACGCCTTGTCCAAACGGCGCTAGAAATGTATTCCAAGCTGTCCAAACTTTACGCTTATGAATTAAATCGGGATCAGTGTGCTCTTCCTTCTTTATATGACAAACATTTTGAAGCCGCGGCTTGTCATCTTTCTGACTCAGTAAAGTTGCTCGGTGCGGCCACTATCTTGAATGTTTATTTTGAGCCTAATCACTCGCGGCTGTGCTCTGCTGTGACAGCTTTGTTCTTGCTGAGCACAAAGCTTGGAATGTAAATGTTCTGTACTTTGTGGTAGCTTGTAGCAAATACGTGTTATTGCTAGTCCCTCGCTTACTCTATGGGCTGTCACGAAACGTTCAGTTTCCAACATTCGTGTCTTGTCGGTGTAGTCGCCGTCACTCATGCTTCGGTACAATGATTCAAGTGCACGCCCATTCACTTATCATGGACACGTTGGCGATAGAATGGGCATAAGTTTGCGTGCGAATAGAGTGGCTGTGTGTATAACGTGCTAGAAACTTACTATGTCAGTATAAGTGGCGCTACTTCCTTTTGCCATTCATGTTGAAGAGGTTAGCTATACAGCGCGGGCGGATGAGTTTATTTTTTTATCCTCGAGAAAAGCCGCGCATCGCGAAGGGCCGGCAACACAGGCAGTTCTTATGTAGCAGCGGCGACCCAGGTTGATTACATTCCTTGAAACGCGAATCACTATTTTGCAGACAGGAAGAGAGCTGTGTGGATCAGAGAACAAACGGGGATAGCCGATATTCTAGTTGACATTAAGCGGGACAAATGGAGCTGGGCAAGATATGTAAAGCGTAGAATGGATAACCGGTGGACCATTAGATTTACAGAGTGTGTACCATGAGAAGCGAAGCGCAGTCCAGGACGGCAGACAACCAGGTGGGGTGATGAAGTTAGGAGATTTGCAGGCGCAAGTTGGTATACGCTAACCCAAGACAGGGGTAATTGGAGATCGCCGGGAGAGGCATTCGTCCTGCAGTGCACATAAATATAGGCTGATGATGGTGATGATGATTATTTGCTGTTCACTACCGCACAAGTCTTCCCTTTATTGTTTAACATTTTGCAGCATGAATCGGGCACAGTTCATTAGCGAACACCTAGTTGCATTTCCGACAGCTGATCGCACAGTAATAGGGCAGAAGCAGTAATGGTTTCCTATTCGTGCGCATTCGCTGAGGCAACGTATGGCGCGTCGCCGAAAGCGCCATCTCGTTCCTCTAGAGCAAACTGCTCCACGTAAGGGGTCAATAAGCAGATGATGATAATGATGATGGTTATATTGTCACGTAGTCTAAAAGATTAAGTAGAAAGTCATTTTCATAAGTGTGGCTTCATGAGCACCACAGTATGTGGTTAGAATTACCGAAAAGCTCACCGCAGTTTCTTAGTGGCTATGTCGCTGAGCTGCTGGGCTAAGTGTCACGTGTTTGATCGTGGCCGCGGCAGTTGCGTCTCAGCGAGTGAGAAGTGCAAGAATGTGCTCGTACTACGATTTAGTTGCACGTTAAAGAACCTTATGTGCAGAATTTTTTCTGTCGTCCCCACTACGGCCAGTTTGATAATGAAATCATGGTTTCGCCGTGGATGCAAAACCCCATAATTTATTTTAATTTCAGAACAATCAAAGTTCGACGGCTGTTCAACGTCTAATTGCAGTTGATGGACGACAATGTCGTATTTGATGACCTCATGGGGTCAGATTGGGGTGTGCGAAACGCATGATTTATTACGAGATCCGCGCCTAAAGCCACAGCGTTTGATATAAGCAAACTAGAAGGTTAATCGCCTGAATTTTCTCGTACCTAATCATCATCATCATCGTCGTATTCATAACAATGACAGCCACCGTCACAGTCAACACATACCTAGTGCTTCCACTTGCGCATGCCTATTGAGCCCAGTGGCACACAACCTTGTCGTGCATACCCAGCGGCCCCAGAAGCCCAAGTTGCACTTATATTTAGGCTGTACTATCCTCAAAATTGCTCACGAAAGGGGCAGAACTGCTGAGAAACAGCAATACGCGAGACTGAACGTTTGGGCTAACTCGCCGAGAAAGACATTTTCTTCAGTGTTTCTCTGACGCTTTTACGGACATATGCCGGGAACCTTCTGGAGAGAGAAGAGCTCCTATGCCGTAAATTAGGGCTGTATTATTTCCACGAAATAATTGGGACTGTAAATTGAATTTTCTCGTAGGCATGTGTGCATTTTATTCAGTATCCTGGGCGACATATTGTTACACATATATTTTTTTTAGTTTGCGAGAAAAACAGAACGGTCATCGTCACAGTCATCATTAATTTGGAATGCATATAATTTGGGGTGCATATAATTTGGAACGCGGTTATTACACTCAAGGCAACAGATTGTTCCCGCATGCTCGAACGGGACATGGTACAGTATTGCACTTGTCCCTACACGCCAGTGGGATATATGGGTGCTTTTGAGCGACTGGTGCGAATTCTACTGTACAATCTCTATCGCATAGTCTTATATGCCCGGTTCCATATTACAGTTTTTTTTCGTATATAAGTTTATAGGAACAAAAAGAACTATGAGACAGTGCGTGTAAGAATTTCTGGTAGCGGCGTCACATCTGTACTTGGAAATTTAACAAATTATTGTGTCCGTCCAATAGGCCTGCTCGCGACCGATCTACAATAACTCCTTCTACGAAGACAAGGTGTTCCATGCGCTCGTTACGTACAACATCCAGGCAGAATTAGTGTTCACCTATGACAGCCCTCGCAACCTTCGTTCCAAGGTGAGAGCTGCCACTCATGCCAGAAGAACGGGCAAAGTACCTTTAAGTGCAACTTATAGCGTAATTTTTCTTGGTGTGAATGCGTGAACACTATGAATACGCTGGCAACAATGCGCCAGTAAAAACGAATATTACTCATTCCCTGTGCACCTGTCTCTGTTTAGGACTTGCAATAAAGCATCTCAATATATAATAGGAGAGACCAAGATTGAAAATAGGAGAGTTTAATTGAGACGTGTGAAAGGCGGAGTAGATGATGGAAACTGCCAAATGGCGACGTTTTTACATAGATAGCGAGTAAAAAAGTGATTTATTGTGTGATTAAGCGCTATTCTATACCTGCTTGCCGATGTAGCACGAAGTAAGTTCCTTGCAAAAATTATGACAGTGACCTGTTCTATTCAGGTGATGCTTTTTTTGAAAACCCTCCCAGACTTTCGTGACCATGGCTGCAGTCTTGCTATATATATATTGTAGCGAAGAGAGACGCTAGTGGGTCCAGTTCTGGTGGGACCAGACGCTAGTGGGTCCAGCGCTTTTGCTCGGCAACGGCGCTCGTGCTTGAAAGCCGTGTCTCCTTTTGACTGTCGCCGCTGTGCTTCTCCGAACTCTAATAATGCCCTTTACCATATATATATATATATATATATATATATATATATATACGCGTCTCTAAAAACAATGTGTTATGTATATATTGAATCTCCTATTTCCATTTTTCTCTGATTTACGCACTCTGCATGTGCCTATAGGTTCTTTGGTCACCCTGCGGAATTGGCATGTTCTAATGTGTACGTTCTCTACATACAACGTGAACCTATAATATCGGCTCACGCATATCTCTAAAGCACACCGATGTGTTGAGAGAATGGGTAATTGTAGTTGACAAATTCTTTTATTTAGTTTACATTCCTTGATTCGGCATTCGGTATGTGGCGCTGCGAGCGGCCCTGTTATTGGCCAATCCTCGAGAACGGGTATATCCGACCGGAACAAACGAGGCGTACAGAATCCCTATATGTTGCTTTATACGTCTCGGACGTTTCTGCGCATACACCTGTCATCATCAAATTGTACCCATCACCGTTGCTTGTAAAGCAGTTAGGTAACCACTTACGTTTTGCTTCGCGTAGGTTACAACATGTAATTTGCATCTGCGCAATCCTTATTTATGCAGCATTGCACAATGCCTTAAGAAACGGCACCCAAATAAATTCACTACAAGTAATATACGCCTCCAAGCAAATATTTTTTATGCACGCGAAGCTTTCTGTCTTTACCTCTCCAGTGTTTTGTGCAACTCGGCGCTCGGTTTACCTACCGGTAAAGTGGGATAATCGCGCAAATGGTTTAATAAATCCATGAATGATCGCAGACAGGGTGCCATAGGAACAGGAGCAATCATTCAGGCAGTGTGTGTTTACTGTCACGTCGGTCACTTGTGTCACGTGGTGAGGGTCTCCGCAGCTTGTCACCTTGCCGATTAGGCACGTGTTCGATCTGCTGCAAAACGCAGTGCAGAAGAATATGCGCGTTACGGCGACGCCAGGTGACACTAGCATTCTGCGATTTTTCTGTAGAATTCTGTACAATTTTTTGCATGTAGTCAGAACGGAAATTGCACTTGTCATGCATGTATGCATATATAGCATTGAATTGAAACGTTTTAACGAAGTTAGCTACCGTCATAATGCTGTCAACCCTTTGCCGTTGGCTGGTGTAACTGCAATTATTTATTGCGCTAGGAATTTCGCTCTTATTATTATGTCTTTATATGTTACTGCACCCTTTGGGGTGAGTTTCTATGCGGTTGCATGAACACCCGTTCACTCTGGTCAACAGCATGGAAACGATGGTTACCGGGCAGTCTCATAAATATCACGGCTGGTAGTGCGTATTGTATTATATGCTTGCCATCGCACAGCGTTCAAAGTATGCACTTGCTCCGAGGAAGCACGCACTTCTCAGGGTTAGAAGTGAATCACTTTGAACGAAATGTTTGACGTAATCTATTACCGCGTTCATATTCAAGTCACATGATTTGATGCAGCCAGTGAACTCTTGCGAGTTGTTTTCTCGGGGATGTTCAATGCAGCTGTGCAAATCCAAGACGAATGCGACGAACGTGAAGTACACCTTTGCCGCTGCGGACATCCAGCTGGAAGACTTCAATGGTACCTGCGGCTACGGTCCATACCCCCGTCTCCGCATGCTCAAGAAGTTAGCGGAATTCTTCGCTCGTAATTACACGTCTGCCGGCAGGGAGGGACAGTGCAGGGCTGTCAAATATTAAAATATGCTTAATTTTTTGCTTTTTGCTTATGCTCATAGAAAAAGGATTCTGCGGAAGTGAATAAAATGGAATTCAAGCTTTTTTTGCTTTTTTTTCCTGCGGCAGAGAATGTGTCTTGTATGCGGGAGGTGATGGTTTGGCATCCCGGTGCCACCGAAAATCCACCTGTTTTTAAGCATGAAATGCTATTTGCTCCCGTTGTCGGTGACCTTCAGGTGACCTTGGGCGAAAAGCCAGAGCTGTTATCTAGGCACTCAAAGAGACTCAAACGAGAACATCTGGGCTTCGTTGCGAGAACAAAACGAGGTCATCTTGGCAACCAGTCAAAACTTAAGTAAATGCGGTCTCTGGACCCCAAACATTTGCACATGACCACATTACGTTCGCTAGTTATTGCCAAAACAAGTTACAAAAAATATTGCATCTGATTTCGTCCTATTATCACTCAAGCTGTAACTTCTAGTAGGCTGAATTTTGTAGCGTTAGCTACACTGGCTTAGCCAAGCCCGTTTCGCGCGGCACATCAAGAGCCGTGCTGCGCATGCGCAAGGATCAGTGATGTCACACGGCTTGCGCACCGGAGCCACCGGAGCCGGCACCTCTCGCGCACTCCGCCGCCGCCGCGCGCGACTCACCGCCGCCGGTCTGCGCATTCCAGAGGAGTGACGTCGTAGCCGTGGTAGACGCACTGGCGCCGGCGCGCGCTCGCTGTGCAGTCGCCGTCTGACACTGCGCTGGAGCCGCTGCGCTTCTGACTGGCGTTTGCCAGTGTGGTATAGCCATGGAGAAGGAGAGCGCAAATGCTGCTCAACAGCGCAGAAGAACGGAGAAGCTTGACTCATCGGATCCCGAAGTAGTTGCCTGGCAATTAGCGGTTGAGCGTAGGAGACAACCAGGAAAGCTAAGAATAATCAGCTGAACCTTTGCTAACGCTACGTATATCCTGGCATAGCCGAGCTAAGCCACTGCAACTTTTTTTTATTTGTAATTTCCAACAGGAACGTTCAAAAGGCAGATACCGGCCACATACACTTGATTGTCATCTTTTGGAGCTTAGATGGATTGCCTGTGCTCTTTTCAATGGTAGCGGTCCGTGAGCTGGCCGCACACTTGCAGCCGTCCACTTCGACGCGACAAGAAAAAAAAATGTTGCAGTTTCGCCCGAAAGGCGAAGCATCGATTGCGATAGCAAATTAGTAGAGAGCTATTCGGAGTAGGGATAGTAGTTTTATCGGCTGCATAAACTTGGCCACATTCGCTTACTAACTGAATTAACAGTCGTGGTGTCAGCGCGTACAAGCAAACATGAATAGATCACGCTGAATGACCGCAGACAACGACTGTCAAAACGCTGGCAGCAAGCGGAGCCGCCGCAGCGGGCGAAGGTTCGCGCGGTCTATCGCTTCAACGGAAACTGAGCGGCGAATGCACAGCGCAAACAAAGGTCAGAGCCGTGTGGAGATAAGAGACGGAGCGCCACCGCCGGGCAAAGTGCCGAGGAGTTGTGCAGAGAAGTTGTTGGCAGAGGAGAAGCTGCCCCCACCCCCCTCCCTCCCGCGCTGGCTTTCCGCTTTCTTGCTTTCGCGTGGGAGATTCAGTAGACAGTTCCCCTTGCGCCCGATTACAAGATAATCATTTGGTGAAGCAGCACAGCGTCGCCCCGCCTCCCTCCCTCCCATACACCCACAAACTTTCGCGCGACGGTCGCTTTTGCTTTCCGCCGTGCGTTCGCTCTCCGTGATAGCGCGCGTCCCTCGCGCGCTTTCGCTCGCGCATACGGTGTGCGGCGACGATTTTATCGCCCTTGGAATCTATACGGAACCTCCCGGCGACGGCGACGCCGACGGCAGAAATCCGGTTGAAGTGTCCTTATAATTGCTATCTCAATAAAAAGCAGCGACAGACGCGGAGCGCGCTGCACTGTTGGAAGAAGAAAAGCGGTTAAAGGCGGTGGCACTACAGGCAGTAAAAGATGCCATACGGTAGGCTAGTCTCGATTACGGGAGATCCAGAAAATTTTCTAATGGGTAGAGATGCGCGCCGGCATGGCTCCCGCTTACCTGTCGTAGTTCGTATTTACAAAAGAGACCTTATAGAGATTACTTTAGGCGTGATCACTTGGACTCCCTTGTTTAGCCACGGGCGGCCTTATTGAAAAGCTGCCGCCTTGTCTGTGGGAGGCAGCCTGAAGCTGCCACCGGGTATTTACCAGTAAACGAGCTACAAGTGCGTTCGTTGCCTAGCGTTGGCCGTTGCCGCGGGTGTACTGAAAGAAAATCGAGGTACTTTCTGGACACCCCAAAGGCCAGAAGCGCTCCGTCGTTTCGTTAGTGTTAGATCGCACATTGCGTCTTTGTTCGAGCTCTACAAGACGCAGAGCTGAACTGATCTCCGTACAGAATGACCTGGCCAGGAATGGATACCCTTCTCAAATGCTGAGGGAGCAGGAACGTCGTGCCTGAGCGCCCAATCGCCAAGCGTTTACAAAGAAATGCAAGCGAGTGGCCATCCCGTACGCCCGCGGTGTGAGCGAGGCCCTGGCAAGAGCATTTAATGACTACGGTGTTTGGTTGGCACATGTGCCTTCCAGCAAGTTACGTTAGAAAGCTCATGCGCGTAAAAGACCCCTAGGAGAGATCAAGTCATCCACCGTTGTATCGGAACCCCACGAGAGCACACGCCAATACATAGAGTGGGACTCGGCTTCAATTACCGCCACACAGCAGATGCTGCCTGCATGACCATTGCTAGAATCACTGCACATTCAGACGATGCAGCATGCGATAAATAGCACACGCGGGAATCTGCCCAAAATTTACGCACGCGAACAGCGCCATCTCTCCCATACTTAAACAAGAGCCACCGCGTTCGCTTCCATTGCAATCAATGTACCCGTATGGGCATAGAGGCGTCAAGTTTTCATTTTGTTACACTTTTACTTCTTGGCGAGAGTTCATTTTTATTCCACTATGCTCATTCCTCGCCAGGCGGGTTTCCGTCGGACTGTGGATCTTTTATACAGGTAAAGCTCAAGTAAGGTGGGGCACCTGCTACACTCGTAATTTATATTTGCGGTTGTTCCGTCATGTTTTCCGAGAATAGATAACCTAATAATGTATTTAAATGAGCTAGCTGTCAGCACAAGATACACCATATTCTTATTTATTGTAACAAGAGAATTTGCGCTTAACATCAGGTATATGTTTCATGCTTCCGAATAAAATAAGGAGATATTTTAACGTAAACAGAATTCCCTAGTTCTTGCGAATTGTCATGGGCTGCTCTATACCGGAGAAAAAAAATTTCCTGCGCTACAGTGCTCGCGGAACTTATGAAATGAACGGGCTTTTCGGAAAAGGCAAAATAATTATCTTAGCGCATCTCGGAGTGCGAAGATTAACGACACAACCACAGGATAACTTATTCTGTCGCATCGTATGTGCACAGAGCTTCACTAATCAGTGGTTGGCTCATGTCACTGGAGCGCACAGTAACAACGTAACAAAGCGTCATTATTCATTAGTATGCGACCCCTAAAGCGGCATCTATATACCTAAGGGCCCCACCCCGTCCTCCTGGCCTACGCAACGGGTCGGTTCGCTCCCCCTGTTAGGATCCCTCCATGCCAGGCGTGGTGGCGACGCATGGGACAAAAGAACAACTTCTGCAGGAGTCAAACGAGGAAAATAATAATGCAGCAGTATTGAAAAAAATTCCACTACGCGATTCAAACCCGGGATCCCACACTCATGACCCCAACGCTTATGCACGGCGCCATGAAACCAGACGGAAATATTCCCTATTACACAGGTTCTACATTGGCTGCGGTTAGCCCGTCACTATAGTCTTATGGCTACAGTTAAAGACCCTCCTCACTATAGTCAGTTCCTTTAAAATAAACTACTTATCGCTCGGTGAATTGCAGTGCACATTGCCAATGAAGAAGAGCGGTTGTTCACATGAACATTTCATGTAACCTTACTTTTCTTGTGGTTTCCTAGAACAGTACATTACACTACTTTTCATTTTCTCCGTCTTTGAATATTAGTGTTTTCTAGATCTCACTAATATATTTCCCATTCTAATCCTTGTCCATGTCTCGTTGTGGGTATGAGCCGCAATTAGAGAAAGAATAAGCGCCATCAGCATGTAAAAGTTCAGGCGCCCAAGTCTTGGCCAATATCCCAGAGTGGGTACGTGCCATGTTTTAAAGACACCATCATCAGTATTAGTCACACCGTTGTCCATCAAGACAATCGAAAGTATTGATCGCCAGATTACGCTGTCGTGTCCAATTAAACCTATGGCTTCAAAGGACTGGTGTGGCGATATACCCCTGTGCCAATACTGCTAAGGAACAGAATCCCTAGACCCCTATATTTGCTATGTGGTTGGTATATAGTAGTAAGGAAAATACTTCTAGAAATTCCGTTTGCTAAAGTGGGGTAATCTTAACATCACAAATAATACTAACGTTCGGTGCCTCAGTATTGGGCTTCAGCCACAAGAACGTGTTTGATGACGTTTGTGATTTCATACAATCAACTAAACGAATCAGTTTTTTCATGTCTTTGTTTCTTTTTTTCTTTCTTCCTTTTAAATTGAATTTCAAATCGAGTATGTAAATCGTCAAAGCATTAGGCAAAAATTCACGCACACAATTTTTGGGCAATCCCCCAGTGTGGGTACTAGCCATAGTGTGAGGCTGTATTAATATCATCATCATTAGTCACGTTAGGAAGGTTCAGAAGAAGAAGAACGTAAACGTTATTAAAGATTTGAGTCCGGCGTATTTTAGTGGGTCTGGGCACCCGCCGCGGACGCGGTTCCGAGACCTTGTCTCGAAGCGGCTTCTTCGGCTCGCTGGACGGCCCAGAGCTGTACTGTCAGGTTCGAGCTGAGCAGCGCGGTCTTCCAACGCGAGCGGAGGCTGGCGGTGGAAGAGACGGAGGTGTCGGCACTGCCCGAATTGTTTGTTATGTCCTGACATTCCCATACCATGTGATTAAGTGTGGCAACCTCGCCAAAGGATGTGCATCTGTTTGTTGTGTACATGTCTGGATACATGGCGTGCATGAGTCTTGGGTTTATGTAAGAATCAGTTTGTAATTGCCTGTAGTGTACTGCTTGCGCCCTGTCTAACCTAGCGTGAGGGAATGGGTATACGCGTCTCTGTAACTGGTAGTGTGTCGTGATGTCGTGGAACCTGGTCAAACGATCTTCCCACGCCCAGACGTTTGCAGTACCCCACGGGGGCTCTTCCTCCGATGATGCTTGGTGAGTGAGGCCTCGAGCAACGCGGTGAGCCGCTTCGTTGGGGGTGCTACGTCCAGTGTGTGCCGGGATCCAAAGCAAGTGCCTTCGGTTATCGACGTCGGCCTCTCCCTGGTGTATGGGATGTCGCTTGAGTATGTCATACGCCTCTTGCGATATGCGCCCATTTGAAAAATTGCGAATTGCCGTTTGCGAATCGCAGATCACGTATGTAGCCTTGGTTTGTGTAAGGGCCAGTGCTATGGCCCTTACACAAACCAATCTGCTGCTTCGGCATATGTCGTGTTCACGGTGACGCTCGTGAGGTGGTTACCTCGGTGGCTAGTAACTGCCGCCACGAAGCTCTTCCTGTCTCGATAACGGGCTGCGTCGGTGAAGACTACCTCCTTGTCGTTGGAGTAACTTTTGTTCATGTGTTGTGCCCTGGCTTTACGTCTCCCCGTGTGGTGTTGGGGGTGCATGTTGCGAGGCAATGGGGGCACGTATAGTTGCTCGCGCATGGTTCTTGGCATTTCCACTTTGATGCCGTGCTGCGTGTGGTATGTAATGCCGAGCTTTTCGAGCACGTGCCTGCCCGAGCGGGTCTTGGATAGGCGCTCGAGTTGGGACACTTGTTGCGCCTCCACGAGTTCCTCGAGCCTGTTGTGCAAGCCTAGTTCTAGGAGCTTGGTGGTGCTCACTCCGGGCGCAAGTCCCAACGCACATTTGTACGCCTTGCGTATGAGGGCGTTGAGCTTGTTTCTTTCTGCAACCGTCCAGTTGTGAAACGCTGCCGTGTACGTTATTTGAGAAATGACGAAGGCTTGTATAAGTCGTATGACGTTGCCTTGGCGCATGCCCGCGTGTTTGTTGGTGATGCGTCGGATGAGCTGCATCGTACTGGTGGCCTTTGCTTTTATCTTGCGAAGTGCTTCGCCATTGCCGCCCTTGTGTTCAATCATCATTCCAAGTACCCGAATCTTGTCTACCATCGGGATGGGTAGGCCGTTTGATGCCGTTAATTGGATCTCTGCCTTCTCCGGGGGGGGGGGGGGGGTGTAGCCTTTAGGTGGGCGCCCCTTTCTGACCGGTCTATATAGCAGCAATTCGGATTTTTCGGCCGAGCAGGTGAGTCCCGTGCCCACCAGGTAGTTTTCCACGCACTGGATGGCCTGCTGTAAACGTTGCTCGATCGCTCCGTCGCTGCCCGTTGTCGTCCAGATCGTAATATCATCCGCGTATAGCGTGTGGTGCAGTCCTTCGATTTGCAACAATCGGTCGGGTAACCCCAGCAGGACGAGGTTGAAGAGCATCGGCGAGATGACCGAGCCCTGAGGGGTGCCCGAGCTCCCTATGTTGATTTGATCTGAGTCGAGTTGTCCCACTCGCATGCGAGCTGTTCTTCCCGTGAGGAAGTCTCGAATGTAGTTGTACGTTCGCAGTCCGAGATTTAGCTTGTCTATTTGTCGTAATATGGCATCGTGGCGAACGCTATCGAAGGCCTTCTTCAGGTCCAGCCCGAGAATGGCTCTCGTCGAGCGCCCCGGACTGTCTATGAGTTGGTGTTTTAGTTGCAGAAGGGCGTCTTGCGTGGAGAGATGTCTTCTGAACCCAATCATGGTGTGTGGAAATAATTCGTTGTCCTCGAGGTAATCCATGAGTCTATTGAGAAACGTGTGCTCCCTTAACTTGCCCACCCAGGACGTGAGGGAGATGGGGCGCAGGTTCTCTAGCTGTAATTTCTTGCCGGGTTTTGGTATCAGTATGATCTTTGCTTCTTTCCATTGCTGTGGTAGCTTGCCGTGCGCCCAACACTCGTTAATTTATTTTGTCAGTTTCTCAATTGATCCGTAATCGAGATTACGTAGTGCCCTATTGGATATTCGATCAGGGCCAGGGGCCGACTTGGTGTTGAGTTTGACGAGGGCCGTCTGGATTTCGGCAACAGAGAATTCCGCGTCCAGGGTGGCGTTGCTTTCTCCCGTGTAGTCCGGATGTATTAGCGGTGGTGTTTGAGATATGTAAAGGCGTTCCGCATCCCGTAAGAATTGTTGTTCCGTTCCCCCGTAAGCGTGTATGATTTTGTATATGCCTTCCATGTGTGTGGTCTTAGTGTTGGCGGGATCTATCAGGTACCGCAGCATCTGCCACGTGCCACGCGTGGTGAGTTGACTGTCCATCTTCGCGCATTTCTCTTCCCGTTGTTGTCGTTGCAGGGTAAGCGCGTGCTTTTCTATTTCTTTGTTGAGCTGCGCTATCCGTTTACGCAGTCTCCTATTGTGTCTCTGTTGTTTCCATCGGCGCTGCAGGTGGGTCTTGGCTTCCCACATGAGCAGTAACCGAGAGTCTATTGTATCGAGCCCAGCTTTTGACGGGATCGTTTCCGTCACGCGCTCGATTTCCCGCCGCAGTTGGTCGGTCCATTGGTCTATGTCTTTGATGTCTGCCACCTGTTGCTTGTCACGATGTTTGCGTAGTTGATTCCAGTTGGTGATCTTCATTTGGCGACCGGCATTGTGTTCCTGCGGGCCGTCTTCTGCCGTTATGCAAATGATGTAGTGATCGCTTCCCAAGTCTTGCATAGTGTTTGTCCTAGTGACTTGGTGAGTGTTGCACGTAAAAGGTCCGGCGTCGTGTCGGTGCTGACGCTGTTGCCCTGCCTTGTTGGTGCCGCGGGGTCGGTGATGAGTTCGAGTCCGGTGTATTGCACCGTTGCCCACAGATGCGTGCCTTTGGGCTGATCATGCTTGTAGCCGCACGCCGTGTGCACCGCGTTAAAGTCCCCCCTAATAAAAAGCTGTTGCCCTTGGGCGATGTCGATTGCCCGTTTGAAGAGAACATGGAAGCGGTGCTGGTGGCATCTGGGACTGCTGTAGATGTTGAGTACGAAGATGCTGTTGCGCGTCTTGCGTGGTGGAATTAGTTCTACTAGGACGTTTTCAATGTCTCTGACTTCAGTGTCGTGTTCGATAGCTGTGTGCGCTCGCTTGACCAGCGTGGTGACGTTTGGTTTCTCCGCCTTGCTTGGTATAGACTGGTACTCCGTGAGTTTGGCGGGGCCGTTCGTTTCTTGCAATATGATGACGTCTGGGCGTTCGGGGATCGTTTTCAGGTATTGTTGTAAGTGCGCTCGTTTGTTTTGGTAACTTCTGCATTTCCACTGCCATATTGTGTGTTTTTGTTTAGGTGGGTGTCGGGCCATGTTTATATGTTGTTACATGTGTTGCGCCGCTTCCCTATGCGACGGTACGATCGTGCTGTTCGTGGCTTCTAATCTGGACAGGCTGAGGTGAACGCTCTCCAAGCTCTGCTGGATGGTACGCGTGAGCGACGCGATGGTGGTTTCCTCGAGATTGCTTAAGCGAGCCCCGAGTACATCTATTCGCGCGTCGCGTATCGCTGCGCGCGTGCGCTTGCGTCGTGTTGCTTCTGTAAGGGCGGGAGTGGGTCTGCGTTTAGTATCGGGGAATTCCACCTCGTCGTCCTCTATGGGTTCTTCTTGTGTTTCCTGCATGGCCTCTGTATCAGTACCGCTTTTCACGGCATGCTGGAGTTGTTCTATGAGTTCGTCTTTTGCACGAATCTGTGTCTGCATTTGTTCTATTTGCTTCTGCAGCACTTGTATCGCCTGTGTTAATTTAGCTATCTCCGTCTCTGTCTTAGCGGGTGTTTTGTCGCCAGCCTTCGCGGTTGGTGCTTGTTATCCGGTGACCGCATCTGCCCAGCTCACCTTCTCGGTGGTCTCGGTGTCTCTCGTTGCGGTCATTCTGTGGGTGCGACTGCGCAACCGGCGTTGCTTCCGGGAGTCCGGGGTGCGGCTCCGGGACCGGGAGCGGCCTCGGCTGCGGGTCCTGGATCTCGAGCGGGACTTGCCGGCGGAGCTGGTGACTTTGGCGGCCTCTTCCGCCTCTTCGGCGGCCCTGTGTCGTTAGCATTGCCTCTTTGTCACGACGTAGGGGGTCTTGTATCGTGCGCGGCAGTTGCGATCCGTCGTCATGTGTGTTCCCCCGCACAGCTTGCAACGGGGGGAGCACTGGTGGTCGGGGCCTGGGTTAATGGCGTCGCAACCACGGCGCACTTTGACCTGAAGATTGGGGCACACGTCCATGCGGTGACCGAGTCTTCCGCAGCAGTGACACATGTCGATTTGCTTACGATACAGGGCGCAGGGAAGGAGGGCGCCGCCGTACCTGACATAGGAAGGCACTCGCGGTCCTTCAAAGGCCACTATGACCGTCTTGGTATTACTGAGCCGTTTGGCTGCCACGGCGTGGGGGTTTCGTCCATGAATGATGTTGGTGTGAATAGAATTGGCGTCCTCCTCCAACGGGATTCCGCTGATTATTCCCTTCACCGTGTAGTCGGGGGCCATCTCGTAGGCACTGACCTCGTGGCGGCGATCACCGATGGTGATGGCTTCTAATTGTCTATACTTCGCGGCATGAGTAGCGTGGGGTGTACTCACGACAATGATGTTTTGGCGGTTGTTGGAACACATGGTGTCCTCCCCTGCTTCTTGCGCCGGCACGTTGGCCGCCCGGTAAATGGCCGATGCGAGGCGCACGGTTCCGGTGGTGGCAATGTCGAGGCCTCCTTTGGTCGTATCAAGATCTTGAAGTCACTTCGTCGGAGTAGTGGCATTTTGCTGTTCCTGATGACTTGCTGCTTTACGTTACGCTGCTGTTGACGCGAACGCTGTCAGCAGCGGAAGATTCTAGCCCTGCACATTTATTTCGAAGTCTCGCCGTAAAAAATGAACTATTTAAATTTATTTGATACCGTCAAGTTACACCAGCGCCACCAAATATCGACTCTGCCATTTTATCAACAAAGACATTTTTAGAATCACTTGAGAAAATTGCTGCGGGTCTAATACGGCATTTCACCCATAAACTACCCAGAGGGCTGTCAAAAATTCTGTTTCGAAATTACCTTGTGGAAGTAACGTTGACAGAGTTCACGGACGTTATTAGTTTAAAACCCGCATCAGCCCTAGACCGAGAGAGAATGAAGACAGTAATTACCTTATGAACGTTAATCGATTACCATACAAGACTGATCGACACTTCTCCATCATGGTTTGCAGCGTAGCATTTTATGGCTAGGGTTCCGTGCATTTTTCGTGCTCGTCAACAAAAACTATCATCATCAGCAATAGATGAAGTGTCGTGTTTCCAAGCTGCCTCCTTGGCCTCGTGCCACTGCTCGCGCTTCGTCATCGTCGTCTTCCTCCACAGCCGGCACCATTGCCACTCATCATTACATCGTAGAATTTCATTTCCCTGCTGTTGTCGTAATGGGGAGGCCGCGGTAATTTTTTATTTACGGGGGTGTGAGATATTGCTTAAGTGGATATGAGCCATTCATTGTCTAACCTGACGGACGCATTTAATAACCGAGGTGATACGAGAATGTGTGTGTGAACCTATCGTCACAATGGTCATCCGCTCATGGCTCATGATTTTAAGTGCGAAGCATTTCTTGGCGAATATTTGGCACTTTGACAGTATCTGTCTATCTAGCTGCCTACGTCTTAGTGCTCTCATGGTCGTATCGTTCACTTGGTATGTACTAAAATTGGCATAATATGATAAGAGTGTGTGACGAACATAAATTATATGTCATGACATGAATATCATGACATGTGTGTTATGTAGGTCATGAAACATCTCCCGACGTCTTGGTTCTCTCATGGTCGTTTCGTTAATTTGGTGGGTCCTAAAATTGGCACGATATGACCACAGTTGTAAGACGAACATAAATGATAGGTCATGACATCAATGTCATGATATGCGTGTCATGTAGGTCCTAAAACAGCCGCCTAAAATCACGATGACCCAGCGAAAAAACATTAACACTCAAAAACCAATGGAATGCGTTCTGACATACGTACTAAGTGAAGGAAATACTAAAGGATTATGGTAGAAGTCATAGTCATGAGCATGACTCAGCAAAAATGACAATGACTCAACAAATAAAAATAACACTCCAAAACCGCTGAAATGGGTTCTGACGTGGGTACTAAGTGAAGGAAACACTAAAGTATGGTAGTAGAAGCCATAGTCATGAGCATGGCTCAGCAAAAATGACAATGACTCTGTGAAAAAACATCAGCACTAAAAAACCAATGGAATGGGTTCGAATGTGGTAGTAAGAGAAGTAAAGGCTAAATAATAACGGTCGCAGTCATAGTCATCAGCATGACTAAGTCTTTCTCCATAAGGTCTCTTAGGCATAGGTAAAAGGATTCCTGAGAACTCATGACATGAATGTCATGACATGCGTGTCAGGTTGGTCATGAAACAGCCGCCTACGTCTTGGTACTCTCATGGTCGTTTTGTTAACTTGGTAGGCTCCCCGCACACTGCTTCGCATAGCTTCGATTTCCACAGGGCGTGGGATCGGCCGGTATCTTTTCTTTCATTTTTTTCTTCTTTTTAATTCAAGATTGTGGATCTAGTTGTCTTTATCTCTTTACTTCTTTCCTGACAAGAATTTCAATTTCTAACTTACAAAACCCAAGAAAATAATTTGATGTGTATCCACTTATTTAACCTCCAGATTCAGCACCACCCACCCACTGTGAGCATGTGAAACGAACACTTCCTTACAAAAAATTGTTGAAAGGTTATTGAAATGTCATTGGTTATTGCCAACAAATGGGATTGAAAGTACATTGTGGCATTGTTGAAACAGCATTGAGGTTGTTGTTAAGTGTTGATAATTGGCATGTGACATTTCGTCAAAACATCATTCAGGCATTTCAATTTGAGAAATCATTGGTGCATTGTGGAAACCATGCTGTATTTCAATATTAAAAGCTACTTTAGGCAATGTTGAAGATATCTTGAGTCTCAACATTGAAAGCACATTAAACATTGTTGGAATATGTAGCATGTCAATATTCAAAGCCCATTGAGATATTGTTGGAGCTATATTGAACGTCATCATTTAAGGAATCTTGAAATATTATTGAATTATGCGCCAAACGTATAGGGTGTTTCACTTAACTTGGGTCAAACTTTAAAAAATGCAAATGTTACGTAGCTGGACCGGACCAAGGTAATGTTGTTTGCCGTCACATGGAGATACTTATATTTTTTGCATACCGCCTAATTAGGTAGTTTGTCCTAATAAATAATCAATAGATGAAAAGTACCAATGAGAAAATTGTGGAGCAACATAAAAAATTCCCGATAGCTTTCTGTTGCTCAATACGTACTATATAAAAGTATTTTTCCGAGTGTAATAGAAGTCGTTGAATACACGCAAAATTGCCGCTCGACTGGCCGCTCAGGCACTTTGCGTCTATTCACAGGCATCTCTCACGCTCGGAAAAACGCTTTTATGTAGCACGTATGGAGCAACGGAAAGCTGTATCGGGAGTTGCAAAAAATAATCTGAGTCTCTCCAAGCGACGGCAAACAACAATACCTTGGTTCTGGCCAGCTACGTAGCACTCGCATATTTTTAGTTTAGCCCAAGCTAAGTGAAGCGCCCTGTATAATGAGCAGTGTTGAAAATTGCACTTTTCTTAAAATACTGCCAAGCTAATTTGTGTCACATAGCATTACCTTTGATGTCACGTTGAGGCAGTGTTGAAGATTTGTTGAGTCTCAACATTGAAAGCACATTATAAACATTGTTGGAATATGTTGCATGTTCATACTGAAAGCCCATTGAGATATTGTTGGAGCTATATTGAACGTCAACATCGAAGGGATCTTGAAAGCTCATTGAAATATGCCCCGAATTTATAGGGTGCTTCACTTAACTTGGGTCAAACTTTAAAAAATGCAAATGCTACGTAGCTGGACAGGAACCAGGTAATGTCGTTTTCCGTCACTTGTAGATACTCATATTTTTGCATTCCGCCTAATTAGGTAATTAGTTCTAATACATAATCAATAGATTATCAATAGGGCAGGAGTAAATTTGAACACAGGCGCTTCTGCATTGAAGGCCTGGGATCCCCATAGCTCAAAAGCATGCTCTTAGCCTCTAATAAACCATATTGTAAATCTGCTTGCAAAACCGTTATGCCAGTTTTCAACTAAATTAACACACCAAACTCAATGCGCCTTCACGAAGTCAAGAGCGCAAAATTGATGCAGACAAAAACATTTTTAGGTGAAGTATTTATTTGTAACCAAACATTTGTGTAAATGTACAACCATTAGTAGCACGAGAACATCAAAATCTACTTAACAAGTATTGGAAAGTACAAATGGCCTGCAGCTTGACACAATAGGAAAGTTGGATCCTGACCGATGTAGAGCCTGTGTGGCCCTAAAGTAAAACACATTTCCCAATGCAAACAAATATAAAAAATATAAGTAGATGAGAAAATAAATAAATACATACATACATAAATGTACAAGCACACTCACATGAAAAGAAACAAGAAAACAAAAAAAATTCTTGTTTTCTTTATTAGACAGCCTGTGGCAGCAACCATGGCACGAGTCGCATGAGCCCACGCTAGGTTTATATACGGGGTAGTCATTTTAAAGCGATGGCGTTAAGGGCCTCGTGTCGTAGAAAATCCGGCGTCGGTGTTGGCGTCTGCGGCGGAAAAAATTATCCGCAACCACCCCGACCGCGCAGGCCCGTCGTCGTGTTGCAAGGTGTTAATGATCAAAAATTGAGTTTCTCACAGTGAAATTCGTCAGAAAAATGGTAAGGTACAACTTAAGCGCAACCAACAGACATGGTGGCGTCGGACTGTTATTTCAATGTACGAGAAAACAACTCTGTTACGAGGAAACTCCAACACAAACTTCTTTTGCCAGCATTTCTACCATAAAGACACCGGCTCACTCGGGTGACCTACTTGCGAAAATGTTATCCAGATGGCGCTGGCATCTTGGGCAGGTCAGTTTCTGACACGTGCGCGCGTCGGGGCAATACCAAACAAATAATAAAAGAATGGAAAAAGGTCCTAGGGCCTTCACATTCTAATAGAAGACCACTTATATTGCCCCTAGAAAAACGTCTTCCCAGCAATGAATTTCTGTTTAAAAGTGAAGCCGACTTTAACGGCATCGGTGCAAGCTTGGTCTTTGTAAGCTGGCCTTTCCACGTTCGGTGTTGCAGTGAATGAAGCCCACTTGCCAGATGCGAACGATGCGATGCGAGCGGGTCCCGTTAACGCTATCGCGTTCTATTGCTAATGGCGAAGCTTAAGCGTCCTCCAATTTTTAAAGTTTTACGGAATTTTTCAAGATCAGCGGTTGCAATAAACTAATCTTAGCCTTGAACTGCAATAATCAAAGAGACAGACATGCAATTATTAACAGATAATACTAAATTAAATAATTTAGTGCTTCTCTTGCAATTTACAAGATTTAGCCGTCAGTTTACGAGGTGCATGCACTTGGAATGAATTTACAGAATGACACCAGTTTCAAGATATAGTCACATTACACCTCCACCTCCACCAAAATGCCACAGGAAACGGTATAAATGAAAATGAATTTACAGACCATTTACAGCGAGCTGCAGCACTGCCAAGATGGCCGAAAGACAATCTTTTCAATCGTCATTTCTTCACTCCAGGAGCCAACGTCTCCTTTGTCACATTGCGTGCAGTCTCGTGACAATATAAATTCGCCATCATAGTGGCCGTAAAAAAGCACTGTTCAACGTACTTCTTTTACAGGACGCTGTTGTATGCATTGAAGAACCAAAGTAGCTGGAACGTCCACGTATTTCGTCCCATATTTATGGAAATATCGTGAAACTGGTATCATCCTGTTAATTCAATTTAAGTGGATACTTCTTGCAAACTCAACGGCTACAATTTGTAAATTGCAATATCCGCTGTAAATAATTCAGTAAACTAGCAAGAATGTCGATTATGTGTTCAAATTTTTTGCGTTAGTTATGTAGACTGATTTGAATAATCCTGCTCAAGTACAAGAATTATGCTATCTGCCACAGGCAATCTTTAGAACTTTTGTAAAAATACAAAATCATCACTGTAAAGCCCTATTATTTATAGGTTGAATAGTGTGTGCCAATTTCACTAAACATTATCTACCTCAAACAACATGGCAATTTCGGTAAGTGATGCAATTGTAGCAGTTTAATGTGCTGCATTGCTTGTTGCATGACCCAGTTGCTTTCTGCCATCATTACTAGGTTCCAGAGCAGGTCATTCCATACCAAGCGACTTATTCATTTTTACTATACTTCAGATTTTTATATGAAAAGCCATCGCTATTAGTGACATGCTGGAAGTCAAAATTACTCCTCGTGTGAGTTCCATTTAAATATTGTTCAGGGCTACAAAAAAGTGATAAAGAAAGAATTCACAAAAAGAAAGTCTGGCTTCATGCATACATGAAAGGCGCATTTGAGTTTGAGTTAATTCAACCACATGGCACATGAGAAACGTACATTTGGGGTTGGGTATGACGGGAATAAAGCTGCATAGAAGGAGCTTGACGAGCCCCATCACCCTTAAAAGAAAATAAAAACGACAAGCACATGTAGCAGAAAACAACGATAATTAAAAGTGCAAATACATATGTGGTCTTTCACAAGAAATTCCGAATAAAACATTTATTTAAGACGAAAACTAGATGCTCTATAATTGTTGAAATAAACAGATGATTTTATACAACTGTTTTCGATAAAGTACTCAAGTTCTCAATTGTTAGCTTCTACCTATTTAGTACACTTGGGAGACAGAAACGAAGAGTTTGAACACCATAGTTCGAGGACGTGGTACATACCAAATCTCTGTAGGCCGAGTTGGACGACAGGCTGTATTAGGTTGCAAGGCAGCTGAATTACGTATGTACGTACTGCCTCTGCGTATTTCAGATTTAAACGCCGACAAGAGCTGGTATTCGTAGCAATAATGAACTCTCAAGATTCCAAATTTCCTAAACAATTCAGAGGTGTGCGCATTATAAGAGACGCCTTCAATAGACCATAATGCATTTTTTTGCAGAATGACTGAAGAATTGAAAGATTTTTTAGAGCCTGTTGACCAAACCAGATAACAATAATGAAGATGAGAAGAAAAAACGGCATTGTATACTAAAAGCTTTTGAGGCACAGGTAGTATATGTTGACACCTACGCAATGTGCCTAACACTCTGGAAAGTTTATGGCTGATGTGCTCAGTATGACAATCTCATAACAAGTATTCGCTATACATAACACCAAGTGTTTTTACGGATGGGGAAAATTCGATTTCATTACTGTTGAGAAATAATTTCTGAGATATGGTTTACAGGATTTTGATTTCGCTCGGAACAGTACAGCTTTAGTCTTAGAGCAGTTTATGTGTGGCGAGTTTTTAACAGGCGATAGAAACATTTTCTTTAGAACTTCAATCAGTCAGTCAATCAATCAGTCTTTTACTTTCTCTGAAATAGAGAAGGAGACAGGACTAAAAGCTCGCAAGCTTGACAGAGGTCTTGCCCCCTTTCAACTAAGCGGTACAGAAGACCAACGACAAAAGCTACTTTTTCACACAAACACACAAAAAACACTGTAAAAAACAGCGCTGTTCATTGCACTACAAAAGAGAATAGCAACAACGCTATGGGAAAGAAACAATTTATAAATGCATGCCGTATAATCACATAAACTTGTTCAGAAAAAAATGTTAATAACCATATTTGAATGCTCTAACGGGTCAAACATTTCTTGATTTCACTTATTTAATAACACTGCCAGAGTATAATAGATAAATGTCTCGGTGTAATATGCCCTACGTGTCGGAACTAACAATATTTCTTTACGTCTGGTCTGCGCAATATGGGTGTTTTTTGCAAGTTCTGCCAGATGACCAATATGATTTTCATCATTTGGTGAAGAGGATTTGAAGCTCATTAAAAGTACGTAATTGTATAAGACAGAGACTGGTAAAGTTTCATATTTAAAAAAATACCACGTGTTTGGAAACAGAAGGCACACCAGCAATGCATCTCACAGCTTTCTTGAAGAAGGTGCAACTTCGACTAATGGCTGATACCCGTAGTACCCCAAACGGTACTACCATATTGTAAGAGGGAGACAAAGAGTTATAAACCAGCGGCCTAACTTTAGCAGGAAGAATATCGCGCAGGCGTGACATAACACCGACTGCTGAAGATATTTTTGATCTGATATAATAGACGTGATCATTCCAAATCAAGTGCTTAGAAAATATGACGCCAAGGATTTCGACAGAATCTACTACCTCTACAAGATCATGGCTTAAGTATACATTGAGCGGCCTGGATATTACCTTGCCTTTTGGAAAGTATAATACTATTTTTGTCTTTTAGCAATAATCTTCAGACTATTTGCGTTCGCCAATTTATTAAACACATCTAGTGTTCTACGTGCTTTCTCTTCGATATCACTTGCCGATTTCCCGCATATGAACACTGAAGTGTCATCAGCGTAAGACACAAATTTACTATCAGTTGCACAGCGCACAATATCATTTAGATAAATTATCAACAAGAGCAGCCCCAAAATGCTTCCCTCAGCGACTCTTGTACTAATGTGTTGCGTTGAAGAGATTGCATTTTTAAAATCGACATATTGTGTTCTTTGTGAGAGGTAGGATTTCATAAGCCCTTGTGCTTTACCGTGGACACCATGGGATTCAAGTTTATGTAGCAGAATTCCGTTCTTTAAATCAAAGGCTTTGGTAAAGTCAATGTATATTGCCGCACCTATCTCCTTAATTTGAAACGTTTCCATTATTATTTCTTTTTGAGTTAGTAATGCTGTTTGTGTGGATAGATTCTTCCCAAAACCGCGTTGAAAATCACGGAGAAGCATATGTTTATAAAAAAATGATAGTACCCTACCATGCAATAATTTCTCTATACCTTTTGAGAATACCGGTAGAATAGGGCGATAGTTATGAACCATGTTTTGTCACCACCTTTAAAGACCGGTGTCACTCGTTTATAATGCCTTCGGAAATAAAGCGGTAGATAATATCAGATTATAAATGTGTGTGATAGCCGGGCATATGAAATGAAGAACATGTTTAATGGGGCTACTTGATGGCCACTTGCATCTACTGACTAACTATTTTTGATAGCGATCATGCACGAGAAAACTTCTGCGCAGTTGGTGGGACCAAAGAAGAGTGATGTTGGACTGCTGCTTCCTTTCATGAATTCAGTGTAATTTTGGTGATTATTTTTCTTACTTTGAGAAGCCTGCTGAATAAAAAAATTGTGAAAAGTGTGCCAGAAATTCACTTTCCCTCATGATGAAAGTTATCCCGAGTATCAGGAGTATTTGGCTTCAATAAGGAATTCAATTTCCGCCAAATAACATCAGATCGTTGTTCATTCGGACTCCAAAATACATACAAAGTCTGGGTCCCCAGATATTGTGGAATTTTTTTAAATGAATCAGCTGACTCGCTCGCTTCGACATCACTAAATGGTCCGGTCATAAATGTTCTTCCTGATTTCTCTTTCATAAGCTAGAATTAAACGCCTTTTATTGCTGAATTGCCCTGACTCGTCTATACTTTTCTCAGATGATTTTCAACATTTCAAATTTCGGTGGAACACGAGCAAGTGCCTTTCACGCCAATGTGAGGTGACGCTGTCAAATTTCCGCTGCAGAGTTCCCCGCCTAAATTTTTATCTTCATAGAGCTGGTTTATCAATCACTGACCTCTGCTCGTTTTGTAAACCGGAAACTATTGACCATTTCTTTCTTTCTTGCCACCGCTTCTCCTCCCTCCGTAGAATGTTTCTGTTATTTCCAAGTAGTAATCTTGGTTTGGCACTTACAACGCCAAACATTTTGTCTTTTGGGGCCTGTCAATTAGGCACAAGTCAGGGTTCGATGATCTGTGCTGTACACAAATTCCTTGAAGAATCCGGAAGGTTACGCTGCTAGGGTACAGACCATGGGACGTGTTATTTTATGTTTACTTTTGTAGTTAGTGTTCTCTTAATTTTTTATTTAGTAAGTGTATGTATAGGACCTCTGAAAATCTGTGTGAAGGAGTTGCCAAAATCTTAATTTTGATTATTCACCTTTACCCCTTTTGTTTGTTGTTGGGTGTATGTTTCATTTCATCCAGTGTGGCCAATCCCTCTCGTGGGTACGAGCCATGTTTTGAGGCGACAACAACAACAACAACTGCTGCTGCTTGTGCTGGCAAGCTGCAGTAGGAGCTCGAAGAGGAAGATAACTGTTTACGTTAATGCGATTACCACTACACATCAGATTCGCTTGCTATGTCCCAGAAGTAAAATTCGAGATCCTATTCAGCTGTATGAAGAGTGCATAAGTCACAAAGGGTGGTTTTGCCAACCGCCACCTCTTCAATGAAATGAATCCACTCGCAAAGCACAGTGTGCACAAAATCACAGACCAGAAAATTAAAACTACCATTTTATAAATCTTAAGGAGAATGCCTTGAGCACAAGTTTTTCAGAGATAATACTACAGCTTAAAGGATCACTAAAAAGGAATGAAATAAATGAATTCTGGGGTTTTACATGCCAAAACCATAATCTGATTATGAGACACATCGTAGTGGGCGTGTCCAGATTATTTCTGACCACCTGGGCCGGCATGGTGCATGGGTTGTTTTGCATTTCACCTCCATCAAAATGTGGTGATTTGATCGTGTGACCTCATGGTTATCAGCAGAATGCCAAAGCCACTACGCTACCATGCCGAGTGAGCACTAAAGAAAAAAAATAATTTAGATGTATTTCTAAATGACCTTCCTGTTATACAAAACGATTCACTCGTACCGTGACAAGAGGCTGAGTAAACTGCAAAAAACGCA
Source organism: Dermacentor silvarum (assembly GCF_013339745.2). Classification (NCBI taxonomy): domain Eukaryota; kingdom Metazoa; phylum Arthropoda; class Arachnida; order Ixodida; family Ixodidae; genus Dermacentor; species Dermacentor silvarum. Next base: position 152,410,200 of record NC_051157.2, on the reverse strand, counting down.
AGACGAAACATTGGTGGCACTACCACCTTGAAGTTCCCACACTGCCTTGCTGTGACATCGTGAATTTTGCTGGTGTCTGCTCGAGCTTAGTTATTTTTTACAAATAAAGGTGTTCTTCATTGCATTCCAATACAGCCAAAGACCGAAATTACAAAGCATCAAGAACATTTTCTGAACCAAAATTACCCAAGTTCGTAAAAATACTTGAAATCAATGATGTCACAATGAGGTATCAGCACTAAGGTATTGGGGAAATACGGAGAAAATGGAACATTGAGCTTCATTTTCGCATCTAATAATCAGCCTACTGCCAAGAAATTAACAGAAATAGAGACGTAAAGCCATTTTTTTCAGTTTAAATTGATTTAGGGTGTCTTTAGTGTCTCCCTAATACAAAATAAGGTATACATTTGGCTCAGTATAGGATAATATGCATCACTGATTCTCATTAAGGTAAGATTGGTATCTCCAGGCGTTTGTCATCAGCCACATCACGTACATGGCGGCATACCACAGATGGTACGCCGCAGAAAAGAAGAAACTAGACGGCCTCATTAGAAAAGGCGATCAGACTCATGTTGAGCACTAGCACGGAGAAACTCCTAGAGCTGGGCCTGCACAACAGGCTTGAGGAGCTAATAGAAGCGCAAAATATAACACAATACGAGCGCATCTCCAAGACCAAGGCTGGTAGACACATCCTAGATACACACTAGGCATCCGTTACCACACACAACATGGAGAAAAACGGAACATACCCAAGAAAATAAGAGCCAAACTCACGGTACCCCCACTACCCGACAATATGCATCCTGTACACCACGAGAGCAGAAGAAGAAGCAGGGCAAAGAATATGGCGCAGAACTACGGAAGAGAGAAGGACGCGGTCTTTGTAGACGCTGCACGTTACAAACATAAATGTAGCTTTGTCGCAGCAGTAGTTTACCACAACAGACTATGCTGGACGAGCTTGACTATAAACACGACACGCATCGAAATGGCGGAATAAACTGCCATAGCGTTAGCCATAGCACAAACCAACGCATACTATATAATCAGCGACTCGCAAGCGGTAGCACGCAACTTCGCGAACGGCCGGATCTCACCTGAGGCGCTAAACATACTCAGAAAAGGCAAACAGATGCGTCCACATCCTGTGGATACCAGCACACACCCCCGACTCAACGGGAGAGGACAACCCTAACGGGGCGGCGCACAACGTAGCTCGATGACTCATTTTCCGAGCTGTGACTAATGCAGATCCCTCGACAGGGCCCTTCGAGGTATGGGAATGGGAAGTTAGAATGACCAGATTCATAGACATCACCAACCATTACAAGATGCAAAGATGCACTTATCCACCACCCCATCCGCAACACAATAGATCGCAAGCAGTCCAGTGGCGACAACTGCAAACCAAATCATACCACAGTCCGACACTAATGCACGCAATTTATCCAGAAATATACACAACAGATGGAGGCAATGTGTGTGGCACCAGAGCCACGCTAGAACTCATGCTATGGGAATGCCAGTGACTCATACACGATAATGAGAACGAGACCTCCATCGACAGCCTCCGCGCGATGGCAGGCCGCGCTGCTCAGCTCGAACCTGGAAGACCGACTCTGGGCAGTCCAGCGGGCCAAAGTAGCCGCCGGGTAGCAACAACTCTTGGCCATAACCTCGGCGGGTGCGCCAGCCCACTAACTCGCCGGACGCGAATCGTTCTGATTCAAAATAAAGTTTTGTAGCGATAGCTACTATTGAAACTCATGGGAGCGGATAAGACGATAAAGAAGAAGACGGCGGGCTCCAAAGGCGCGCGCGCTAAGAAAAGCAATAAAGAAAAGAAAAAGAAAATCTTAATTTTGTTCGCATCGAACGCAGCTGTCTCGTCTGCCCGACTCTTGGCCGATCCCCGTGAGTGGGTATGCGCCAAAGATGATAAGGTCATCATCATCATCATCGTCTCGTCTCCTTTCTGCGACATGGTGCCGTGACCAGGAATTAGCGGCTACTCCTCTTCCGACTGGCCACGGACTACCAGAACGACGGACTGGCCACAGAAGACGGACGAAGAGGCGGGCCGGGAGCGAACCAACGGCAGCGAGACGAGACATCGACGGCAAGGAGCGGCACGGACACAGAGGGTGACCAAGATTCGGATGACGCCTCGCCGCCAGAATCTGTAAGCGACCAGCGTTTCCTCAGTTATTCAAGATGAACAGAGAAGTGATTTCTAAGAAGCGAAAAGCGCTGAGGACGCAAATAACAAACCTAGTGAGAGATGCTGAAAAGAAACTGGAGGAGAATCACGATCCTACAGCAATGTCGCTGATAGCCAGCCAGATTAAAGGTATTGCTGACTCGCTAAAGAAAGTGGACGAGCAGACGGAGCAGTTCATAACACCCGAAACAGCTGACTCGGAGTTTGCGAAAACAAATGACTACGAGTTAAAGATAATAAGTGCTCTGCACAACATCAACGCGTACCCTTCTCGGCAAGAAGTACGGCAAACAGCGAGGGAGCAACCCAACTTTAATGCCGAAGCTAGAGTCCCGCAGCAAGCAACAATAATGAAGCTACCAAAGCTAGAACTAATGAAGCTTGACGGCGATAAAATGAAATGGTAGAGATTTTGGCGGCAATTTCAAACAGCTGTACACGAAAGAACCGACTTGATCGAAAATCAGAAATTTACGCACCTTCTGTCATCACTAACCGGAAAAGCGGCAGCTGCCGTGGAGGGACTACAGTTTTCCGACAGTAACTATGGCAACACCATTGATCTACTCAAGCAGAGGTACGGAAAAGATGACGTGCTGGTAGAAATGCACATGAAGGAACTGACTAACTTGAATACAGTAGCAAGATTCAACGACCATGACGGTTTAAGAAAGCTGTCACAAAAGGTGCAAGTGCACATACGTGGATTGGAATCCTTAGGATTGAAAAGCGAGTCCTATGCATTGATGTTGCTTCCGATCCTGAAAAGAGCTTTGCCAGTGGATATGTACACTGGATTCCAGTTAAAACAAAGAGAGGCGATCAGTGGATCTTCATCACGAGATCAGAATGTGGCTTTACGTCAAAAAGATTTAGGCGCTTGATGAAATACATCAAAGATCAAGTAGAGTGCAGAGAGGAATTTTCATCAGAAAGGAGAGAAAGCTACAGCCACAGTACTGAGAGTAAGCAGCATACAAGAACTGTAAATTTTCAAAGTACAGTTGCAAAGTTTTGCAAATTTTGCGAGAATATCACTCATTATACTGATGATTGTAGGAAAACAATGCCTTATGAAGACAAGAAAATGAAGCTCAGAGAGACAAAGAGATGTTTCCGCTGTACCTGGCCTCGCCATACTGCTAAAATATGTAAGGCAAACATTAGGTGCAAGATATGTCGAAAATGGCATGCGACGTCTATGTGCCGAAGCAAAGAACTGACAGCACAGTGTACAACATCTACTATTGGTGAAAGTGCAAATCAGGAAGAGAAAACATCTACTTGCCAGTTTATGAACATCTCATGAAGTGTATTTCTGCAGACTGCAGATGCATTAGCAGAAGGTAGAAGGCAGTCATGTTATTGTCGTGTTCTGCTGGATACTGGCAGCCAAAGATCATTCATACTAACAAGCGTATCTGAGAAACTTAGCTGTAAGGTTAAAGGCAAAGAAAGGCTCACGATAGGCTCATTCGGAGGAGGTCAAAATGAAAGAGTCATGAATTCAGTTGAAGTTACACTGAAAAGTACCTCCAGTAGTGAAGAAGTGGTACCGGAAGCACTGGAGGTAGACATAATTTCCAAAGAAAGATTACCGTTCCTGTCTATTTCACTGCAAAAGAAGTATGAAGAGGACGGATTCAAGCTGGCTGACGGTTCATGTAAAGGCACATCATGCATAGAAATTGGAATACTTTTTGGATCAGACCAGTATCGGCAAGTAATGACAGGTGGGATCCGAAGACTAGAAGAAAGGTTGACAGCAGCAGAAACCATATTCGGCTGGACAGTACAAGGTCAAGCTAGGATATCAGCATCAATAACGGAGAAGTCAACCGTAATGGTACTTAACGTCAACGTGGATAACTGCGACATACAGACAGAACTCAGCCATTTCTGGGATATTGAAAATCTAGGCATAAAATGCCCTGCGAAAGAAACCAGGAGAGAAGAGGAAGTGATTCAGCACTTCAACAGGCACTTAAAATTTGAAGAGAAGCGATATTCTGTCAGACTTCCATGGAGAGATAACGTGGAACTTGATGAAAACAAGATCGTAGCTATGAACAGATTACGACAACTCACTCGACGGCTACAGAACGACGAAAGCATAGTCCGGCGCTATGACAGTGCGATCAGAGATTATTTAAATAGTGGAGTAGCAGAAGTGGTCGACGAAAAAAGTAGACCGAAGACACACTGCTATTACATGCCGCATCAGGCAGTAATAAAGGAAGATCGACAAACCACAAAGATAAGAATTGTATTTGATGCGTCTTCATCGTCGACAAAAGGGTTTTTTTTAAACGATTACCTCGAAACATGATCGACTGTTAATTGTGATCTGGTGCATATGCTGATGAACGTCCGACACCACATAGCATTGACAGCTGATATAGAGAAAGCATTTGTGCAGCTTTCAATGCACGAAGAAGATAGAGACGCATTGCGTTTTCTTTGGTGGCACAGAATTCCAAGTGGTAGCGACGCAAAAGTTGTGACATGGAGAATGTCCAGAGTTACGTTTGAAACAGCTCCGAGTACTTTCTTACTTGCAGCAACTGTACAAAACCACCTAAGCAAATTGGAAGATAGCTTTCCGGAAACGATTAAGGAGCTGAAGAAAAACATTCACGTCGACGACGTGATACTGGGAGCCAACTCACCAGAAGGAGCCGAAAAACTTTATAAAGAGTCAAAGACATTTTTCAAGAGGCGTCAATGACACTAAGAAAGTTCAAAACGAATGAGCCTGGATTACAGCGAACTATAAACATACAAGAGAAAAACACAGGCATGGAAACCTCAACCCAGATAAAGGTGCTTGGCATCAGATGGAATTACGAGGAATATAGATTGTTCTTTTGACATAAACGACATCGATACGAGCGGTCCAATTACAAAGAGGCGAAGGCTACAGCTAACAGCAAGAATATACGATCCCCTGGGCGTCTTCACTCCATTCACAGTGACAGCTAAGCGAAAAATAGAAAACATGTGGAGGAAGGAAACATCTTGGGACGACCCACTTACCAGAAGATGAAACGGCGTCGTGGAGGAACTGGATTCAAGAGCTACGATTAATACAAGACTTCAGCATACCTAGATTGTTTGATATTAACCAAGGCAGCCAGCCTCTTCACACGGATCTTCATTTGTTTTCCGATGCAAGCCCGTACGCTTACGGAACAGCAGCCTACTTGATAAATATCTACGAAAACCAAAAAAATTCACAGCATATCCACGGGGTGAATGATGATGAGTGGGCGAAGCTCCGGAGGGAATCATCGGATCTCCCGCTTAAGGGGACGCTAGCACAAACGCGTTAGAAACGTGCAGTACTCTCTAGTAAGGGGGAGCGGCCACAGCGTCTTACGCAGCCATTTACACACAAACGTGCACCGCGTTTGCCGACGCCATCACATGACTGCTGAGAGAGTATACCCCCCGTATTCATAAACGCTCCTCGACTTGAACTTGACTTGCCACCGCTTTGGGCAGCGCGTTCGAAACGCGTTGAAGGTAAGGCGGAGAGGCCACAGCGTCTTACACCAGCTTCTTACACGGGCCGTAACGCGCTAGCACAAACGCGTTAGAAACGCGCTAGAAACGCGGCCTTTCGTTAATGTTGGGTATTTATTGCCATCGTGGTGCGTGTGTCCATGTCCGCTTCGTGGCGTAGTGGGCTAACGCCGCGCGCTCGGAAGCGAGGGGTCCCTGGTTCGATTCCGCGCTACGGACACAACTTCGGAATTTTTTTTTCTCATTTTTCTCAGACTGGTTACCCACTACTGGTTACACACTACTACTACGATGACGGGGACGAACGGGTGCCGCTATAAGGAGCTTCGCCCCTAAAACAGTCTGAGCTACTCATAGCAAAAGGACGAATAGCACCAATGAAAGAAATGTCTTTGCCAAGACTCGAGCTAATGGCTGCGACGCTATCTGCACGCCTCGCTGAATATATCAGAAGAGGATTTGTAAGAAAACGAAACGAGATATTGGACAGACTCGACCATTGTTCTGAGTTGGTTACGCGAAAAGAAAAAACGCGACAATTTTGTCGATAACAGAGTGAAGGAGATAAAGGAAAAAAACGAAACTGTCAAAGTGGAATTACGTTGCAAGTAAAGAAAACCCAGCTGATTAACAACATACTGCCAGAGAAAAACAAAACGAAACAATGCGTAGTATTTTCCAGGAGAAAAAGTATACCTGCGAGCTTATTAGTTTCAATGAGGAGGTGTTGACGAATTTTTGACAGGTTCGCGGGGACGTTGAGACGACTGAAATGAGGCTTGGGGTATTTTGGTGCACACACGCTTTTTTAGTAATTTAGTGTCAGGGGATTGCCATAGCTCAAACCCCAAGATGCAGTTTGGGTTCGGTGCATGCGCTGTGGCGAGACGCTTAGCGCATGGGCCCTTTATCTTCGGGGGCGCCTATTCTGAAAGAACCTTAATTGTTTTTTGACGACTGGGTAGGGTCAAGGGGGGGTACGTTTTCTAGTCGCAGTGAAGACACGAGAGAACGAGACCTAAAGAACAAGATACTCCTGTGTGCTAACAGCAGCACCCGGTCCGCAACGTCGTCTGTGTCACCTAGAGAGAGAGAGAGAGAGAGAGAGAGATGTCTCCTTAAGCTTCTATTCTCTTTCGTTTAGTTACACCCACTGTTTAGCATGCGGTTTCGATTTTAGTCGCTCATTTTGTTGTGTCTACTGTTGCAAAACAAAAATAACTGTCCCAGGGTATTGCTGGCGTTGTGGCCGGTCTCTTGCTTCGCTTGCCACAATAAGTGAGAGAACACCACAGAACAAGGTTGATAGCAGCAAGTGTGTGCGTAGCATTGCTGTCGACCGTACATCTTCACTTTACAAGGAGAACAGCAATGTATTAGTATTTGAGCAAGCTATGAAAAGAAATTTCAATAATGTTTTTGTAGTTTGTTCTATTTGACGTTGGCTTGGCATCTTAAGCGCGGCGTAGTTTTAATACCACCGCTCTCCATCTAATTCCTGCAATAGGGTTCGCATATGCCGAACTCTGGCACAATTGAGAAAACGCGCAGGTGAAATATTGCGTGTGTGAATGCGTAATAGGTGGGCTCTGAGTTTGCAACAATGTGCCAACTTCGCTTCATTATGCTAACAAAAAAGACACTTCGCCAACAAAACAGATCAGCACGAGAGAGTAGGCAGACAAACGCCAAGACCGGTATATTGTAGTGATGCCTTTCCGGAAATAATGCCATTTTGCGCTTATCGCGCTTTGTCAGTGGTCAGAGCTATACGGTGCAATCGCGTTATCAACGGGATCAGCCGGCCGTGAGCGGTGGATGATAGGACTAGTATAGAATAAGTCATAAGGCATCGCTACACAATACAGGCCCAACTTTCAACTGCCTGTATTTCTGTAACAGTCCTCAACCTACCAATATACCACATTTGTTTAATGAGGCAGTGCGAATTCATCGTATAAAACACCGCTGAAAATGTGAAAAATGATTGCGTCAGCGCAACATGATGCACGAAGTACGTCTGGTTGCTACCAAACAAGTAAACAGGCCTATTGCTTACGCATGCATTACCTTAGGAGATAATACTTAACGCTTCCATCAGTGCTCTGGTGGTTGAATATTTACTTCTTCCAAGAATCTTGACCCACCGAAGTAACGGGGCACACATGCGAACTCGTTAATAATGAGTAGGCAAAAGCGCGATTCCGTATATCGGGGAAAATTGGAAACTTTGTTAATGATTGCGCAAGGGAGCTAGAACTTTCCATAAGAAACAATTGCATTCATCATTTGCCTGCGCATTGTCGAGTTTGCATGAGCGCTCCGAGACACTGGGGGATCAATATTCTTGGAAGAAGCAAGGATTCTTCTGCCAGAGACCTGATGCAACCATTGTATATTGCCACTGAAGGTAATGCATGCGGAAGCTGTATGTCGATTACTTTTTTTTTTGGTTGCCAGCGTAGATATTAGTGTGGCATGTTGCGGTAACGCAATCATTTTTCCGTATTTCAACAGTATTTTTTTTAATTTTCCTAGTGAACCTGAGCTGTCACATTGCGCATGTGTGGTAATATTCTTATATTGGCGACTTTTGAGTGAAATACTCACTGAGACTATGACATTTGTTGAAATTTTGCGCTTGTCTGTGTCCCTACTCCCTCGTGCTTGCATGCTGTTTGTGCAGTATCTTTGCCTAAACACAGCGCCCATACCCTTTGTATAGTGAAAGTCAATCCTGGCTATTCTGCCTGTGCACCTTTTTTTTCTGCAGAATATTCCACCTGACACTGCGAGAAAGATGCAACCGTTCCTACGATATATCTGTCCTGTTGGCCGGTGTAGCGGGGACAACTGCTCTTTAAATGGTCTTTCTTTGGAGTGTTGGAATACGAACTCTCAATCTTCCCGACGCAAAAGCTAATGGTGCAATGGCCAGCAAAGTCAAGCACTTCGTGTTTATTAACGGCATTGTTACGTAGCCCGCAAGTTCTGTAAATAAATGTACCTTACGAGCTTGCGGACATTTGTTTGATGAGCCTACTACACCAACACTACACTTTACTTGATAGAAAATTGGGACATTTATGTGCCATTAGTTAACTAAATATTAGTGACAGATTAACTGCTTTCCATCTTCCGGCTTTGGTTCACACCGTTTTGTCGCATTTGAATTATGGTCACCACCACTAGAGAAGCCCTTGGTCCAAACTGTACCACCACTAAGTAAAACAGAAGAGGTGCATGTGAATCGTGTACACGATAACCGAGAAGACACGGAGTCCTCACCGCACCGCAACATGCACATGCAGGACAGCGCGTCAGAAAATATCACACAGGAGCTCTGAGCAACCCGAGCACTTCGCATTTTTCGGACAAGCACGTTCGCTAACTTGTACAGAAAGATATAACGGGTACCTGTAATGGATACCTCACATTTGCGCTGTCCACCGAACTGTCGGGAACGGCGTGGGAGTAAGTGCATTTACAGCGGTTTAGTGCGCGATTTTACCACTTGGCACGACCCATCACCGCTGCTTTCGAGACACTGGCTTTAAGACCTTTTTCTCCGCTTCGTAAGCCTCAGTAAAAACATCACGACGACAACCTGACACCCGACCATATTGAAGTATTGCTCGAATTTTCCTCATTTTTACTGAAATTTCGCAGCACTGCTTAAAGTGTCCCGGAAACTGTCCGAATAAATTTTGTAGACGCGTAGGGTACAGCTACAGTAAAAGATTCGCGTCACATTTTAAGTGAAGCGTCTCATATTAAGAGAGTTTAAGGCATCGATTAGCCAGGTTTAGTTAGCCAAGTTGTCAATAAATAAATGTGTTTCATGTCTTAAGTTTTTCGTTGGTCCGTAACAGACATCGGTCGAGCTAAAATTTTTTTTCGACGAGCGTCAACCTATATAGGCATCAACCTATAATCAGTGCTCATGGCTTTAATCATTCGTTGATTCTACTACAATCCCACAACAAATACAGTTAGCATTGAATACTGTCATTGAATCATCCGAATATTGGAGCGGAATAACTATATATTGCCACCTGCAGGTAGTGAGTGGGTCGAGGACAAGAGTGGGTCGAACCCAAGAGAACAAAGAAGACCGCGCGCGCCCTACCCTCCTCGAGTCAGCCCCGCCGGATGCGTTTTCAAGAGCCAGCTGCTCTACGGTTTATTAAACCTTCACGACTACTTCTCAATGCTCGTGACAAACTGGTGGGGGTGCGGGGCACACGTCCTCACAAATGTTGCAGACCCCTCCCAGGATCCGTGCTACGAATCCTGTGTCTGTCGACACTCCCATGCATCGGGCCAGCCGCAGGATCAGGGGAGTGTCCCCAGAAGTCGTAGACGCTGCTGCTCCCACCACATCAACCAGTGTGACCAGCGCTTCCCTTCAAACCGCCTCAACCGGTACGGGAAGCACGTTGTCGAACCGGTACACACTTGAGAGCCCATGGATCCCGAAGACGTTTATTGGCGCAGTGTTCGAAGAAGTCGAAGACTAGATGGTCGACTTCGAGCACATGGCCTCCGTGAACGAATGGAACGACACGGAAAAACTCCGACAGGTCTACTTCTACCTGGAGGATGGCGCGCGTACGTGGTTTCAGAACCGCGAGGAGCAACTGACGTCGTGGCGCGAGTTTTGTCGGCAGCTCTTGGAGACCTACACCAGTGCTGATCGCCACGTACGAGCGGAACGAGCGATTCAGGCCCTGCGTCTCATTGCCAAACGAAACTGTGACCACGTACGTCGAAGACATGACGCGCCTCTTCAGACGAGCGGATCCTAGAATGACGGAGGAAAAGTTACGTCATCTGATGCGCGGGGTCAAGGAGCAACTCTTCGCTGGCCTCGTACGGAGCCCTGCGAAGATGGTGGCGGAGCTCTTGTCCGAGGCCGTGACCATGGAAAAGATGCTTCTGCATCGCTCGAACCTGTATGAGCGGCAAGCGAACAGCATGTCTGCTGTTGACATTTTCACGGCCATAGGAAGCAACGGTGATTGTCTGCGAGGTCTCATCCGCTCTATAGTGCGTGAAGAGTTGCAAAAGGCCGGCTTAACACGGCACCCTAGCGTAAGTTCCATAGCAAGCATTATCAAGGACGAAATGCACCAGGCGCTCCGTGACACTTTGCCGTTCGGAGCAAGCGGTTCACTACGTCGACGAAAGACGCCCGCCCCTCGGAAGTCGGATGTTTGGCGCACACCAGATCATCGGCCTCTGTGCTTCCACTGCGGTGAAGCTGACCACTTGTACCACCAGTGCCCATACCGGCGCCTTAGGATTCGCGGCTTTACCGCATACTCGCCGCCGCCCTGATATGACCAGCGACCTCGGGATATTCAGGACTAGCTCTCTCAGCAGCGCTTCCCACCACCTGCCAGGCGTCAGTCGCGATCGCAGTCTCCGAGACGATTTTAACCTCCGCCCCAGCGGTATTCTCCCGAGCGGACGCCCAGTCCCCGCCGGGAAAACTAACTGAGGCGATCTTTGGGGGCGAGATCGCTGACGGTCGAGGCATTAAAGACCTCCGACGGCCGCAGTTACGGAAAGATACCGATCTGACACTACCTGCAGCTGAACGGGACGACCGGCTTTCGCTCGATATACCAGTGATTATGGACGGTTACGCCGTTAGTGCTTTAGTGGACACCGGCGCAGACTACTCGGTACTAAGCGGGAAAATAGCAACGCAGCTGAAGAAAGTAATCACGCCCTGGCATAACTTGCAGATTCGGACAGATGGCGGCCACGTCGTTACTCCACTGGGAGCCTGCAAGACTATAGAGTGCTCAAGAATCTACTGAATTCATATTCAATGAATTTAATTAATTCAATGAATTCGTAGCGAGCTGCCTTGTCTTACGCGAATGCTCCCGCGAAGTTATTCTCGGGGTTAACTTCCTGGAAGAGTACGGCGCTATTATCGATCTGCAAGAGCGTCGTATCACTTTCTCTGCAGAACGAGCAATCAACGTGCAAGACGGCCAACGGTGCGGCGACGTACTTCGTGTTTCTGCACGCAGTGTAACGCTTCGTCCACGAGCCAGTGTCCTCATCGACGTCACGTGCTGTGGCTTACGCGATGGCGAAGCGGTGGCCGAAAGTAACTTGAAACACCTTCTGAAGCAAGGTGTTTGTGTGGCTCGAAGTGTTATACAGCTTCGTGCTGGCCATTCGCAATTGCCGGTTACCAAATTTAGTTATGAGCACCGACACCTGTTCCGCGGCACTTCGTTAGCGTTTGCGGACGCAGTAGCAAACGTTAACAACTGTTTCATATCAGAAGTTGTGGAGACAGCAAACACGTCTCTGGGCCATCTCGACATCAATTCTGAACTCTCCACCGATAGCTAGACAGCAAAGCGCAAGCTCTTGCTTGAATTCAAGACCTGCCTTCGCACATTCATCCAAGGTACGCCAGACTTTCATCACTAAACACAGGATCATCACGTACGAAGACGCACACCCGATACACCAGCGAGCAGCCTTACCGCGTCTAGGCAAAAGAACGCGAAGCCATACATACGCAAGTCCGGCAGGTGCTTGACGATGGCGTCATAGAACCTTCTAACAGCCCGTGGTCGTCTCCGGTTATTCTTGTCAAAAAGAAAGACTGAACGCTACGCTTCTGTATCGACTAACCGCAATCTCAACAACGTGACTAAAAAGGACGTGTACCCGCTGCCGCGTATCGACGACTCGTTAGCTAGGCTACGGCGCGCCCACTAACTTTCTTTTCTCGATTTAAAAAGCGGGTACTGGCAAATCGAGGCAGACGAAGGCGACCGCGAGAAAACAGCCTTTGTGACTACAGATGGTCTCTATGAATTTCGAGTGCTTCCTTTTGGCTTGTGTTCAACCCCGACTACTTTCCAGCGAATGATGGACACTGCCCTTATTGGATTGAAGTGGCAGGCCTGTCTTGTGTACCTAGATGATGTGGTCATCTTCTATGAAATGTTCGAGCAGCATCTTCACCACCTACGGACGGAGTGTGCTAGGAGCCATCCGATCGGCAGACCTCACACTTAAGCCCGAAAAGTGCCACGTTGGTTATGAAGAGCTCAAGTTCCTCGGGCTTCAGCCTGAGGAACTTTAAGAACACGTCCTTTTTAGTCACGTTGTTGAGCTCGCGGTAGTCAACACAGAAGCGCAATGCTCTATTGCGCTTCTACCTGGAGGATGGCGCGCGTACGTGGTTTCAGAACCGCGAGGAGCAACTGACGTCGTGGCGCGAGTTTTGTCGGCAGCTCTTGGAGACCTACACCAGTGCTGATCGCCACGTACGAGCGGAACGAGCGATTCAGGCCCGCGTCTCATTGCCAAACGAAACTGTGACCACGTACGTCGAAGACATGACGCGCCTCTTCAGACGAGCGGATCCTAGAATGACGGAGGAAAAGTTACGTCATCTCATGCGCGGGGTCAAGGAGCAACTCTTCGCTGGCCTCGTACGGAGCCCTGCTAAGATGGTGGCGGAGCTCTTGTCCGAGGCCGTGACCATGGAAAAGATGCTTCTGCATCGCTCGAACCTGTATGAGCGGCAAGCGAACAGCATGTCTGCTGTTGACATTTTCACGGCCATAGGAAGCAACGGTGATTGTCTGCGAGGTCTCATCCGCTCTATAGTGCGTGAAGAGTTGCAAAATGCCGGCTTAACACGGCACCCTAGCGTAAGTTCCATAGCAAGCATTATCAAGGACGAAATGCACCAGGCGCTCCGTGACACTTTGCCGTTCGGAGCAAGCGGTTCACTACGTCGACGAAAGACGCCCGCCCCTCGGAAGTCGGATGTTTGGCGCACACCAGATCATCGGCCTCTGTGCTTCCACTGCGGTGAAGCTGACCACTTGTACCACCAGTGCCCATACCGGCGCCTTAGGATTCGCGGCTTTACCGCATACTCGCCGCCGCCCTGATATGACCAGCGACCTCGGGATATTCAGGACTAGCTCTCTCAGCAGCGCTTCCCACCACCTGCCAGGCGGCAGTCGCGATCGCAGTCTCCGAGACGATTTTAACCTCCGCCCCAGCGGTATTCTCCCGAGCGGACGCCCAGTCCCCGCCGGGAAAACTAACTGAGGCGATCTTTGGGGGCGAGATCGCTGACGGTCGAGGCATTAAAGACCTCCGACGGCCGCAGTTACGGAAAGATACCGATCTGACACTACCTGCAGCTGAACGGGACAACCGGCTTTCGCTCGATATACCAGTGATTATGGACGGTTACGCCGTTAGTGCTTTAGTGGACACCGGCGCCGACTACTCGGTACTAAGCGGGAAAATAGCAACGCAGCTGAAGAAAGTAATCACGCCCTGGCATAACTTGCAGATTCGGACGGATGGCGGCCACGTCGTTACTCCACTGGGAGCCTGCAAGACTATAGAGTGCTCAAGAATCTACTGAATTCATATTCAATGAATTTAATTAATTCAATGAATTCGTAGCGAGCTGCCTTGTCTTACGCGAATGCTCCCGCGAAGTTATTCTCGGGGTTAACTTCCTTGAAGAGCACGGCGCTATTATCGATCTGCAAGAGCGTCGTATCACTTTCTCTGCAGAACGAGCAATCAACGTGCAAGACGGCCAACGGTGCGGCGACGTACTTCGTGTTTCTGCACGCAGTGTAACGCTTCGTCCACGAGCCAGTGTCCTCATCGACGTCACGTGCTGTGGCTTACGCGATGGCGAAGCGGTGGCCGAAAGTAACTTGAAACACCTTCTGAAGCAAGGTGTTTGTGTGGCTCGAAGTGTTATACAGCTTCGTGCTGGCCATTCGCAATTGCCGGTTACCAAATTTAGCTATGAGCACCGACACCTGTTCGGCGGCACTTCGTTAGCGTTTGCGGACGCAGTAGCAAACGTTAACAACTGTTTCATATCAGAAGTTGTGGAGACAGCAAACACGTCTCTGGGCCATCTCGACATCAATTCTGAACTCTCCACCGATAGCTAGACAGCAAAGCGCAAGCTCTTGCTTGAATTCAAGACCTGCCTTCGCACATTCATCCAAGGTACGCCAGACTTTCATCACTAAACACAGGATCATCACGTACGAAGACGCACACCCGATACACCAGCGAGCAGCCTTACCGCGTCTAGGCAAAAGAACGCGAAGCCATACATACGCAAGTCCGGCAGGTGCTTGACGATGGCGTCATAGAACCTTCTAACAGCCCGTGGTCGTCTCCGGTTATTCTTGTCAAAAAGAAAGACTGAACGCTACGCTTCTGTATCGACTACCGCAATCTCAACAACGTGACTAAAAAGGACGTGTACCCGCTGCCGCGTATCGACGACTCGTTAGCTAGGCTACGGCGCGCCCACTAACTTTCTTTTCTCGATTTAAAAAGCGGGTACTGGCAAATCGAGGCAGACGAAGGCGACCGCGAGAAAACAGCCTTTGTGACTACAGATGGTCTCTATGAATTTCGAGTGCTTCCTTTTGGCTTGTGTTCAACCCCGACTACTTTCCAGCGAATGATGGACACTGCCCTTATTGGATTGAAGTGGCAGGCCTGTCTTGTGTACCTAGATGATGTGGTCATCTTCTATGAAATGTTCGAGCAGCATCTTCACCACCTACGGACGGAGTGTGCTAGGAGCCATCCGATCGGCAGACCTCACACTTAAGCCCGAAAAGTGCCACGTTGGTTATGAAGAGCTCAAGTTCCTCGGGCTTCAGCCTGAGGAACTTTAAGAACACGTCCTTTTAGTCACGTTGTTGAGCTCGCGGTAGTCAACACAGAAGCGCAATGCTCTATTGCGCTTCTACCTGGAGGATGGCGCGCGTACGTGGTTTCAGAACCGCGAGGAGCAACTGACGTCGTGGCGCGAGTTTTGTCGGCAGCTCTTGGAGACCTACACCAGTGCTGATCGCCACGTACGAGCGGAACGAGCGATTCAGGCCCGCGTCTCATTGCCAAACGAAACTGTGACCACGTACGTCGAAGACATGACGCGCCTCTTCAGACGAGCGGATCCTAGAATGACGGAGGAAAAGTTACGTCATCTCATGCGCGGGGTCAAGGAGCAACTCTTCGCTGGCCTCGTACGGAGCCCTGCTAAGATGGTGGCGGAGCTCTTGTCCGAGGCCGTGACCATGGAAAAGATGCTTCTGCATCGCTCGAACCTGTATGAGCGGCAAGCGAACAGCATGTCTGCTGTTGACATTTTCACGGCCATAGGAAGCAACGGTGATTGTCTGCGAAGTCTCATCCGCTCTATAGTGCGTGAAGAGTTGCAAAAGGCCGGCCTAACACGGCACCCTAGCGTAAGTTCCATAGCAAGCATTATCAAGGACGAAATGCACCAGGCGCTCCGTGACACTTTGCCGTTCGGAGCAAGCGGTTCACTACGTCGACGAAAGACGCCCGCCCCTCGGAAGTCGGATGTTTGGCGCACACCAGATCATCGGCCTCTGTGCTTCCACTGCGGTGAAGCTGACCACTTGTACCACCAGTGCCCATACCGGCGCCTTAGGATTCGCGGCTTTACCGCATACTCGCCGCCGCCCTGATATGACCAGCGACCTCGGGATATTCAGGACTAGCTCTCTCAGCAGCGCTTCCCACCACCTGCCAGGCGGCAGTCGCGATCGCAGTCTCCGAGACGATTTTAACCTCCGCCCCAGCGGTATTCTCCCGAGCGGACGCCCAGTCCCCGCCGGGAAAACTAACTGAGGCGATCTTTGGGGGCGAGGTCGCTGACGGTCGAGACATTAAAGACCTCCGACGGCCGCAGTTACGGAAAGATACCGATCTGACACTACCTGCAGCTGAACGGGACGACCGGCTTTCGCTCGATATACCAGTGATTATGGACGGTTACGCCGTTAGTGCTTTAGTGGACACCGGCGCAGACTACTCGGTACTAAGCGGGAAAATAGCAACGCAGCTGAAGAAAGTAATCACGCCCTGGCATAACTCGCAGATTCGGACGGATGGCGGCCACGTCGTTACTCCACTGGGAGCCTGCAAGACTATAGAGTGCTCAAGAATCTACTGAATTCATATTCAATGAATTTAATTAATTCAATGAATTCGTAGCGAGCTGCCTTGTCTTACGCGAATGCTCCCGCGAAGTTATTCTCGGGGTTTACTTCCTGGAAGAGTACGGCGCTATTATCGATCTGCAAGAGCGTCGTATCACTTTCTCTGCAGAACGAGCAATCAACGTGCAAGACGGCCAACGGTGCGGCGACGTACTTCGTGTTTCTGCACGCAGTGTAACGCTTCGTCCACGAGCCAGTGTCCTCATCGACGTCACGTGCTGTGGCTTACGCGATGGCGAAGCGGTGGCCGAAAGTAACTTGAAACACCTTCTGAAACAAGGTGTTTGTGTGGCTCGAAGTGTTATACAGCTTCGTGCTGGCCATTCGCAATTGCCGGTTACCAAATTTAGCTATGAGCACCGACACCTGTTCGGCGGCACTTCGTTAGCGTTTGCGGACGCAGTAGCAAACGTTATCAACTGTTTCATATCAGAAGTTGTGGAGACAGCAAACACGTCTCTGGGCCATCTCGACATCAATTCTGAACTCTCCACCGATAGCTAGACAGCAAAGCGCAAGCTCTTGCTTGAATTCAAGACCTGCCTTCGCACATTCATCCAAGGTACGCCAGACTTTCATCACTAAACACAGGATCATCACGTACGAAGACGCACACCCGATACACCAGCGAGCAGCCTTACCGCGTGTAGGCAAAAGAACGCGAAGCCATACATACGCAAGTCCGGCAGGTGCTTGACGATGGCGTCATAGAACCTTCTAACAGCCCGTGGTCGTCTCCGGTTATTCTTGTCAAAAAGAAAGACTGAACGCTACGCTTCTGTATCGACTACCGCAATCTCAACAACGTGACTAAAAAGGACGTGTACCCGCTGCCGCGTATCGACGACTCGTTAGCTAGGCTACGGCGCGCCCACTAACTTTCTTTTCTCGATTTAAAAAGCGGGTACTGGCAAATCGAGGCAGACGAAGGCGACCGCGAGAAAACAGCCTTTGTGACTACAGATGGTCTCTATGAATTTCGAGTGCTTCCTTTTGGCTTGTGTTCAACCCCGACTACTTTCCAGCGAATGATGGACACTGCCCTTATTGGATTGAAGTGGCAGGCCTGTCTTGTGTACCTAGATGATGTGGTCATCTTCTATGAAATGTTCGAGCAGCATCTTCACCACCTACGGACGGAGTGTGCTAGGAGCCATCCGATCGGCAGACCTCACACTTAAGCCCGAAAAGTGCCACGTTGGTTATGAAGAGCTCAAGTTCCTCGGGCTTCAGCCTGAGGAACTTTAGGAACACGTCCTTTTTAGTCACGTTGTTGAGCTCGCGGTAGTCGACACAGAAGCGCAATGCTCTATTCAGTATCCAGACAAGCTTGCCGCTGTGGCCGCGTTTCCAACTCCTGCCGTTACGAAGGCCGCCCGGCGCTTCCTGGGTTTCTACGCCTACTATCGCTGGTTTATTAAAGGATTTTCGAAGATAGCGGAACCCGTGGTTCGCCTTACAAGGGACGATACGAAATTTGTGTTGCATAATGAGCCACAGGCGGCTTTTGCTGAATGACGACAGCGCCTGCAGTCAGCACCCGTTCTTGCACATTTTGACGATGATGTTGATACTGAGGTGCATACCGACGCCACTAGCATTGGCCTTGGCGCAGTGCTCGTCCAGCTTCAAGATGAGTGGAAAGAGTTATAGCGTATGCCAGCCGCTCCCTGTCCCGTGCTGAGGCGAATTATTCTTCTACGGAGAAAGAGTGCCTCGTGGTTGTGTGGGCGATCATCAAGTTTCGCCCCTATCTCTATGGTCGTCCCTTCAAAGTAGTCACGGACTACCATGCCCTCTGTTAGTTGGCAAGCATGCGTGACCCTTCAGGGCGACTGACATGGTGGAACCCGCGCACCCATTGACCCTTCCAGTCGGGAAACAGATGACGATGACGGCTTCCTGGGCGCCATTAGTTCGTCGGACTTGAGCAGACGGCAGCGTGCCGACGCTGAGATTCGACTGATCATTTTAGAGGGCCGTGACGCAAACATACCACGCCATCTGTCCCTCTTGCTGACGTCCTTCTGTCTGCGAGCCAATGTGCTGTATAAAAAGTATGCTCGTTCGACCAGCCGTGCTTACCTCCTGGTGGTTCCAAGGAACATGCGCGACGACGTCCTCTTCGCTTGACAAGACGAACCGACATCTCGTCATTTAGGCTTTTCACGAACACTCGCTAGAGTAAGTGAAATGTGCCATTGGCCCGGGCTTTCGGCAAGCGTCAAAGAGTACGTTAAAGGCTGCCGTGAATGCCAGCGCCGCAAGACACCATCCGTTAAACCGGCTGGCTTACTTCAGCCAAGCGAAGCATCTCACACGCCTTTCGACCAAGTCGGCATGGACATTCTCGGACCGTTTCCTTTGTCTGCCGACACCTATTTTTTTAGCATCGAGGCGATGCTTTTGTTCGGAAGGGGGGATGTTGCCAACTGTAGGTAGCCGGTCGAGGGAACGAGTGGGTCGAGCCCAAGAGAACAAAGACGACCTTGCTCCCTGCCCTGCTCGAGCCAGCCCCAATGGACGCGTTTTCCCAGAGCCAGCTGCTGTACGGTTATTAAACCTTCAATACTACTTCTCAAGGCTCGTGACAATATGAATTGTCTCGCAATGTAGAGTAATTATAGCACGTGATCACATTGTCGAAGTTATTTGCAAGCTTCAATGTTTTATTGCGATATCAATTCTATGAACGTTCCAGGCGCATTTCTGTCGTCGCAGTCTCAGTGATGTTCCGTCTAAAGCTAAAGGTCAACAACATCGGCGCCGCGCGCCGTATGCTGCACGTGGGAGTGAAAGCGTGCAAGGTTCAACCGAAGAGGGCGACTGAACGTCGCGCGCATGAGGAGGGAAAGTGGGGTGAAAGTGCGCCGTCTTCTGTCGCGCGCAAGGCACCCCGAGGAGGGGAATGAGGAATGGGGGGCGTTTTACTTCGGCCAGGGGCGCGCATGGCGCGGCCACACAGGCTATATCTTGAAAGCGATCTGCGGTGGGGAGACAGTGCACCCAGTACTGATAGCTTCGTGCGCGCTTTGTTGTCGCCGCTTACGAGCAGTTCGCGTTAAAGCGAGAGGCAGCACGAAGCTCAATTCGCTCG
The DNA here is from genome assembly GCF_013339745.2 of Dermacentor silvarum. NCBI lineage: Eukaryota > Metazoa > Arthropoda > Arachnida > Ixodida > Ixodidae > Dermacentor > Dermacentor silvarum. The sequence goes on along the minus strand of NC_051157.2, from coordinate 152,390,270 downwards.
CTGCTGCTGCCGCGCATCTTAATTCCAGTGTTTTAGCGGCGTGTTCCCGCGGTCATCGAGTGAGATGTTTTCATGTTTGCTTGTGCGCACGTGACTCCATGCTTGTTAATTAGTAAGCGAATGTTTACAAGTTTATACGACCGATAAAACTACTAGCCTTATTTCGTATAGCTCTCTACTAATGTGCTTTAGTAATCAATGCTTAGCCTTTCGGATTGCACTGCAACTTTGAGGTCTTTGAGAACTACAAAAAATATCGGATTGTGTGATCCGAAAACGTCTAATGTCCTAGTCGAAAGAGGCCTACTACTCTACAATGCGATAGGATGAAACGCACTTCCCTAGCAGATGATGCAACGCAGAACATGATGTCATGTCATTCGCCAAATAAGGTTGATCCCATAACTGTGGAAAGAACTATTATCTCTTGAAAACATTTAATTGCTCACCAATCTGCGGTTGGACATCCGCAACCGGTTTGCTTCACCATTGAGCAGCATAAACAAAAAAACTGGAAATAACTGCAGCGGATATTGTAGGCATTCAGATGGTGTTTGCCATTCTCCCTCTCTCTAAGGGTTGACCAGCAGGCATTCTGACTTTTGCGCGCTCGAGGTGTAGTTGTACGCAAAAAAATGCGCGAGAGCCTTCAGCATGCGCAGCCGGCTCAATGCTCCGAGTCCACACACGTTGTTGTGATCTTCAGCCCCGATGTCAGCAGCAGCGATGTAGAACTTGAGATTTGTCACGTTGCTCTTCGCTTCACACAACTGCAAAAATACGAAATTGTCGTCACCACTAAAATATCGTAATTAAAAGGTCGACGTATCCACTGGAATCATCACTGCTTCGAGAATAATATGTGGCCTTGAAAGTTGCAAAAATACCAGGAAACTGCCGTAAAGTACGAACTCAAAACTGCCTGTAGTCACGGAATGAAAGACACGGGTTAGCACTCGCTGCTCTTTGTATTAATGCCTTGTCGCGGCCCGGTTAAGTGTGGACGAAAGTGCCGTTTAAGCCAATTAAGTGATCCTAATCATTGCATCTGGCCATGTTTTACTTACTGTAGCCTACCACAATGTCGACACGAAGCCCTTACTGTTGACCATTTAACAAGGTCAACAGCATCATCACATATTTCAGGACATACGTCACAGAAAGAATGTTTTACTTGATAAATGATTCTTTCGTGTCGACGTTGCAGTGAACTTCACTCAACTCATGTTTTAGCTAACTAGTGGGGCTGCCCAGTCACTGATATTCAAAGCACTTTACCATGAATCCTTGTTTTTGTATGTGCCATATAAGACAAGGAGCGAAAGTGAATTTCATACCTCCCCATTTAGCACTTATTGTTATCCTCAATAAATGAGCGCCAAAATGTCTTGAAGAGCAAGCGGCTTCTTCCATTATTTTTTACCAGGATTGTTTCTTAGGAAAATACCAGGGACGGCTCAACCAACGTGGATCAGGCGCACGGTTCCAACTAATTTATTTCCAGACGAGAAACACTATATATGCACGTATACAGCTCATAAGCACGGGGATAATGCAAAGCGATCCCTCAGGAAGGTATACTCATTGCTATGGATTTTAATAGATGGCTCACATACGCATGTATCACCTTTGCTTTGATTAAAAGGGGCCTTAGCCAGCATGGCGCACCAGTGTAGCGAATACGGACGAGGGCGCAATAAGTCATACGAAGGACACAAGCACGGCGCTAACTTAAAAAAATATGATGTGTTTCTGGGTACCATGACTTACATAAACCCTCAGCGTCACACCTCAGTGAACGCGTGCATTACCGCAATCACTTATTCACCAGAAAATATGTGTGTCCTTCGTATGACTGATCGCGTCTTGGTCTGTATTCACTACACTGGTACGCCATGCTGGATAAGCCCCACCACTTGCAGAAAGAATAAAATGCTGACACATTGAATATTTCAGCTCATGGGCAAAATTTCTAATTCTTTATTTTACAGTGCAACCTAACCTAGCCTAACGCAAGCATCACACTCCCTTGGCAGTTCAATCTTCTTCTAAAATCACCCGAGTTCATTCGCGCTCGTTTCAGCCAAAAATAATTGTATTTTTGAAACCTACACTGGAGCTACTGCTGTGCCTTGGTGCGTCCTAGACTGTATACGCTACAGTAATACTCCACGATGCCATACCGACTCCGCATTACAGCCTTAGCCAGCACACATGCAGCTGCATCACATGAAAGCAAATACACTCAGCACAGTGCTTTGGTGCGTGTTTAGGAAGCACACGCGGCCCAAAATGAACCCGGAGCCCTCCTCGACTGCGGTGGCCATCACAATCAGCTGTTCAGTTTAGCACCGCTGAAATTAGTCATTATGGCATACACAGGCCAACAAGGAAACAACATTGCTAAGAACATACAATAAGAAAGATAATTTTGAACGCCGTTTTAGTAGAAGCTCTACCCGTGTGGGAGATGGAACGCCATTCGGCGAGTGCGTCTCAACTGCGTGCTGTTTTTCTGAGAAACCTGCCCGTCCGAAGCACGCGCAACGTTCCGGAAGTGCCTTGCATAAAACAGCACCCGAAAATCAGTTTTTCATTTGTGAAAATATCTATAGATGCCCGGCTTCTCGAAATCGGCAGGGTTAGACAAGCCTACGAAAAGTCGTACCCTGCCGACTTAATGAGAGCGACTTGGTTCGCGCTTGATGGCACATTTTTGTTCCTGCGCTGTCCGTACAGCAAGCGCACATTCAGCGGTAACGGCTAGCCGGAAAGCAAATGGGATAGTGCGTGTCGCAAAAGATGCCAACGAGAAAGGAGGCGAATGAAGAGAGAGAGCCGCGAAGAACGCTGTGCGCAACTCCTTACCGGGAAATTAGTTGTGCATGTCATCACTAGTTCTACACGCTATCAATAGTGGTGCACGAATTAATAAATAGGCCAGTCTACGGACCTATTCATGATCCTTCGGCACACTAGAACGTAGGCAGCACCAATGCAAGGTGACATCGGCGTACGCTGAAACATGCTATTATCAGCAATCCGTTGATATTTTGTAACATTGTGCACCTAACCCCAATAACACCCCAATAGGGGTCTTTAAGGAAAATAAAGTGATGTGGTGTGATGTGATAAACATTGAGAAACGCTCTTAATTATATCTGCTATCAATATCGATATTATTGTGTTTTCATTGTAATAATGAGATATGAATTAAATGGACACTCCAAGCAGATTTCTGCCGGCGGCGTCGCCGTCGCCGTAAGGTTCCGTATAGAGTCCAACGGCGATGATATCGTCGCCGCGTGCCCTATGTTAAATGTGCGAGTGAAAGCACGCGAGGTACGCGCGCTTAAAGGGGAGCGAACGCACGGCAGAGTGCAAACGTGGCATCGTCGCGCGAAAGGCCGTGGGTGGACGGGAGGGAGGGAGGGGAGGCGACGTTTAGCTGCGGCACGAAATGCGTATTTATATAAAAAGATTGCGAGGCGACTTCCGACGCTGCTCGACGAGTGTCCCGTTCTGATTGTCGAAAACCTCCGAGCCGCCCCCAGTGGCACCGGCAACATTGACCAACGCCGCGCGCGTTCGGTGCGAACCCAGGCAAAATGCCGACGGCGTCGACAACAGTTCTGCGCGTTGCTGGTGCTGCTGCATGTTCAAGTTTATACAGCTGATAAAACTACTATCCTTACTCCGTATAGCTCTCTACTAATTTGCTATTGCAATTGATGCTTCGCTTTGGGGTGAAACTGCGACAGCTTTTATCATTGTTATTATATGATCTCACAGGCACCCGACCCGCTTTACTTACTTCGAACTTTGTGAGCTTTACCTTCCCATCGCTAAAGGGAACGGCCTCATTATAAATTTGTAAGAACATCGCCAACGTCGTCATAGTTACTTTAACCACCGTTGACTGTTATGGACCGCTATTTTGCAGCGATGCCTTTCTGATGCTAATGCCTTTTCGCGCTTGGTCAGTGGTCAGAGCGACAGTCCGCTCACGTTATCAACGGGATCAGACGGCCGCGAGCGGTGGATGATAAGACTAGCATAGAATAAAGCATAACGCATCGCTACAAAATACTGGCTGTACAATGTAACGCTGACGGATGCATGTTGTACGGCCGGACCAATTGCATCCATTATAGTTGTCGACCACAGACTGTTCTCGCCAAATCTTTGTCGTAGCCGATTTATTGTTCACTTCTCGGCAGAAGTTAATCGAGTGAAAAGGTTTGGTTACAAGATTTCATGTGCTTCTGTCAACAACATCCCTACTTCTTTGCGATATTAGCCAATCTCAACTTTAAAACTAGCAGCAGTCGCTAGAACACCGACTGCCAAACACCCCAATCCAAGGGCGCTATAACGTAAAATGATTCCAAACTGTTTGATTCCAAACTCCTGACGTCAAATTTACGTAACCACCGACGCAAGCATCAGAGGGTGACCCACAGTACTGTCTGAAACACCCAACCAAACACTCTGCTCGTTTATAGGAGGTCACCTTTGACCGCTTTCAAAACCAATAACGAATGTCTACACTCAGCGGTTCTGCATATCTAATTGGCTGCAAAGAGGCGAGGAGCACGCTCTAGTAGAATGGTTTCGATGGAGCCAAGCCAGCAAAGTGAAAATAGATAACCGCATGAGGAGGTTGGTGCCGGCTTCTGCGATTGCTCTGCTTTGCCTTACTTTGCTTGCGGTGGCTGGTAGAAATTCGCGGCGGCGTGCAACGGAACGATACGAATGTCGCTAAAACGGATCCTCAGCAAGGAAGAGTTGGCAGAGCAATGTCGTATGCATGCCGAAAGGTCTCCATAACGTTTTACTGCCACGAAAAAAGGTTTATCGTGCGCAAATAAATACATGCTCAACGAAAGGTGCGAGTAGTGAGCGTCTGAGCAATCGGCGGGCAGCCATCTGCTATTCATATGCGCACGCCGCCGCCGTTCGGCAGGATGCTGCAAACCAGCCGTTTTAGCGCGTCCGCATTGTTCGTGGCTACGCAAAGCGCACGCTGAGACAATTTATTTGAATTTAAATATGACACCATGCTGTGCCGTTCTCTTTCGTTTCAGCCAACACCACAATCACCGCTATAGCGCATCGCATCGCGAAGTGGCACCACCGACTGCGACGGGGCAGTCTGTGGCTATTCAGAAAAAATTTCAGTTTTGTTCGGCATATTATTGCATTTTTTTCGTGTACACGTCACTTTGACGTGAGTTTTCACGGTTTTATGAGGTCGCGTGACAGACAGGCGAAATGGGCGTAGCCAGAAAATATTGGACCAATAGCAGAGGCTAGTGGTGAAAAGGTGTCGAATCAGGAATAATTATTTTTCTTTTCTGGGATTTAATCATGTATAATCATTGTGTGCACGTTATATCAGATGGAGAGCTATAGCGGTTTTGGTGACGTCGCGTGACAGACAGGCGAAGTTGGGAGTGGCCCGCAAATGCTTTGACCAATTGTGGAGGCTGATTGCATAAATTAGAATCAAAACAGTTTAGAATCATTTTACGTTATAGCACCCCAAGTTTATTTACAAGAAGTAATGCACTGGGTACTCGTAGTAGAGCAACATTTATACCCCAACTACTTGTGTAAATCGTCAGTTTCGCTTACGCAAACACAAACCTGTGGCCACGTCATGCTCATCCAATCTGTCTGCACAGATCAAGCCATTGTGTCCAAGGTGTGCACAAACGCAATTGGGTGGGGCTGGTGTGTCAAGACCCAATATGATGTGAAGCGGGCCCTACAGCTCTTTTCTGTAATATTCACTGTACGGGCATACAACTTCGTATGACGTGAAGGGCGGCGCGATGCAGCCTTGAAGCGAAAGGCGTTGTGCGCACTTGCTGTGCAAACGAGCGCCCGTAAAAAGTGCACCAGTCAAAGTGACCGAACGAGAGTACGGCTCCGAAACACAAACTGTCGGCTTGACTGCTCATTGCACGATGCCGCGAAGAGCTGGTCCGCACAAGGAAGGGCAACAAATAATCTATCCACTCTTGCGTCAGATTGTATCGATTTCGGCAATTCTTGTTTCCACGTTGTTTTGTAAATTGACAAATGGCCAGCTTCTTTGTTTGCCGACAAATATGTCATGTTGAACAACATTTGATACTCCTAGTATGCCAGACACACTTCAGCAGACTAATGTAAATATTATTTACATTCTCGTTATTTTAACAATAATCTGCATCTGTTGACGAGAGCAGGAAGATATTGCATCAATTCCCTATAAACAAACGTGATTTGAGGGTTTTTCAATTTCACCTTGTCAACGCTGTAACTACGACTCGCAGCGCCAGCACTCAAATCTATAACGCACTGTATCTATACACGACATTAGTAGGCTGGGTTTCAGAGTGTTGACTTAACAAATGTGAGGGATAATGCTAAAATAAAAAGTTGAAACGACAACCCCTTCATATGGGGGAGTTGTGTCATTCTGAATAACGTAGGTACAGCGCAACAATCCTGTCTCTGTTTCCTCCCAAAAATTGTTGCGCTGTACCTATGTTATTCAAAATGTTGTTGATGTGCAACTGTCAGTTCTGAGTGAAATAACATTCTGTCAGGCCCATTTTCAGTGGTCTTAGGACAGCTGTTATATTTATTATCATATACAGCTGCTTTCAAGGCACCTCTTAGCTAGTGATCCAAAACATCATTCTGAAAACCGAACTGGTTCTGTTTCTGATACGTAGGATTCAGGACAAATGAAGAAGACAGCCGGACACAGTTTTCACGACCAGTCATTTTATCGTCCCTTGCCAAGTACTGTAGTTTATAATCTCATATGCTTAAGAGGATGAAGGAAATAGAAAACGGGGATTTGCAAACGGCAATCATTTTGAGGAGTACTTAAATTGCCAGGCATCATATGTTTACTGAGAAACGGAGATGTTCTGAATATTATCAAAACGTTCAATTCCCTTATAAAGCCGCAATTAAAGTGCATGGAAGTCTTGTTACAGTGAATTAAAATTTCATCGCTAGTTTCAATAGGGCGGTGACGCGAAGCCAAACATCCTGAATTGAGAGGACATGCGTTGATCCCAAACCCAAATATTTTAATTGATAAAACAATTAACATATCAAACAGGCAAGCGCGAAACAGAGTAACAATGATCGAATTAGAAAGACGTGCCAGAAAGTTCGCAACAGTGTTCTTGCATATTGCACAAAACTTGGCCTAATAGACCGAATGCCCTTGGGGACATCTAACGTATTGCATTGTGTTGGCAGAACCATTGATGCTCGCTACCTTGGGAGAAATACGCCTGTGAAGACCAGAGTGGTCGTTGTATCAAAGGGGTTCTGTAAGAGGATGGGAGTTTGATCCCATCTTTACTTCTTAACGCCGATTTATCCGAGCGTTTCCAAGTATGCAGGTGAACCTCAACACTAAATCACAACTCCCTTTTCTCAGGATCTTGCAAACAACTAGCAAGGTAAGCAATTGTAACCTTTCACACCAACAGATCAGAAGACCTATGCTTCATGCAATGAATGGTCTATAGATGTTTCATTCAATACTATAGAAGTTTGTGGATGAACTTAGTCATCTCTTGCAATTTTCATCGACTGACGAGCCGCAACATAGATCTCTACTTGACCAACAGTACTTAACGTCTCTAATGTACAACCGCTTGGAAGCATCCTCAATATTTCACGATAAACACACTCCATATTTACTGATACCAAGGCCATGTCCGAAGCTCACTTCCCAGCTTTAAACGATATTGATGATGTTTGCAATCCGTAAAGAGATGCCTTTTACACTACCTTGTGTCATATTCTTCAGCGTCTTCGTTTTACTTACCCTTTAAAGCTTTATAAATATAATAAACATTTCATTTTTGACACGATGGCCCCTATTGCCCTTTTTGTTGTCGTCGATAAATACTTAGTAGGAGCAAATTCAGTAGTGGTATATCCGTGATAGGGTACACTTTGATTGCGAAAAGAGGGCGCTTTTGCGTTCTAGAACGGCACACTTCTTTGCATGGAACGCTAAAGTGGAGGGCGACTCATTATCCTGAATATTTCAGGTTTCATTACTTTGCTGCCAAAGCAGAGTACGCAAGCACGTTTGCGTATCAACAACGCCAAAATGCGCCAACCGCCGCCAGCAGTTGAACCCAAGAACTCGAGTCCAAAAGTAGAACGCCACGTATCAAGCAAGCAACGCTGGCGGATGATTTTGCATTTTACTCCAGGGGAAAAAAATCTCACGCAGTTCAGCCCAGTAGTGGAGAACAAAATGTGCATAAGCACACCTATCAGCTGCTTTTACATTAGAACACGCCTTACCTTTGACCGAAGTGTTTCAGCTGTATCGAAGGTGAAGAGGAAGCCTTCGCCCTTGTCGTACCCAACCATCGCCTGGAACTTCTTGTCAACCTTGAATGTCTCGTTGTACCGTTGGTCATTACAGGCCTGTCAAAAAGCGAAATGGAACGTTCAGCGCAGTTCAACGTTGCCCATTGACCAGAACGAACAGCCTCGCCAACCATATCGCACGTGCAACAAGGTTTTTTTGATTCGCTGCAGTGTTTCAAACGCTCCGGCTCTTAGCCTTTACAGGTGGCAATCAAGAGGCTAGTTGTTAAACTGATTTAATATCGACACCTGCTACCACGATGATGATGAATTTGGCGGATATATGCATGAACCAGCGGTACTTTTCGGAAGCAGATGCTGCTGTCAAATAAGGTGAACTAACATCCTAGTTCATTTAATTTCACTTTCACCCCAAGACTCAAATAAAACTAGATGTCCTTAAATGATATAAATGCGCAGCACCCTGCCAAGGTCGGAAAGTGAGGCTTGCTTGAAAGATTAGGATGCTGCTTGTAGCGACCCTAGAGGAAACAAGAGGAAGTAGGACTGTCAGTAGGAAACAGGACTAGAGGAAACAGGACATTCAATCCTAGAAGGTTACAGCGCGGAACCCACTTATACAGGAGAGGCACACAAAAAAACACAGACAGAGCGCTGACTTTCAACAATTTATTGTTGTTTATTGCTATTGTTTCAACTTTATTGTTGAAAGTCAGCGCTGTGTCTGTTTATTGTTTTGTTTTGTTGTGGTGCGCCTCTCCTGTCTTCCTCGGATCCGCGCTGTAGCCTTCTAAGATGTATAAACAAGCCCAACTGGTTACTCTGCTCAAGGATATTCAGGAGGAAACAGGACAAGAGGAAACAGGACAGTCAGGTAGGCTTTTGTTACTGCAGGCTTTTGTTACCATTCAGAGTACGATGCCAGAGTGTGCTAAAGGAGCGTGGGAAATTAGTAGTTCTCGTACCCAATAACTATGCGTTGCAAGTTGTTTTTACGTATCCTAGAAAAAAACGAACTTCAAAATGAGACTCAGGCCTCAATATCTAGCTAACTTCAATCCGGTAAGTTGTTCTTCAAAGAAGCACAAGAAACTGAGAACGAGACCATAACAGGAAAATTGACCGACGATTAAGATGCTCCCTAATACCAAATTTGAGCGCAGGACGTTTTTATGTATATTTATTTCGCATCTCAACATTTCGTGTGGTGATTATATAGGTATACGGTTTATATTATGAAGAGAACGCTTTGAGTAGGGCCCTTTCTTTCCATACAGATGACGTGCGCTACTCTGGCGCCATATCGTAGCCATTGTCGCAGCACAGGTCGTCTGACGCAGCACTACGCTTTTCTTCTGATGCTTTCGTTCCACCGACGACGAGAGCGGCCCTTCGTCATGGGGAAATCGTGCCACCATTCGGTTGGGTGCGGCGACCACACCCAACCGAACCTTACTCGTAAACGCTCGACATCGCTCCTGGTAGGAGCATTGATCCCCGTCACCCGCTGGAGGAGGAAGGAGGAGGAGGAAAGAAACTTTATTAAATAGGTGAAAGGTTTAACGGCAGGTCTTGGTGGGGCCCTCAGTTCAGGGCTCCACTGGCTCTAACGGCTCGCTGAGCTTGATCCAGGAGGGCCAGTTGGCGCGCCCGGTCCTCGCTTGCGAGAAGTGCCTCCCACTGCCTTACGAAGTCTGTCAGCCTTAGAAGGGTTGAGTTGATATCTCTTGGCCTAGCCATACAGTCCCATGTTATGTGAGCCAGCGTGGGTTTTGCTCCACACCACGGGCAGGTGTCTGTGTAATGCGCCGGGTGCACCTTGCATAGGAGATTAAGGTGCCTGCTGGTACCACGTACTACTACTAAGTGGATCGTTATGACAAACGAAACGCTGGCGCTATCTACTGCAGCTCTTGACCGTGGACTGACCTCAGTAGCTGACGCCCCGAACGAGTGTAGCCCTCCCCACCTCACGCCCCCCTCCCCCCTTCGGAAGCGCAATTGAGATCACCCACGCGGCTGCGGATGCCATAGCGACGGTAGAGTGTACTATATTGGGGGAGTGGGTCGAACGCGTGCTCTCACTGAGGCTTTGTTTTATTGAAAAGTTGGTGGTGCCACCGTCGCCTTCTCCTGAATGACCGGCCCCGCGCGCCGGCCGGATGCGTGTCGCGTCGAAGATCCTACCGCAGCTGTGTGGAGTTTTGACAGGCGTTTCGCTTTGCTGCATCTGGTTTCATACTCGGTGGCGGAAGCAGTGATATTATTCCCCACCTACCCGTGGTCAACAAAAGGAGAAAGAGAGACGGCAACGAAGTAAGCGGCGCAACAACGACGGTGCGTCGAGCAGACTTGCGGAGAGATGGTTTCCGAGTCGTTTTCCCCTCAAAAACGGGTTTCCGTCGCCAGCACGGTGACAGAGCCCCGCCCCACCAAAATCTATCAATCAGAAATGAAGAAGCCGTCGCTAAATACAGCCATTTTACAAAGCTGAAGCTGGCCACAGCAGCGACTGCTGGTTTGTTTACTGACAATACACGGGTGACACATCGAAAACTGAGCTGTGCGTTTGTTTCGGTATAGTACTCAAATGCGCGACATGGACAACGACAAAGGCCGAACTGGCGATTCCTGCAGATGTTTCGCCCCCACGTACTTCTTCGTCGACGAACTTGCGCGCTTGTTGCTGTCTCCGCTTGCAATGCAAGAACAGCAGCAGAAAACCGCTAAGCATCACGAAAGTAGACCCGTGGTACAGTGTACTACAATATGAGTGTAGTGGGCTTCAGCGGCGCCGGGAGCGTGAAGCCGCCGATGTCAACATGGAAATGGAGCTATACATTAAAATCGACAGTGCAACGCTTGGTGTACCACAGGGAAAGCGTATGTTGCAAGATATTCAAAGAGCGGCGTCATACCGTTGAGACCACTGTAGCATCCGCGACCGCGTTCGCAATCTTTCCGTTTGCTACTACGCCGCGGTGCTCGCTGCGCATGTTCACGGCGTCTCTTTGCGCTATCCCTCTAGCACAGCAAGCGTCGCACCGTCCATTTCGATGTATAGGCTCCGCTCAGTGAAGTTTGCTGCGATTACTACGCCATCGGTCGCAGCGCCGCCAACAAGAATGAGACGGCCAAAGCGCGCGGATATTCGTAGGCGTGGCGTCGATGGTGCTGTTCGGTCTTTCTGGCGTTGAGACAATGTCATCCTTCAGCTCGACTAATTCTAATCCATCTACTGAAAGCGTACGGAAAAGGAATAGGAACAAGTGCCGATACTGCTGCGTAAAAAACTGCCACAGCCACGAAGGCCATGCCTGGCGTGAAATTGTACCGATTTCGTGGCCACACGTGGGAGCAAGAACGACGGAAAAGATGGATTTTTGCTGTTCGAAGAGTTAAGTAATTGTGCAAACAGCATTTTCCTAGTGTTAATGTAACTATATGATTTAAGGTCTACCCAGGTCTAGCTGCTTGAGGTTCGGCAACTGTATTTGTGTGCTTAGCGCGGTTGGAAGTGTATGGAGCACGTTTTGCACAGCACGCTTGCGGAGCACGAAATTTTACGCGCGAACTTGTGGCTCAAATGCTCTTTTAGGCTGCATGCGAATCTTTTTTGATTTGCTTGCATGCGTATAGTCCGGTAATTAACTGTTAAATTGCGTTTTTCTGTGGTACTTTCCGCGAAGTAAGTAAACTCGGTTTGCGTTCATTTTCGGGGTAGTGGTGGTGGATGTACCGATGCCCTCGTCCACTTCAAATCTAAGCTTCAAGTTCCTTCACCAAGTGGCGCCCGCCGTGACACTGCTTGCTCTCGTCAGCGCTTTGTGGCGTGTTTGCCTCGTTTACCCTCTCGTGAAGAAGTCATTCGGTTACTGCATGTGCGCTCTTGCTTGCGGCCGCATGCATAGGGCACTGTGTCGTCAGCATGAACTGCGTAGAATTCGCAACCATGCTCATCTTGTTTTCTTCAGCGAGAACGACGGCTCGCCGTGGATGCCGGAGCGGACGAGCAGGATTTGCTCCAAACCCTTCGTAAACGGCGCAAAAAGCACGACAGCAAGGAAACGTCGTACACTTGTTTCCTTTGCTGCGAGTGGTACTTCGCCCTCAAGTCGGTGCCGTCGGTCTCTTTCACGTCGTAAACGTGGCCCGCCACATACAGCTTCTCTCCTTTGTCGAGTAAAGTCGCACGAAAGTAATTTTCAATACAGCTAATCGGCTTAAAGCCGCAAAACAACACACGCTACATTTCGAACGTCGCGCGCGGGTTGGAACACATTTCAGTAGCTGACGCGGGGGTCGGAGCGGCCGTCTCAGTGTTTCACATTCCTACCACCATTAGCGCTGCACGGCGTTTTGCCGTATTTGGTTGTAGCGCCCTCTGTTCACTGGACGGAGGGCGCTACAACCAAATACGGCTCCGTTTGCAAGTTGACATCGACGGCTTCATCTCGCCCCGTTGCCGCTGGTGCGCAGTGAGCCCACTACCGTTTTGTTCTAGTACACTGTACCAGTGGTTGTTGTGGCTCGCCATTACACAATTTATTCTTAGTTCACGCTAACATTAGACCTACATCAAATCATTTAACAGATTCAGTGCACCATGTAGGTTATATTTCTCTAGGCTTTGGTGAATATGGGACCGGTCAGTCAACTCTGTACAAAACCGTGCTGCTGTCGACTCCGCCACCGCCGTCGCGTATTCGTACCCTGTTCCGGCACGCCTGCTGTACGTTTTTTTTTTTTTTTTGACGTGACGGTGACGTGACAGAGCGTTTGACAACTGTGTGAATGAGGACTAAGGCGACGGCAGCGCCGCCGCAATTTCCTCGGCGCTTGCCAAGGCGTCCGCGGAGCCCACTCCCCCAATCTAGTATACTCTAGTGCCGGCAACTCAGTGCACACGCGCGCCGTTTCCGCTCCGCCCATCCTCTCTCTACTTTCCGCCTTATGTATGCACTGTAGCGTACTCCTCCACTTTTCCCCTCGTGCGCTCTTTTATCTTTCGCTGAGCTCGTTCTTTCGGCTAGGAGGTAAGACGCGGTGGCATGCCGACGCTCAAGACAGGAACGAGCGACTAAGCGCTACGCTCTAAAAATGACATCAAGGTGACATCTGGCGGTGTGCAGGCTATTTTTCACAACGGAGCTGTATACGGCTTTGTTCTGATGGATCGCGTCCACGGGGAAAACGACGTGTAGAGCAACCAGTTTCGGCTCCATGTGCATGGCGGTTTCCCGCCAGTTGTGCCTTAGCACAGGTGACGAAACGGATGATCGATGACCCATTGTTATACCCTTCGCCACCGCCGATTTCTCATTCACAAGTGTCACGATACTCGGCGGTGGCACGTCCCACCAGTCAATGTGCCCCTTTGCCTCGTGACGTAGAGATCGCGCTAGCGCTGCTATCAGCAGCTGCCATTTGGACGCGCTATGGGATGGGCGTTTGTTTAACCACATCGTCCAGGATCCTGACGTCAGGATCCGGAAGATGCCATGCAGTGTGCCGCGTCTATTAACACTGTGGCTCATATGCTTGTCTATGACGATGGGATGGACTTAGCGCAGAAAATTGACTACTTCGCCATCAGCGCCGGGCGAAAACAAGACGCCGGTATCCTGGCTCCTTGACGAACATGCCGAAGACGCTCAATATAGCCAATAATGATAATATATAATTTCACTATCGCAGACCCTCCTAATATTACACAGCTTCCCTGGCTTCCATCTTCACAATAGCGGAAGGGCTCCGAACATTTTCTGAGTCAGCAGTATTTATATATTGTATTGGTGCTGTACATACAACCTTTGTCCGTAATGTTCCAAGACTGAGTCCATTAAAATGCGTTTAACATTGAATTCATTTGCGCAGGACCCCCTCGAAATAGTCTCCCTTGCAGCCTATACACAGCTTCCAACGCTTCTTGAGGTCTTGAAAACAGTTGGAAAACGCTTCTTTTGGCAGGGCTGTCAGCTCCTTTATCGTGGCGTCTTGAATGGCCTCCATGCTCCCCATCTAGCGACCTTTTAGGGCTTTCTTCACACGAGGAAACAGGAAAAAATCGCATGGGGAGAGGTCAGGCGAATATGGCGGATGGGAAACTACAGTAATGCTGTGCTTGGCAAAAATTTTTGTCACGCTGAGGGTAGTCTGCGGTCTTGCGTTATCGTGGAGAAGGCTCCATTGTCCTGATGCGCATACATCAGGGCGACGGCGTCGCAGTGCATCACGCATGTGTTGGAGCACGCGGATAAAAAATTCCTGATTCACCGTCTGCCCTTGTGGGACGAACTCATGGTGTACGACACCTCTGGTATGGAAAAAAAAACTATCAGCATCGTCTTTGTTTCGGTCTTCTGTCGCCGAACCTTTGTCGACACCGGAGAGCTTGTGGACCGCCATTCGGCGTTCTGCCCCTTTGTTTGAGGATCGTATATTGAAAACACCATGTTTAGTCTTCTGCAATGATGCTGTTCACGAATGCAGCATCCTTCTCTGCCTCGGAGAGCACATCAGCGCTCACTGATGCCCGCGTGTCCTTCTGGACCTGTGTGGGGGAGTGCGACACAAGTCTGGCATTCAGCTTTCATTTCCCCAAGTTGTCATGCAAAATTTGGGGACATGTTGTCTTACTAATGTCGAGAGCATCCGATAGCATGCGGACTGTAATGCTGCGGTCTTGCTGTACAATCTCCCTGATCCGAACCACGTTGTTTTGATTCCGCGAGGTTGCAGGGCGCCCCTGCCTTGTGTCGTCTTCCACCAACGTTCTCCCCGAAACGAATTTTTTGTGCCACTCGAAGACTTACGCCGGGATAATGTCTCGTTGCCGTAAGCGTCACGAAGGAGCTCATACGTCTGTGTGGCTATATTGCCAAGCTTCACGCAAAATTTTATGTTTACACGCCCATCTCTCCACACTCACTCACAGTAGAATGTGCAGACGAATAATGACAACGCATTCTTCTACATGTAGTGCCATCTAGCGGCTGCCACCGCAATTTACATAAATAGATCAGGTTAGCCCTAAAAGATGGTGCTACACATAGGCACCAAAATTTGTTTTGGGGAATCATTTCTAGAGAAGAAAATAAATCAGTCTAAAAACTTTAGGCACAAAGGTTGTATACGCGTGCAGGAACTGCAAACCCCAGTTCGCCAAGTAGTTCTCAGCAAAAAATACCACATTTAATAAACTTCGGGCGGATCGAACCGCTTGCGTATCTGTTGTACTGAACATTGCTAGACAAACGCGTAACTGTTATGATGAAGGCACCACCATATTACAAGCGATTTTTGGCGGGCCATGTTCTGTCACCAATGGTGAAATAATACCGTTGCTTTGTGCTACAGCCTGGATGCAGTAATTAGCGTGTGTGCGCGCTTTGAGCCTGTGATCAAACTTGTGTCATAAATGAATAACGATTACTCCGTAGCTTTGAGGAATCCCTAGATACGCACAAACCTTCATTATTTCACGTTCACATCTTTTCTAATACAGCCTGCAGCACCTTAAAATAAAAGTATGATAACTTGATCATGTTCATCAACTGCCTGTTGTAAACTATGACTGTAGTGCAAATTATCGCATTCGGAAAGAACAAAGAGACCGAAAACAGTAGCGTTTACTTTCGCTGAACCTGAAAATTATGTACTGCAATCTCAATCTCCAGTGCGCAGTTTACTGAAGTTGACCAGGTGTTCTAAATGATTTCTAGATTCCCTAAACAGACTGAAACTTGAAAATCCAATATGGCAAGTCGTTTCAAAATCAGAATAACGCGTAACACAACAACACACCTGATCTGTTAATACCAGTATTAAACAAAATGGTTGACGTGGACAGGTACTTACATTAATCGCAAGCGACACCTGAAGCCTAAGTGTACCAGAGAGGGGGACGTGATCACCTTTGCTTGTATTTAGGATCTATATATAAAAATGCTTATAGAGTGATTAAAATATATAGACCCATAATCTTGCTTTCAGTGTTGTATAAAATAATCACCAAGATAATTTGCAATAGAATCAGGTCAACACTTGACTTCAGCCAACCAAGAAAACAGGCTGGCTTCAGGAAGGGATATTCTACGATGGATCATATCCATGTCATCAATCAGGTAATACAGAAATCTGTGGAGTACAATCAACCTCTTTGTATGGCTTTCATAGATTATGAAAAAGCATTTGATTCAGTAGAGATACAAGCAGTCATCGAGGCATTGCGTAATCAAGGAGTATAGGAGGCATACGTGAATATCTTGGCAAATATCTACAAGGACTGCACGGCAACCTTGGACCTCCACAAGAAAAGGAGAAAGTTACCTATCAAGA
Organism: Dermacentor silvarum; assembly: GCF_013339745.2. Classification (NCBI taxonomy): domain Eukaryota; kingdom Metazoa; phylum Arthropoda; class Arachnida; order Ixodida; family Ixodidae; genus Dermacentor; species Dermacentor silvarum. The sequence continues at coordinate 152,373,563 of NC_051157.2, read as the reverse complement.
AAGGGGTCAGGCAAGGAGACACAATCTCTGCAATGCTATTCACTGCATGCTTAGAAGAAGTATTCAAGCTCTTAGACTGGGAAGGCTCTTAGACTGGGAAGGAGTGAGGATCGATCAACGGCGAATATCTCAGCAAACTTCGGTTTGCAGATGACATTGTCCTATTCAGCAGCAATGTGTACGAATTACAGCAAATTATTCAGGACTTTAACTGAGAAAAGGTAAGCGGGGGTTGAAGATTATTATGCAGAAAACAAAGGTAATGTTTAATAGCCTGGCAAGGGAACAAGAATTCAGAATCGCCAGTCAGCCTCTAGAGTCTGTAATGGAGTACGTTTATCTAGGTCAATTATTCACAGGGGACCCTGATCATGAGAAAGAAATTTACAGAAGCATAAAATTGGGTTAGAGTGCATACAGCAGGCATTGCCAAAACCTGACTGGGAGCTTACCACTGTCATTGAAAAGAAAAGTGTACAATCATTGCATTCTAGCGGTGCTAACATATGAGGCAGAAACTTGGAGGATAACAAAAAAGCTCGAGAACAAGCTAAGGACCACACAAAGAGCGATCCAACGAAAAATGTTAAGAGACAGGAAAATAGCGGTGTGGATCAGAGAGCAAACGGATATAGCCGATATTCTAGTTGGCATTAAGAGGAAAAAAATTAGCTGGGCTGGCCATGTATGCGTGGGATGGATAACCGGTAGACCATTAGAGTTACAGAATAGATACCAAGAGAAAGGAAATGCAGTCGAGGACGGCAGAAATCTAGGAGGGCTGATGAAGTTAGGAAATTTGCAGGCGCAAGTTGGAATCAGCTAGCGCAAGACAGGGGTAATTGGAGATCACAGGGAGAATCCTTCGTCCTGCAGTGCGCATAGATATAGGCCGATGATGATGATGATGATGATGATGATGATATAAAATGCTTAAAGCCATCTATCTTTAGCATCGACTATTTAGACAAATGTATACCACGATGGTACGTAGTAAAGGACTGAAAACAGAGGGAACATAACAGAGGTGCGATTGCGTTGTTTCGTGGAATGAATAAATAATTGTCCGGAGAAACGAAAGTGCACGCAAAGACGAAGTGCCGCAGGTTGGATCAGTGGGAGTTTTTGCCTGCGCTGCTAACGGACAAGGTGGCGTGCGTGGAACGTCCTTCAAAGCGCAGGTGTAACGCAGTACGCTGCTGCTGCATTTGTTGGCTCCTACTCTCACGTTTTGAAAATGTATATGTTTAAGGCTAAGCCAGGATGGTGGCGAGGCACCTACTTACGAGTGCAATACGAGTTGTCTGTGTCGCAAACCCAAAGCGTAACCCTCGTTTGCAGGGCATGCCGAGCTGGAACTTTCCGGGCCCGTTGGGATCCTGGTCTCGGTTCTTTGGCTGATACCAACGACCTTCCATGCCAACGGACAGACCAAACGAAGTGGTGGGAGTCCACGCTGCCGGGTTTTCCGTCAGGCTCCACATGCTGTTGGCCTGAGTATTTGGAAAGACAAAGGCAAACGAACAATTACTCCAAGGCTATATGTTGAAATGATGGAGATGTTTCAAAACAAACGTACAGTTACACTGTTGTTCTTATTTCTGAGGTTATACATGCTAAAACCACTTACTATGTGGTACGCCGTGGGGGAGGGCTCGGGATTAATTTTGACCACCTGGGGTTCTTTAACGTGCAATACATCGCAAGCACACGGGAGTTTTTTTGCATTTCGCCTCCATCGAAATGCGGCCTCCGCGGCCGGGATTCGATCCCTCCACCTCGTGCTCAGCAGCGCAGCGCCTTAGCTTACTGAACCACCCCGGCGGGTTACAGATACATTGCAACTTCCGAATTCGGCGTTTGGGTACCACCATAAAACAGCGGGTCGTTCTTGCAAGAGTATAAATACAACATGGTGGGATGTATGCGTGCCCAGTGGTGTACGGAGGCGCCAGTAAGCACAAAATAGGGTATTCACGGAGTTATATTAAATCCACGTGCTCGCGGTGAACCTCAGTGCTTTCCATTTTGAGAGGCAAATGCATAAAGGCGCTACATTTTCTTTAGTACAAGCATTTGTGATTATTCAGAAGGTCCGCATCCCTAATGCTGTACACTGCTGGGGTGAGCGAAGAAGACGAAGCCTTTAATTACGAGCACTTTCTTCGTTGGCGAATGCGCTCGTGCGACGCAGACCAGTGAGCGCACACAGTCTACCTGAATAAACAACCTCCAGGCAACCCTGCACCCAGGACGTATCCACACTTGAGTCGAATAGGGAGCGAGCTGAATAGCAAGATTAGACCGCAAGTCTCACACGAGCTGTACCGCAGGTTAAGCATGCAATCGTTAAAATGACAGAATAAACGTCACTTGTTTCATCGTCATTTCTGTACGCTAGTGTCCATACACGCTGAAAAGCACGTACAAAACCCTTCACGAACCCACAGTAGCTCAGTTTAATTTCATCTGACTTTGAGAAAGGTAAGAGTGAGTATTTGTTGTCTTCACCCATCCCTTGGGCATCGAGATACTCTGTTTCTGATTCTGCAGAGAGAAAGAGAGTGACTGTGAAGAGGAAGAGGCGCTCTTTTTTACAACCCCTTAAGGAACACTGCTCAGTGCTTGAGGAAGGAAAGGACACAAAGCGGAGAGAAGAGTGAGAAGGTCGAAGTGGTCACACAACTCTTCGTTGTCAGCTGTAGCTAGGCGCCGCCTTTAACCACATGTTTCCTATCGGCAGGAAACTAAGTTCTTCTGATTCTTTGCCAATGTCTTAGGAGAACGGACGTGTGTATATTCCAACTTGCGCCTGTCAATTTCCTAACTTCATCCCACCTGGTTTTCTGCCGTCCTCGACTGCGCTTCCCTTCTCTTGGTATCCATTCTGTAATCCTAATGGTCCACCGGTTATCGATCCTACGCATTACATGGCCTGCCCAGCTCCATTTGCTCCAAGTTTCTGCCGCATATGTTAGCACCGGTACAATGCAATGATTGTACACTTTTCTTTTCAACGACAGTAGTAAGCTCCCAGTCAGGATTTGGCAATGACTGCCGTATGCACTCCAATCCAATTTTATTCTTCTGTAAATTTCTTTCTCATAATCAGGGTCCCCTGGTGAGTAATTCACCTAGATAAACGTACTCCTTTACAGACTCTACAGGCTGACTGGCGATCCTGAATTCTTGTTCCCTTGCCAGGCTATTGAACATTATCTTTGTCTTCTGCATATTCATCTTCAACCCAATTTTTACACATACTCACGTACTCAATCATTGGTTGTAATTCGTCTCCATTGTTGCAGAATAGGAGAATGTCATCCGCAAACCGAAGGTTGCTGAGGTATTCGCCGTTGATCCTCACTCCTAAGCCTTCCCAGTCTAAGAGCTTCAATACTTCTAAGCATGCACTGAATAGCATTGGAGAGATTGTGTCTCCTTGCCTGACCCCTTGCTTGATAGGTAACTTTCTACTTTTCTTGTGGAGAACCAAGGTAGCTGTGGAATCCTTGTAGATATTTGCTAAGATATTCACGTATGCCTGCTGTACTCCTTGATTTCGCAGTGCCTCTACGACTGCGCATATCTCAACTGAATCAAATGATTTTCCATTGTCTATGAAAGCCATTTAGAGAGGTTGATTGTACTCCGCAGATTTGTCGATTACCTGATTGATGACATGGATATGATCTATCGTCGAATATCCCTTCCTGAAGCCAGCCTGTTCTCTTGATTGACTGAAGTCAAGTGTTGCCCTGATTCTAGTGGAAATTATGCTGGTGAATATTTTATACACTACTGAAAGCAAGCTAATGCGTCTGTAATTCTTCAATTCTTTAACGTCTCCCTTCTTATGGATAAGTATAATGTTGGCGTTCTTCCAGCTCTCTGGTACACTTGAAGTTCTGAGGCATTGCGTATAAAGGGCCGCAAGCTTTTTGAGTATGATATATCCTCCATCTTGGATTAAATCTACTGTTATTCCATCTTCTCCAGCAGCTTTTCCCTTGGTCATATCTTTCGAGGCCATTCTAACCTTATCGCTAGTTATACAAGGAGCCTCAGTATCCGGTTCATCACTATTTCGAATGAAAGTAGCTTGGCTGTTTTGGGTCCTGTGGAGATCAGTATAGAATTCTTCCACTGCTTTTACTATGTCAGCAAAATTGCTGATGATATTTCCATGCCTATCTTTCAGTGCATACATCTTGCCTTGTCTTATGCCAAGCTTTCTTCTTCCTGATTTCATGCTGCGTCCATATTTGACGGCTCCTTCAATCTTTCCCACATTATAATTTCGAATATCCCTTACTTTCTTCTTGTTCATCAGTTTTGACAGTTCAGCGAATTCTATCTGATCTCTTGAGTTGGTCACTTTTATGTTTTGTCGTTTCTTTATTAGGTTCTTTGTTTCTTAGGAGAGCTTACCTACTGGTTGCCTTGGTGCCGTACCTCTCACTTCAACTGCTGCTTCTGAGATCAGCCTAGTTGCGGTTTCATTCACTACCTCTATGTTATCTTCATCTTTCTGTTCTAAAGCTGCATATTTGTTTGTGAGCACCAGCCTAAATTGGTCTGTTTTACCCTTACAGCGTCGAGTTTGGCCTGTTTTCTCTTGATTATTTCGCTCTTTCTCTCTTCAAATTGAGAGAAATCCTAGAACTAACTAACCTATGGTCACTGCACTTTACCTTACCTAACAGTTCTACATTATTTACTATGCTTGGATGGGCAGAGAGTATGAAATCTATTACATGCCTTGTTTCTCCATTAGGGCTTTTCCAGGTCCACTTCCTGTTGCTGTGAATGTATTCATTATTCGGAGCCTATTCCTTTCCGCGAATTCTACCACAACATCTTTCCTCTTGCATTCCTAGAATCGAAGCTGTAGTTGCCAACTGCTTGCTCACCAACCTGCCTTTTCCCCACTTTTGCATTGAAGTCGCCCATATCTACAGTATACTGAGTTTGCACCTTTCTCATTGCTAAATCAACATCTGCATGAAGCTGTTCTATTTCCTCATCATCGTGACTGGAGGTTGGGGCGTGGGCTTATTCTACCTTCATGTTGTACCTCCTATTCAGCTTTATTACGACGACTCCTACCCTCTAAATAATGCTGTAGAATTCATCAATGTTGCCCGCTATGTTGTAATGAACTAGAAGTCCTACCCCAGATTCTCTCTTACCTGGAAGCAGTGGCACACCGACGGGGGGGGGGAGGGGGGGGGGAGGGGGTTCTAACCCCCCCCCCCTGAGACCGAGTTAGCCCCCCCCCCTTTTTTTTTGAGAACTGCAACTAAGATGTAAGACGCGATATCGTCTGCACACTCGCAAACTTGTGCAAAAAGCGCCTTTTTTTAAATTTCTCGTGAAGAAATTGAAATTATTGCTGTTTAGATGGTATTGGCAAACTAAGGCAAGCTGTCACCCCCCCCCCCCCCGGCAGAAATCCTGGGCGCGCTACTGTCTGGAAGACCTCTGTAACAGAGGACGTGGCCGTTACTCAGCACTTTGTAAGCCTCACCAGTTCTTCTAGCCACACAAAGGCCAATAATATCCCAGGCAATGCCTGATAGTTCCTCAAATAGTCCTATTAAGCTAGCCTTACTCGAGAGGGTGCGCGTATTGAACGTTGCCAGGTTCAATTTCCATTGGTGGCCTGTCCGACCCCAGAGATTCTTAGCACCCTCTGCCACTTAGCAGGTCTGACCACCGCCTTGGTCAGGTGCTCCGCAGCCGCTGGGGACTGAGGGCCATGGGTTACTTGTTGGAGTCATGAGGGAGGTAGTGGCCGAATACTGCACCAGGGAGGCCAATTCCTGTTGGGGTAAGGGGGTGAATTTGATAAAGCTTAGTGGGCCTGCCTAGTTTGGTTGCACCTGAACTATTATAGCCCCACTAGCTCTCGGCAATATAATCTTTGCTGGTGTCAGGCACCACTCCATGCCTGAAAATGTAGTGGACTGGAGCAGGATTCGAGCTTACGACCTTCAGATTTGATGTCGGGTGTTTTGCCTCTGCTTCACGCCACCACTCTACAACAAAATAGCATACACAACTCAATAGTATCAATCTAAAGGCAGATAAATGTCATTTCCGTAATAGATTTATGTGCTTCCCACGAACGTTCTCTCGCTACAGAGACACGAGAGCTTCTTTCTTAAGTATGTTCTCCCTACCGTCGTGCGCATACGTGAGTTGCGACAGAAACGCCTGGGGACTATTGCTTCTCGAAATCTGCCTTTCCCGAGGTACTACAGACCAAGACCCACATTGTCGCGTGTTTCCGTAGTCGAGCTCCGGATAAATACTCACGAATAGCTTCATTGTACATTCGTGTTCCAGGAAAATGTAATTTTTTTGCCCAGACGACTGGTTATCTTTCATTTTGAAAACAAACTATTCAACATAGTTGGTTAGCATTTTCTCATTGAAACGTGCTTCGACAAACCGTTAAGAATTGCTACTGGATGAGCACGGTGTACGATTCCTGCCGATTCATAACGCAGAAGCTGAATCATACAATTGAGTCATTCTCCTAGGCCTACACAGAATGTGGAAGAGCCCCATGCCAGATCATCATGCAGATGTCAATGCTCGTTCAGTAGGCGACAATTTTATTGACAATGCTGTCCATGTTTCCGAAGTTCAGGAATGAAACAAGTTTACCATAGTGGAGCAAATTGTTTCATGATTTCATAGCGCTCATAAGATTTTCAGACTTGTCCTCCACAAATAAGGTGTGGGATTGTAAGGTTGCTTTTATGTCTCTCAGTAAAAACGTCAATAAAAATTACTCCGTCTCCCGCTAAAGGGAACCACGTGTGGATGCCAAGCAGCGGGGAGATGGTTAGCTTGAGCGGAAGATGGTTTTGCGGCAGCGGTCCGAGCGCTCATCGCGGCGCTGCAGAGGGGAGAGAATGAGGCGCGCGCGCTCCGTCATTTTCAGACCACGGAACTACCCTGGCGCCCCCAGCGGAGTATGCAGCTGTCGCACCACCTGTTGTGCGCGCGGCTCCGAATTCCTAGAGGAGAGAAAGGGGGAGCGTAGGAGAGGGGGGAGGGGACGCGCATGCGCTGTGGGGATGTGGCACGCGGGCGCCGCCCCCTACAGTAGAGGATTCCTAGAGGAGAGAAAGGGGGAGCGTAGGAGAGTAGAGTGACGGGGAGGGGATCGAATGCGCTGTGAGGGTGTGGGACGCCGCGGGAGGGACGGACAAAGCCCCTACAATAAGCTGCTTCGCATCTAAAAGCCGGCAGATTCCACGCCCTGTGGGAATTGATGTAATTCGAAGTAGGGTGCGGGGAGCCTACCAAGTTAACGAAACGACCATCAGAGCACCAAGACGTAGGCGGCTGTTTCATGACCTACATGACACGCATGCCATGACATTCATGTCATGAGTGCTCAGGAGTCCCTTTAGCTACACTTAAGATACCTTAAGGCGAAAGCCTTACTCATGCTCACGACTATGATTTCGACCATCAGCCTTTAGCCTTTTCCGCCACTTAGTACCATATCTGAACGCATTCCATTGGTTTTTATGAGTTAATCTTTTTTCGTTGAGTCATTCTCATTTTTGCTGAGGCATGGTTGTGACCATGACTTCTACCATTACCTTTAGCGTTTCCTTTACTTAGTGCCCACGTCCGAACCCATTCCCGTTGTTTTTGAGAGTTTACCTTTTTTCGCTGAGTCATTGACATTGTTGCTGAGACATGCTCATGACTATGACTTCTACCACCATCATTTAGTCTTTCCTTCTCTTAGTACCTACGTCCGAACCAATTCCAGTGGCTTTTGAGTGTTAATATTTTTTTCGCCGAGTCACTCATTTTTGCTGAGTCATACTCACGACTATGACTTCTGCCAGCATGCTTTAGCGTTTCTTTCACTTAGTACCCACGTCCGAACCCATTTCGATGACTTTTGAGTGTAAATATTTTTCGCTGGGTCATTCTCACGGCCTGCACGACATGCATGTCCTGATATTTATGTCATGACCTATCACCTATGTTCGTCATACACTCCTGTCATACTATGTCAATTTGGTTTTTCCCTGCCTTCTGCCTTTCTCTTTCCTCGTCCTCCTCCTCCTTTGGTACCAACTAAGTTAACGAAACGACCATGAGAGCACCAAGACGTAATCGGCTGTTTCATGACCCACATGACACGCATGTGATGACATTCATGACATGACAAATCATTTATGCTCGTCCTATACTCTTATCATACTCTGCCAATTTTGGTACATACCAAGTTAACGAAACGACCATGACAGCACGAAGACTTAGGCGGCTAGATGGATAGATAGATAAGATATGTCAAAGCAGCAAATGTTCGCCAAGAAATGCTTCGTATTTAAAAACAGTATTTCATAGCGCGGCGCCAAAGCGTTGCTGTCGCGAGTATGATGTCTTGTCAACCACTCCCGCGTCCCTCATCCTTTATTGTTTCTTTTTTTACTTATGCTGCATTATTAGACTGCACTATCGTGTCCGGTATTTGAGTAAACATAAGCGGACGGGGCGTTTTACCGGATTGGCGGACATGCAAACGTGAAAGACCTGCACAGTGCCAGCCACCTGGTAGCGCAAAGCTCAATCAACGAAACACACAGCTAATATTGCAGTAAACGAGGGTATTCTCCTTCGCTGATCGTTTAAATTCTCGTGAGCAGCGTAATCGTGTTGTAGCAGAAAATTTACACGACCAGCAAAATAACAAATACTTGGTTACTGCAATGTTAGCTGTGCTTGTCTGGTTGAGCTATTTGCCACAAGGTGACTGGGCACCGTGCAGGCCGTTCACGTTTATGTCTCCGCTCATCCGATAAAACGCCCACTCCACTTGCGTTTACCGGATAGCCGCATACCCTGAAACACTCTATTACTGTATGCTCCCCGTGTGACTTCGACATAGGTTCATTTTCACTGGGCCTAAATCAAAAGGTTCGTGCCAAGAAGATTAATGTGACCCGACGGGATGCGCGGATAGAGGGGGTGGGGTAGGGTTGAATGTCGCTAAGGTGAATGGTGCTTTAGCGGCCTCATGTAACCAATGTATTATGACGTGTTCTTTCGGCGAGTACAATTTGCTCGAAAGCATTCATTTACAGGATATACTGAAGTAAGCGCTCATCACTGTCCCTTCGACGACGACGCTGGCATTGGCGTAAGTGACGCTGGCATTAAATTGAGAGCACCAAAGTGACACCGCGAAGCGCAAGCCTTCCGTTAGGTGCACCACAGTGACAGGGGTGAACCATTCGCGACAAAAAACGACGTCCACTTATTCATGACGGGCTCTGTCTCGGCCATTATGATCACGTTCGGACGGGAGTTTAAGCAGCGCTTAAATAGACGCAAGGGGCGTCGTCCTCCGTATTACCTAGACGAAGTCACATTTTGAGCAACAACAATCGCTATCAAATGTAGCGAGATTTCTCTATGGGGATCTTGTGTCGGGCAAGGTGGAGAAAGAAGCTCTTATCTATGAAAACTTTGGGAACAGCATTTCCCTCTATTGAAGTGTAATGGTATCTTAATAAGAGGAAAAAACGAAAGAAAGCTTCCTAAAACAAATTTAATTTCGATTGAGTGGCATGAAAGCAGGAGGTACTAAATATAAAGACAAATGTGGCACGAATATGACTAGCTTGTACATGCCAGTTCAGTAACGTCCGTGATGTGTGTACCGGCAATGTTATTTATAAAATTAAGGTTCTGGAAGTGGGTGGAGAGAAATGAGCTACTGGGTAACCCAACAATGGGTCCTGACCAGGCCGAGAAGTAGAGAAGAATGCCTTTGTAATAACTCCGTTTGTATAGATTTCAATAGCACAGAATCGACGTTTATGAGCAGGTTTCTAGATATTAATGCAGCATACAACAACGTACACAGGAAATTGCTCGGGGATATTCTCAAGCACGATGACATGGAGGACGATTTGTGTAACTATTGAGGGTGATATATATAGAACAAATGAGTACAATTTGTATGGGAAGGCAGGAAATACCGAGCTAGTGAAAATTTACCATGGGGAAGTTATAATTCCTTGTATCTCCAGTATTGCCCACACTTTGTGATAAAGGCAAAAAAAACATGATTGGCAAGCAATGAATAATATTTTGATATATCTTACATCCGTAATTGGAACAGGTTACATCCGAGGGTGCCTTGGCTGATCTATGCGTACGACATTGTGTTGCTGACGAAAAATGGAAGGGAATTAGCCTTGAGAATACGAGAGCCAATCAAGCGATATATTACGCCTTAAATTTCGCGCACAGATATTTAGAATTATGACCATTTTTCAAAAGGCAACTAAGAACCTTGTGTCAATTACACAGTAAGTCATGCCCATATCTAACAATATAGATACCTGAGTGTCTACAAAAATGAAGGAAGGAGCAAGTAAACCACCAAATAATTTTATTTGAGGACAAATAGCTAGCGGGATGCCGCAATGATGGAATACTTAGGGGCTACAGTTAATATAATGTGTTGCGAGGAAATTGGAAAGGAGTAATAGTGACAGTGCTAGCATTCGCAAGGAATTCCCCTACTGAACATCGGAGATCCTGCTATTGGTTGGAGGTTTCTGGTGGGCGAATGTGTATTCGGGGCCACGGTAAAACGCAAAATGAAAAAAATGCGCTTTACCTTGCACTCGGCCGAGCAACGCTTGAAACAGCGAAGCTCGGCGATCTTAGCCCAGAATTCTCCGGAAGTGCGCGCGAAGTTTCCATTTATTGCTCATGATGATTATCATTTCTTTTCGCGCGTCTGGGACTTATGGCCGTCACTACGCGTTGCATAGCGCAGCTTGCAACACTGACACCACGTTCCAGTGCCGACAACGCGTTTCAGCAGACCCAATCCGTGAATGCGTCTCTCTCTCTCTCTCGCTCTCATAACGCCCCAAGCCTCTTCACATCGCAGAGCACGAGCGTGTGAACGCGCCAACTGTGGACGAAGACGACGACGCTCGAACGCAATCATATGGTTCGCATAAATGCATGTTCTGCAAGCGTGGATCAGCCCTTGATGTGCTGGTGTGATTGTAGACCGTATTTCTGTGTGAAGTGAATAAATGCAATAAAGAAAGAAAAAAGTCACAGGCCTGCGCGGCACACGCAGCACAGTCACAGCGTAAGCTGGTGGAGCGGTTCAAGAGTAGCTCCAATTTGGGCACCACGCACAACAGGGTCTTCGCGGCAGTCTTTTCGCCTCGTTTTGACGAGAACGTTCTGAACTGTCCGCCCGGCGTCGACGGCGAGCTGCGGCTTGTAATCCTCTCTGAACAGCAGTCTGCTGAGCCCGATCAAGCCTTAAAACTGCAACTTACATGTCGGGCGCGCCGCGTTTGCAGTCATCTTACTTAGAGGGCGCCGCCATACTGGCGGAGGCTCGATTCGTCTTCCCCTTCGTGCTTGCCTTATATATGAGTATTTTCCGCGGCCCGATAGCAAGCGCTTGCGTGGCTCAGTAGTAGAGTATCCGGCTACCACGCAGCGGGCGCGGGCTTGATTCCGGCGGGAATCGGGTACTTTTTGCGCGTTTCCGGTGATAGCGCTTACGCGACGGACGCCGGTGGCAGCATCATCGCGACCCGAAACGGCTATTGGAATGAGCCCATAACAGCTTACGCTGCAAAGACGCTGTATACTCTAGTGGTTACGACGCTCGCCTGGGGACCGGGGGTACGCGGTGGTGGCAAGCACAGCGTAATTGAATGTATAACAGTGAACCATAAGTCATGAAGAGAAAGTTAGGCAAACAGAAACGGTAAACTAGAAGCAAAAGATGTACACAAAAACACCATGGATATTTTGAAGTACACCAAAAACAAGCCGGAAAGCAAAATGTGTAACGCAAAGGGCCTGCTATAAAATGAGGCATGTGGGCACTGTAGCAAAGTTCTGATATAGCTCAGCACATTGAAATGGAATGCTTAGATATTAAACCAACAAGAGCCCTATAGAACGTGCACCTTCTATGCAAGCTGTGTGTCAAAACTGATCAGACCAGCGGAGAAGAGATTGATTAAACCATAGTCTTTTCAAACATAGGAAGCTAAAATATAGAGATGGAGGTTTTAATGATGAAAGAAAGATGAAGAAGAGATATGTAAAAGGCTGTAGTACGTAAAATGTAACACACAATTAGCTCAAGCAGGCTAGGTGAATGTTTACTCGCTGCTACATTTCGAAGGCGATGCCACTAAGCATGATTATTATCATGTTTCTGTCGCCGTGACTTCAAGCTCTTCCAATGAAGATGGCATTTTCCTCACTCTGTACCACTTCCAGATTTCCAGAAAAAAGCACGCAATACAAATATCCCAATAAAACTACTGCAAACGAACTTCGTAAAATGTAATTGGCTGTTTCAATGCAGTTGCAACGCAGAATACACAGTAGCTGACACGACTGAAATGCAGTACAAATTCTCACCAGGCGGATGTTGTACAGATTTTGCGCTTCAGGTGGGAGGAGTTGCTTGTAAAGTATGGTTGGTGGAACCATATGGCAGGCTGGGAAAGTGTGGTCTTGCATCGAGTGATATCCGACAGCAATAAAAATGTCCACCGGATGCATCCTGCGCCACAAAAATTGATAGCTCTCGTCATTCTCTTGCATTGAGTTATATCTATTAGTAAATAGTTCAGAACGATATCGTAGCGCTATAATATGTTTTTTTTTACATCGCCCATGCAGTTTCAACAGAATACAGGTGAAGAGCATATACTATGTTTTTGCACGTGTCTCGCAAATAAATGTCTCCAGTAGACAGCATACGCGCCCTCCGAGTAATTGTTCTTTCAGTGCTAGGACCAAGACCAAATCTAACGTGCACAGGCCACAATATTAGGAAGCTTATAAGGTCTCTGCGAAACTGGCTCCTAATAATCAGGAGTGGCTTTGCCTTTACAAAAAATGCCGATCACCGCTCGCTGCAGTATCTACTGCAGTCGGCGGTTGACTCTTATGATGGGTGTTTAACTACAGATAATATTGTAACGAGCATACAAGAGGCAGTTGGAAAGAAGAGGAGGACGAAGTGCTTCTAGGCCTGATTGCGCGGTCACCATCATCCATCTCCTGTAAATAAAGCCATTTCTGCACAACTCTCCGTAACAGTTGTGGTGGAGGTGCGGAGTAATCGACACCCGAAGACGGAGGTTATACCGCAAGTTCTTCGTCGAAGCCGCCGCCTTCCTGTACTTCCACCGAACCCAGCGGAGTTGGAGATGTCCCGCGACGCGGAAGAGCAACGGTCTGTCCCAGCCTGTGCCGGTTCTGTCCAGCAACTACGAGATGCACGTCCCTTCGCCGGAAAACCGGGCGAAAACGTCGATGAATGGCTCATCCATTACAAACGGGTGAGCGCCTACAACAAGTGGAATAGCACTTCTCAGCTTTCCAACGTTGTGTTCTTTCTTGCGGGTACCGCGTTGGTGTGGTTTGATAACAACGAGGAGACATTCACGACATGGGAAAGATTTGTTTCGCAAATCATAGAGCGCTGCGGTGACTCCGTGACGAAAAAGAAAAGGGCAGATCAGACGCTTTCACAACGCGCGCAAGTGCCGGGCGAAACATGCATGACCTACATTGAGGAAGTGCTAAAACTCTGCAGGATGGTGGACTCTGGCATGTCCGAGGAAGACAAAGTCGGGCACATCCTAAAAGGAATCGCCGAGGACGTTTTTATAGCTTTCTGATCGCTAAAGACAACCTGGCCTCCGTCGTCGACGTCATCCGGCACTGCCGCACGTTTGAGCAGCTTAAGACGAGGCGCGTTACGCCGAAGTTTGGCAGATTAGCCAACGTTACGACCGTTGCAAGCATAGATAACGACTAGTCGCTTGATCTTGCTTCAACGATCCGTCAAATAGTCCGAGAAGAGCTCAGCCTGCACTCACAAGTGACTCACCGCGATACTTATCCCCCATGCTCGCCCCCTGCTGCTGAAACAATCGTTTCATCCTTCTCCGAGTATCCAGCGGATTATAGACTCCCGTCGCGACAGCCACCACTTGTCTACGAAAGCGGCGCTCCCTCTGACGCTCGATCACGATGGGCAGAGCCACGGTATTATCGCCAAGGCACCGTGACTTATGATGCCGGGACGCGACCAGAGCAACGTCGACCCTACTACCAGGACCCCAATTATGACAATACAACCGCTCCCAGCGAACACCGGAGGCGAGTTACCCAAAAGAGAACGAACTCGCTTACCGCCCACAGAGAGCAAGCATTGGTTTTGAAGAGGATACAATGAACCGTGACCCTCCCGTGTGCTACAGCTGCGGTTCCACGGGACACATAGCTCGTTACTGTCGCCAACGCCGTCAGTCACTAAGGACACCGCCGATGTGTTCGCCACCTGGAACCCGTACATCGCATGACCCATGGACCAGTTCACTTCCCACGGACCGTTTCTCGCGCGATATCAGACGCAGCGATTCGCCAGCGTCTGACCGCAGCCTGACACCACCAACTAACCGTCCTCGTCGTTCTCCGTCCCCTCGGCGCCGTGCATCTTCGCCCCCGCCGGGAAACTAGCATCTGCGGCCGATGGAGGTGAGGTCGCCGGACGGTCTTTGGATGAAATACCTCTGCCTGCTGTGATGATCAAAAACAAAGTGAATGTGCTAGTTAACGGATTGCCAACCATTGCTTTAGTTGATACTGGTGCGAATGTGTCTGTCATGAGTCTCGCTTTCAAGAACCGCCTAGGCCACAAAGTTATGTTTTCATGGGACGATGCCGTTACCTTTCGTGGAGTGGGCGGCGAGTGGCTCCACCCCCTCGGCGTTTGCGCTGTAAGTGTTACGTTGGCTGGGAAAGTGTTTGTGTCGGAGTTTTTAGTCCTTGCCCGCTGTTCGCACGATGTAATTCTCGGCATAGATTTTCTTCAACACTGTGGCGCTTCTTTGGACTGTGGAAATGGTGAAATCCATGTGAACGAGCTGCTTTTACCCGCGCTTTCTGAACAAAGCTCGTGTGACGAAGAATGGGATACACTCAGTGTGCTTGATGAAGTGCTTGCCCCCTCATGGTGCCTAACGCCCATTCGTGTTTGTGCAACTACTGTTGACGCTCCTTGCGTTGACCTCGTGATTAGGCCTATCAGCATTAACTGTGCTAAAAAATTTATACTCGTGCCTTGCTCTGTCGTGTGCATGACGAGAGCAGTCGCAACGTTGTGGGCGCTGAATTGTTCCGCCACGCCCGTAGTTCTGCCTCGAGGCATGAAAATTGCCCTTTTCGATGAAGCTTCATGCAGCTCAATAGCAGTACTCACAGCAGAGCCCGCTCCTGCTTACTCTCCATGCGATTATCGCCCTTCTGAAGAGCTGATTCTCGGTATGATCAGCAAGGCGCTCTGCACATCCGAGCGTCAAGCATGGTACAAGTCCTGTCCCGACATGTTCCTGCATTTGATTTTACTCACGGAGATGCGCCACTTGATTTACCATCATCACGAGCTCGCCACAGAATAGATACCGGCTCAGCACACCCCATTCGCCAGAATCCCTACCGCGTGTCATCCTCCGAGCGCAACGTTATCGCAGAACAAGTTAAGGAAATGATAAAAAAAGGTGTTGTTCAAGAGTCGTCCAGCCCATGGGCGGCTCCAGTAATCCTCGACCGGAAGAAAGATGGCTCCTGGAGATTCTGCGTAGATTACAGACGCCTAAACGCTGTGACGAAGAAGGATGTCTACCCACTACCGCGAATCGACGACGTCATCGATTGCTTACACGCTGCTTCTTATTTTTCGACGCTTGATCTACGATCGGGATATTGGCAAATACCTATGGAACCTAAAGACAAGGAAAAGACCGCATTCGTGACCCCAGATGGCTTATTCGAATTTAATGTTATGCCTTTTGGCCTCTGTAATGCTCCCGCCACCTTCGAAAGATTCATGGATACAATATTACGTGGCCTAAAGTGGGAGATATGCATGTGTTACTTGGATGATGTTGTAATCTTGGGCCGCACGTTGGAAGAACATAACGCCCGCCTGAGTCTTGTTCTGAGTTGCACCGAGAAAGCTGGACTAGTTTTAAACTCAAAAAAGTGTCGGTTTGGCGAGCGTCAAACATTGGTTCTGGGATATCTAGTCGACAAGGATGGCGTCAGACCCGATCCCCGTAAGATTGAAGCAGTCAGCTCCTTCAAACCACCACAGACAGCACGAGAACTTCGCTCCTTCATTGGTCTATGTTCCTATTTTGGTCGTTTTGTACCCCGATTTGCCGATATTGTTCACCCGTTGACATCTATTCTGCGACAGGATGTAGCCTTCACATGGACACCGGAGTGTGACGCATCATTCTCGCAACTGAAGTTTATACTAGAGCACTGCACGGGCCCGGGCCTGGCCCGAAAGCCCGGGCCCGGCCCGGCCCGCGGGCCGGGCCGGGCCGTCCGAAGCGTTTGTCGGCGGGCTCGGGCTTGAGGCCACGGGCCCGGGCCGGGCTCGGGCTTGAGGCCGCGGGACCGGGCCGGGCTCGGGCTTGAAGCCACGGGCCCGGGCCAGACTCAATGAAGGGGCTAAGTAGGCCTTCGAACACACGCGACCGTTATGCATTGCATGGTTCAATGCATTCTGTGCCAAGCTGAAGTGACACGTGCAAGATGACTGTCATCAGCATCATCATCAGCCTATATTTATGTCCACTGCAAGACGAAGGCCTCTCCCTGCGATCTCCAATTAACCCTGTCTTGCGCTAGCTGATTCCAATTTGCGCCTGAGAATTTCCTAACTTCATCACCCCCCCTAGTTTTCTGCCGTCCTGGACTGCGCTTCCCTTCTCTTGGTATCCATTCTGTAGCTCTAATGGTCCATCGGATATCCATCCTACGCATTACATGACCTGCCCAGCTCCATTTTTGCCGCTCAATGTCAATTAGAATATCGGTTATCCCCGTTTGTTCTCAGATCCACACCGCTCTTTTGACTGTATATCTTATGAGATGACTATATCTTATCAAAGAAAATAATAAAACAGATGAAGTTCTCATTTTTAACAGCGGAGCTGTTTCAGCCGGGCCTAATGTGTCCGCTGAATCCAAAAATGTGGGCCGATCCTGGCAGCAGTGCAGAAAGGGTCCAAGCGCAATAGCACATACACCTGTGAACTAGCGAAGCTGAGCCTGGTTAAGTCTAGCTAAGAATGGTGGGGACTAATTGCCTATCGATAAGAAATTGATTGCCAATCAATAGCTAGTCGATAATCGATCAATAATTAATAAATTCCCGAAAATGCTGGGAATGACTTTAGCCTAGCCAAAATACGCGGCCAATACCTTACGATAGCCAATCGACAGCCAATCAATAGCTAATCGATAATTGATGAATAATTAATAAATTCGGATAACTTGGTAGTGCTTAGCCTATCCCAAGTACGTGGCCAATATCTTGCAATAGAGAATCAATAGCCAATCAATAGCTAAACGATAATCAATCAATAATAAATACATTCCGGGAAATGCTGCGGATGACTTGGTAGTGCTTAGCCTAGCCCAAAGCCAGGACTAGCTAGGTGCCCATCATCTCCGCTGTCTCTTTAGCATTGCGCCGCCAGTACAAGCTACGCTAATTTTTTTCTTTTCCGCAAAAACGAACAGTTTCCGCGTAAGGAAAAATAAATTATACAAAGAACCACTCCTGAAACCATTTCCATGTTACCGCTTTTGCGATCGCACTATTACCAGTTTCTATACTATGGCATTATTTTAGCGCTAAGGCCAGTTACTTTTGTGATTCAATGCATAAAACAGCGTTTTCCTCAAAAAGTTAACTGGAACGCCCATGCATTTCGTCGGACACTTTGAAAATTAATATATCGAAACGGTTCAGTCCTGAGAATTCGTTCCAAGTGGATACGCCTTGCGAACTCAGCGGCCTATAATTCGTAGATTGAAAGATGTGCCGTAAAATAATTAAAAAGTTAATACGCGTAATTATGTTAAATATTCAATTAGGCGTTTTGACCATCCATTAGGCCATCCATGTCAGAATTAGCTTGGAACTACATAAAACAATTAGCGTCCTTAGAGCGTCGTCGCATTATTGCGAACACAAGAAATCCTGAGATATAGTCAATTACATACTTCAGAACACTCTATAAGCATCAGTCGTTAATACATTACTTAATACTTAATACTTAATACATTACAGATACAAAAATGGCGGTAATTTCAGCAAGAAAGAACTCAGCTGAAACTTTGGTCACTTGTAGTGTATCTGATGTGATTATTATTCTGCCTTTGTGTATGGTTCTGAGTATATAATGTAAATCCTGCTTCCGTTCTCTTAGAAAATGTTGATCTTGTAAAATTCAGTCTCATGCTATGTTGTATAGGTGGTGTTGCGTCGTTTTGTATAGCTAGTATTGTTATTGTAGTGTTGTTTAAAATGCATTCTGTTAAAACTTTTTCCAATTCTGTTAACTCGCCGTGACGCAAATATTCGTTGTCTTTCCGTTCATAGCTATTTCGTCTATGAGGAATTCCAGCCACAGCTGGAAATATATGTGAATTATGGTGCATGTGTGCACACTGTTTGCTGCACTATTGCCTTGCCTGGTCTTTTGGGTCACGTCAAGCTACATCATCATCATCATCATCATCATCATCATCATCATCATCAGCCTATTCATGTCCACTGCAGGACGAAGGCCTCTACCTGTGATCTCCACTTACCCCTGTCTTGCGCTAGCTGATTGCAACTTGCACCTGCAACTTTCCTAACTTCATCATCCCATCTGGTTTTCTGCCGACCTCGACTGCACTTTCCTTCTCTAGTTATCCATTCTGTAACCCTAATGGTCTACTGGTTATCCATCCTACGCATTATATGGCCTGCCCAGCTACATATGTACATATGTCAAGCTACATATGTAGCTTTTAGTCCAAAATGACCGTCCAGCATGAAAACTGGAGAATAAATTGATTTGATTTGATGTGTTTTGTCGGACACATTGAAAATTATTATCTCGAAACTGGTTTAGTCCTGAGAATTCGTTCCATGTGGATACGCCTTGCGAACTCGGCGGCTATAATTCGTAGATTGAAAGATGTGCCATAAAATAAATAATTAAAACGTTAATTAGCGTAATAACGTTAATTCTTCAATTAGGCGTTTTTATTTCTCGTGTAAGTAATGGCCGCCTCGTGGAGTAGTTTAGATCAAAGATTATAATTGCGCTATCTGCCACAGGCAATCTTTGAAAATTTGGTTCAGCTAAAATGAAACGCCCTGTATATTTGGATGCTAGAACCATATCGCACAAATCAAGGTAAGTGCATGCGCACCACCAGAAAAATAGTAGCACAGCCAATGGGCCGGATTACGGATGTTCCCGTGGGAGAAACAACGATTTCGGCCTTTGATTGCTTATATACTGCAGCTTATTAAACCTCTAGAAGGTGAGGCTGACAGATACGGTACAATCTGTAAGTAAAAAAAGATTTTTTTTTCTTACAGGCCGGGCCTGGTCATGCACAAGCGGGCCCTAGCTAAGCTTAGTAATGAACGCCCGGGCCCGGGCCGGGCCCGGGCTCAGTAACACGGGCCCGGGTTGGGCCCGGGCTTGGAGCCACGGGCCCGGGCCGGGCCCGGGCTGGTCTCGGTCATGTACGCCCGGGCCCGGGCCGGGCTCGTGCTTTGTATTACGGGCCCGGGCCGGGCTCGGGCCGAAAAATCAGGCCCGTGCAGTGCTCTAGTTTATACTAACGTCAGCACCCCTCTTGCGTCACTTCGACCCATCTTGCCCGACTGAAGTGCACACCGATGCTAGTGGAATCGGAATAGGAGCGGTACTTGTACAGTCGGGCGCGATATGAAGGTGATCGCGCGAGCGTCGACCAAGAGCGAGAACAGCGCCAAGGCCCAGAATTCAGTTTTGAGGAGAGGGAAGTACTAGGCATGTCTCCCTCACTCTTTTTGCTGTTCCTTAAGCAGCGGTCACTCCCGCCCGAGGAAAGTGCTTTTTCAGTTATTTTTTTTTTCTTTACTGGCTTCAAGCAAAGGCGGGGACGGAGGCGGGGACCATTTTCTTGCGAAATGAGATTCGGGGTCGCATCAGCATCGCAGCAGTTATACTCTGCAGCGTAAACCCTTTACGAAATTTCATTGGTTGTAGAAATCAGTGAAATGACGCAATGCCTATTGATCGCAACAACTGGGAAGGTAAAAATAGAGAGAAAGAGCGGTGAGTTCGCCATGGGAGTGATTGTCGCAGCATGGAACAGCTAACGAAGGAGAGAATAGCGTGAAATCTTGATTTTTATATTTCCTAAACGTGCCGCTAGGGCCCTGGTACGCTTGGCCGGTCGACGCTCGCGCGACCACCTTCATATCGCGCCCGACTGTACAACGTCACAACAACGCCGAAAATGTCGTCGCATATGCCAGCCGTTGTCTGAGCAAGTCGGAGCGCAATTATATGGTTACGGAGCAGGAATGCCTGGCAGCTGTTTTCGCCGTGCAGAAATTTCGATGTTATCTTTACGGAAGACCATTTAAGATAGTCACCGATCATCACTCTTTATGCTGGCTGGTTGGCTTGCGTGATCCCTCAGGTCGACTCGCGCGCTCGGCGCTGCGCCTTCAGGAATATGACTTCGCGGTGTCATACAAGAGCGGACGTCGTCATGCCGACGCAAACTGCCTTTCTCGCATTCCTCTTGCGACTTCCGACTGCGAAGCTGAGAATTTTGATGACTATCTCGCTGCCATTACTCCCCAACGCGGCAGACTTTCAGAGAGAGCAACGCAATGACCTCAACCTGGATCCGCTGTTTGCCGCCGCTCGTACTTCTCAAGGCAGCGGTCGCTTCACCATTCGTGATGAGTTGCTCTATAAGAACAATTACTGCGGGAATGGAGCACGTTTTCTTCTACTTGTTCCCGAGAGTCTCCGCTCCGACGTCTTACGCGCCATGCATGACGATGCGACATCTGGTCATTTCGGTTTCGTGCGAACGCTACACCGCACGCAAGAACGATTTTACTGGCCCAACATGTACCAGACAACCAAAGACTATGTCGCTAGTTGTGAAACGTGTCAACGTCACAAGCGACCAACCACCGCTGTACCAGGTCCCCTGCAGCCATTGACACCGCCCAGTACACCTTTCGAGCAAGTAGGCATTGACCTTATGGGTCCATTCCCGTTATCTAAGAATAAGAACCGTTGGATAATCGTTTGTGTGGACCATCTCACACGGTACGCAGAAACTGCAGCCATACCCTCTTCCACCGCTGCATGTGTGGCACTCTTCCTGCTGCGTTCCGTAGTCCTTCGTCATGGCCCGCCGCGTGTTATCATCAGTGACCGTGGTCGCCAGTTCATTGTGGACGCCGTTGAGGAGCTACTTCGTCTGTGCACTTCTGAGTTCCGTCACTCCACACCGTATCATCCACAGACCAATGGCCTCGTTGAAAGGACGAACCGAACACTGACCAACATGCTTGCCATGTATGTTTCCTCCAACCATAAGAACTGGGATGACGTGCTGCCCTTCATAACCTACGCATACAACACGGCAAAACATGAAACCGCGAACTACAGCCCATTTTATCTCCTGTATGCAAGGCTACCGTGCAGCCCTCTTGATACTTTCTTAAACTTTATTCTGCACGACGGCGATTCTGTGTCAAAGACTGTGTGCCTCGCTGAAGAAGCCCGCCGACTAGCCCGTCTTCGTACTTTGGCCTCGCAACACCGTTCAAAGGACCGTTACGACGAGCGTCACGGGCCTGTTTCGTTCGCCAAAGGCGACTTGGTCCTTCTTTGAACACCGCAACGCAAGCGGGCCTTGTGTCAAAAGTTCCTGTCCCACTATTCCGGCCCATACGTTGTCCTGGAGCGTTTGAGTGAACTTTGTTATGTAATAGCTCGCCTCCTGGGCAATGGCCGGCGATCAAGTAGAACGCAAGTGACTCATGTTGCTCGCCTGAAACGTTTTTACCCTACTGATGCCTCCTAACTCGCCCTACGGGCTTCGTCTGCTTGTGGGGGAATGTAACGAGCATACAAGAGGCAGTTGGAAAGAAGAGGAGGACGAAGTGCTTCTAGGCCTGATTGCGTGGTCACCATCATCCATCTCCTGTAAATAAAGCCATTTCTGCACAACTCTCCGTAACAATATGTTTGCGGTTCATTATTATTATTATGATTAATGTACGCGCCTGCCATCCCTGACGTGCGCCACCTTATGGGCACATCAGCAGATACACGAAGTGGCAATCTCGCGGTCATCCACAATGCCAAATTGTATCACGACACAGTATATATTGTTGTAATCGCTGCACTTCATTGTAAACTTCGTAGCAAACCCCACTATTTCTAGTCTGGCGGCTGAACCTTTGTTGCAATGGCATTCCGTCACGCTAGTGCCCTTGACATGGTGGTCTCGTCTGCCGAAAGGGCCGCTATCGCTTTCATCAATATATTTAGGGCTAAACACCCCTTGTGTCACCGTGTGACATCAATTCTCGAGAACTGACCAAAAACGGGCAGTTAGCAATAGTAAATACGCAGTGCCGAAGTTGCTTGTGCGGGCAAACACCCAGTGGCGCAACGGCTGCCTTGCTGGCGGCAAGCCAGCCGCCAGCAGCAAGTTGCTTGTCCGGCTAGGTGCACAGTCGTTCATTTTGTCTGCCGGAAAGACAGAAGCTAGAACGTACTTATTTGCCCAAGCCAGTAGTGAACTTTGGTCAGTGGGTTAAAGAGGCTATAACACAAACGCAGAAAGTACGTAAATTGCTGAAGGACTCTAATAGAAGAATAATTGAGGACGACAGCATTGCATTACTTTGGTGAAATGTTTTCGATTATTCTTTTAGAAATGCATTGTTTGGACATACATTCAAGTTCTTTCTGCAGATTCGGTGCGTGTGTTTGCGTAGACGTTTGCGTATACCGGAAACATTCGCACCTTTTCGCTGCAGAACAATATTATTTCAAGCTATGCGATCATGTATGTCTATTTGTAGGTCTATCATGATTATGTCATCATCATCTTCACGTTTCACAGCTGCCACTAAGGTCGATGCTTCACAAACTATCGCAGTAGAAACAGCACCAATGAAATCCGAAGAGCAAGTGACGCGTGGGAGGCAGCGCGCTCATTTTATACACTCATGACGTGGCGCCACCTCCTTCACACTAGCTTCGCAGTCCCGTGGCCAATGACCCACGCACTAGGCCAAACCTTTAGACGGCCAGATGGCTGCAACATGACATGTGTAATGACGCGTGCACTAGGCACAATTCCAGTCAGCCAGAACCATGTAATCGCCGTGCTGTCGGGAAGCGTGCTCGTCTGCGTCCCAGGAGGCACGACTTCGATTCCCACCCAGGCTCACATGTACCAAATTTTGTTTCCAAGGCCGTTAATTTACTTTGTTTACAGGGACCTCCGCGATGAATTTGACGTCAATACAAGCATTTCTTACGTGTCTTTATTGTTTGCGCCGTCCGCCATTTTTGTTAGCACGGTTTGATCACGCTGGGTTTGATACCTCATGGGACATAGCACGACCGCCCAGACCATTGGACCCCGTCATTGGTGCTACTAGTATCCGTACCAGAATTGAATATAATTTACGGGCCAAAACAACTTAAATAAAGCAATGACTGCGAACTCAATTACCTTTCAGGCTAAACATTCCCTTTCTGGCTTGATGCATTCGACCTAGGTTACTTCAACAACATGCGAAGATGCTAGAAAGCAGAATATATTTCTTGCTTTCGTCAGCGTAGGCAATTACATATTTATTGTAGCGGGGTAAGTTATGCATGGTACATGAAAGTGTTGGTTGATGATAGTGCACTGCTCTGGGCTTTCGACATTACGTTTGCAGTGCTGTACAACTTCAGTATTACAAACTGAAAACAATTTACTGCAGAAACATTTATTTAAAGAATGCAAGTCAAGAGAACGGAAACGAAAAAAAAAACATTTTTAAGGTACAATAATCAACAATGAAAGCTAACTAAAAGGACATTTATTAATACAGTACTCAAATAAAGACAGTTGTATTACGATATTAAAGCAATTAGAAGATTGTTGGAGCCTGTTGGTCGTGGATATTAACAACAATATTGAAGAATATTCAAATTATTTCGGTATAAGGCAAAGATGACGCATTGAAAGCTTGCATTCGGCCGAGCGGACGCTGAAGACATGCTGTATTTAAGCGCTTGAAAGTACGATGTAGGCCGATACTCATATCATTCACACTACTGTAATTGTTTGGATAACAACTATCTGCAGCTTAGGCGTTTGAGGGCTGTTACTAACGGAGAGAAATCGCATGAGGCTGACGTGACATTGGAAGTACTACAAAGGTCGGTGCTTGGCCCTCTGCTCTTTTTGATCTATGTTATTTAACATTGTGAATAATATTAACTCTTCTGTGCGCATGTTCGCAGATGAGAGGGTTATACGTAATTTAAGTTATTGTGCAATATGGCAAGCTGACATCGACAGGTTTACACGGTTGTGTTCAACGTGGCATATGAACCTTGACGGAAAAAAAGAGGGCAAGTGTGCACTCGGTCGGCACAGCGAAAGTGTCAATCCACAAGTCTTACTGGCAGCTACTCCTAGGTAATAACTTGGTTGCTGCTAGGTCTTAACTCGGTTTATGTTTGGAGGTACCATCCCTTTCGCGACATTTCGCGTGACTAGCACTGGACGCGTCGGCGCCTACGAGCGACAGTGTTCCTGGCATGCCACAAAGGCAGGCAGGCAGGCAGGCAGCAGCCGTGTCTGTGTCGGGCGAAGCGAGTGCACACCAGCGCCGGTGGTTACTAGGCAACGCGAGGGGACGTTATCGCTACTGCTTCGGCGCATGCGCGGCTAGGCAACGCGGGCAGCGTCGGCAGCAGCTCTTCGCGTTGCCTCGTTGATGCTGCTACAATTCGTTTCTCTATCTCGATCTCAATTTCTCTTTCCCTCTTCCGGGCAGTGCGCGCGCAGCGCGCACTGCCCGGAAGAGGGAAAGTTGCTCTCCTTCTCTTGCTCTCTTGCTCTTGCTCTTGCTCTCTTGCTCCTTCTCTTGCTCTTGCTCCTTCTCTTGCTTCGCTTGCTCTCCTTCCATCTCGTTTAACGTACCATGGCAAGGAAACATGTGGACGTCACGGAGAGCAGGCGAGGCACACGCCGCTCCGTAAGGTGGTTGCTAGGGAACGCCGTGACGTCATAGCTCGGCGAGGTTTCGTGACAGCAGGCGCCACTTTTTACGGTTAGCTAGAACAGCTTCACTGTTAAACAGTGCACATGTGTTTCTTTGAAAAGAAAAAGAAAGTGTTTCAGTCCAATTTTAATATTAATGGAATGCCACTGTTGACTGTGTCAGAATTAAAATATTTGGGAGCATATTTCACCAATGATATTTCATGCGCACGTCAAGTTGACCATATTACTGCCGAAGCACCTCGTGTTCTAGGTTTTATGAAAAGAAACGCAAACCCATTTTCAATCAAAGCAAAGGCTCTACTGTATCTTTCCAGTGCCCGATCATTACTTGAA
This sequence comes from Dermacentor silvarum, assembly GCF_013339745.2. Taxonomy (NCBI): domain Eukaryota; kingdom Metazoa; phylum Arthropoda; class Arachnida; order Ixodida; family Ixodidae; genus Dermacentor; species Dermacentor silvarum. The sequence continues at coordinate 152,347,985 of NC_051157.2, read as the reverse complement.
TATGCCAGCACGGTTTGGGATCCTTGGACACGAACAAATATAGGCGAACTGTAAAGAATTCAGAGTAGGGTTGTGCACTTTGCTTTTAAAAATTACAAAAGAAATTTTAGTGTAACAGAGGCCAAATAGAAAAGTGGATGGGACATGCTGCAAAACGATGTTTAATTCATAGATTAAAACGGTTCAATGATATTTTTCATTCAAGAAGAGGTATCGATCGCATGAACTATTTACGTATGCCCGAATACGTGTCAATGACAGTTGATCACGAACTCATAGTGAATGAAACTATGTAAAACTAACATGTTCAGTACGTCCTGTGTCCACAATGCAACTCGAGACTGGAATCGTACAGAAGCTTCATGATATACGACCATGATGAAGTCATGATGTTCATGACCTAATAGTATAGTCATGAACACGCTCTTTTTTATGTAATCACCCCCCCCCCCACCCACCCACTGTAATGCCTATTGAAGGTGCTGTGGGTATTCTGGTAAATACAAGAAATAAATAAGCGTCAACGTAGTTGATTGGCTTATATATAATATTTTGTTCAGTAAGCAGTTCCGTGCGTGACCTCTACGAGGTTGTAAGCGAAAAAACTGATAACGACAACTGTATACTTGTTAAGGTTAGAAAGTTTGTTGTAGTGGCCGGCAATAAAACCTGCAGTGTGGTTGCTGTTTTCGACGTCATCCACGAATTTCAAAAGGTATCCCTGGTACCCAGAATGGATGGCTGCGATGAAGCGGTTAGCGCCGCGGTTCTATCTGATGAAGCTGTTTTCAGCACCTTTAAATATTTATTTACCCAAACCTGAACTGAAGTGACCGGCCTTGTAGTAATACACAACGCGAGCGTCACGCTTCTGGTTGTAATTTTACTGATCAGAGTATCAGAGCGCACTTATTTCACCCCGCCACCATGAGGATACTTCCCATTTGGTCATCTTTGGTATATGCAAAATTGATGACATAATCAGACTTTCCAATTTTCTTGTAGAGGCTTCTAGGGAAACAAGTACAGCCTTACGGTACTTTGTTGCAGGGCAGCGTAGTTTCGCTAAATATGCTTCTTACTTTTGATTTTACTGTGCGCCGCTTACCTTAGTGTACGGCCAAGGATCGGAAAAGTTACAGGAGCATACAACGGGAAGGAGAGTATGATGTAGCTTGGCTGATTGACGTTGTCATTTTTGTCTTTTAGCAAATTGAAGAGCATCTGCGATAAAAAGACATGTTTTGATTTTAAATGAGTGTTTAGTTGTAGCCAAACAATTTGCAAACAGAAGAAACGCATAAGAATCCTAAAATCACAACATGTCGGCTAAAAAGGCGCAGCTGAATCTTAATGCACGAGTGCATTACAGTTACTCTGTTCTCGATACAACCAGGTATATTGAGACCTATGCTCGAATGATCCATATATATTGGCTATAGCGCTGCTTTCTGCTGGTATTTCTTTTCTTTACAAAGTTACAGTTTGTGGATCAAGATTACCAATGCTGTTTGAACTGAAGGGGCGCTTTCTCCTGCTACCTCGTTGAACGAGTTCGCAAATGAAGGCTTGTTCATGTGCGCTGGTTGGTTGAAAATTCACCTGTTGGAGGGTATGTATGCACACACACGCGCAATATATATATATATATATATATATATATATATATATCAACCATCATGCAGCAAGATTTCAAAATATGCAAGTGCCACCTAGCAGGACAAAACCAAGGTACTGCGGTGTGCTGTCGCTTGGAGATACTCAGAGTATTTTTTTGCATTCCGCCTAGTTATATAATTAGTCGCAATTTATTATTCAACTTCTCACTAATTATAAATACATGAAAAGTGCCAATGACAAAATTCTAGAGCAACACGAGAAACTACCGTTGTAGAGCAACATGAGAAACTACCGATCCAGCTTTCTGGTGCTCAATACATCCTGGTACAAGTGGTATAATTGCTTTCTGCTGGTTTTCTATTCTTTACAAAGTTACAGTTTGTGGATCAAGATTACCAATGCTGTTTGAACTGAAGGTGCATGAAAGATGCCGGCGAATGCACCAAAACCTGTCTCGAGCGGCCAATGGCGCGGCAGGTTTGCGTGTATTCGCGGGCATATGGTTTCATTGTGCGCATGAAACCATATTGCACTGGTTGAAGTGCATCGCAGCTCTTATACTACGTCGTATTTAGCGACAACAGGGACCATGACCTTATGATCGCTAAGGTACACCGCCTGGTTGGCACGTGTACGGCAAAGGTTTGCACGTTCTTCATAAACATGTCACCAAGGCCGCGCGCGTTCGGTGCGAACGCGGCCCAAACGCCGCCGCCGTCGACAACAGTTGTGCGCATTTATTGAGTGACTGCACACAACCGCTGTCAAAACGCTGGCTACGTGACGGAACGGCTAAACGCCATTGTCGACACTAGACAGACATCAGAGCGTTCACGGGCCGCTCCGCACAGACCATCATATCCTAACGATTTGCGCACAGCCGCTCAGCGGAACCTAGCGGGAACGCTAATGCGCGTGCGCACAACACTCACAACGGCAGCGGAACGAAGAACGCTGCCCACGCTCCGCTACGAAGCCGTGTGAGCGTTGCGTTAGGGCGCATCTACTGGCTGCGTTGTCGTTTTACAGCCACGCTGAGCGCGCGTGACCGTAGTCTCTGGAAGAAGCGCTTGTCGAACAAGCGAAATCAACGTTTTTAGGAGCGAATCTCCTTAGGCTCTCACGATGTCCGTTGTCGCCGTCTTAGCTCTCCGTCGCGCACGCAGCGCGCATACCGACCGCGCACAGGTGTTCAGGCGTAGCGCTGCGCCGGCGCCGCCCCGAAACCCCTCTCCTACCAAGCGCACGACGCCATGCACATAACCGTTCGCAGAGCGCACGAAGCGCGCATACCGACCAGGCGCAGCTGTTGCGCCGGTGCCGCGCCGCTCCACTTAGCACTGCAGTATGGAGGAGCGCAAACCTCGTGACTCTGATCCTACACTTCGAGAACGAGACGTGGCAGCCCAACGGCGACGCCGCGAAGCTAACCCCGAGCTACGAGCCCGAGAATCAGCAGCACGCTGGCAACGGCAGGAAGACCCCGAAGCGAAAGTTGAGCAGCAGCCCGAGCAGGAGCTTCGAGCCCGAGCAGCTCCGAGCAGGAGCTTCGCTCCATCATCAGCATTCACTTCGTGGATCGGCTGCCAATTTTCATACAGCCAGCGGTGTGCATGGAAGGTGAGCGGAGCGTAAGCCACCCTCTGCTAAAACTGTCTACAGTTAGGTGAGAGGCGGGCGAGAGCCCAGGGAGGGTCGGCGGCATAGATGGCAGTGGCCGGCCGGGCTAAAGTTCCTATATAGTAAAAGTACCACCATCTGCTCTTTCCTCCGTCGTGCCCTCTCCTAAAGCGCTTGCTTTATTCTTATTTTTTTTTCCTTGCGAAATCAAGTTGACGGTGGCGGCCCTAAAAAGTCTACGTTGAAACTTTCAGGCTAGGCGCGAACCGCCGCTGCCGCAGGAGACTGCGGCTGCGCAGAGTGACTTTCAACATGGCTCTGAGGCGAGAAAAAAATGTAAAGAAGTCAAAACGTGCGCTATAATCGTCCAATCGGAGATACAGGAGAGAGCGACGCGGCGTTGATAAAAGGACCGCGGTACTTTTCTTACATAGGGATTTTAGGCAGGGCTGCGCGCATGCGCCGCAGTGGGACAGCGGGCACGCATACGCACAGTCTAGGGCAACGTAACGTTGGTAAGGGCACAGTGGTCTATGTTAATTACTATGTTAAGTATGGTAGAGTTAACTAAGGCACTCGAAACCACGACCTTTGTTGGTGGCACCATGAATTTAGGTGCCGTAACACCGGACGTCGGATTTTTCGACCCATGAGCCATCTACGGTTTTCGCCCTAATAAATCGTTTTCAATTTGACTTGTGTTGTTCTCGTCGTATTTCGCGTTTTATACCCTTAAAAACGGTGAGGTTTCACTGAAGTGCTTCGGTATCTTGCTTTTAAAAAACGCGTATCCTGGCATTGAGCGTTCGCGAACAAACGAGCGGTTCTTCAAGGAACATGAGATACTTATGTTCGTTGACGCGCCGTAAACACTTAATCTTATAAGAACGAAATTAAAAACAACTGAACCCGATTAATCTTCACAGCTCAATGGATAAGAGTCCCACATAGCACTAGCTAGACTGATGCATCTCAGTCACATCTCTTGCGTTTGGAATCGCTCTAGTGGTTGAAACGATACTCTAGTTGAGCAATCGAAATAATGTTTGCTCACAATCTCGGAAATTACTCCCCTTACACTGAATTAACTGCATAAATTGCGTTTAACGCAGCGCGCAGACTGCGTAATCATGATGCGACCGGGCCAATGTAGGGTGCCTCGATGCCAGCGCCGCGGCGCTGGCATCGAGGCACCCTAGGCCAATGGCGTCGGAAGCGCCACCTCGCGAACCGGAAGCGAAAGGGGCCATGTTTTGCCGCTGCATCCCGGCGGAGTTTGCAAACTGGCTAAGTAATCTAGTAACGGTGGCTTTCAGCTCGTGCGGACGGTGAGCTTGCGCGTGTTTCACGCTCGCTAGCGTTCTCCCTTGTCCGAATTAGTGATACCATGAGAATGCGCTATCGACCTACACCAATAACATTTATCGGGCTAGTTGGTTCATACTGAAAGAAGGGTAAGCTGCACGAAACGAAGAAACGCATACGGCGAAGCGCAGAAGCTGCGTTTCTAAATGCCGTGTGTTTTTTCCTGTCGTATTGACGTTTCGCGCAGTGTAATTCTCACCTAGAGCAGCTTGGCTATAAACGATCTGCGCTTCTTGTGCGTCCTCACATTGTCCCCCACTTGAAGTTGACAAGGTGAGACCAACCGCTTTTCCCGTGTTCTGCTCTCTTCTTTCGCGTTTTTTTTTTCGGCAGCTTCGACAGGTACGAGGGAAGGTTCGGTAACACGTTCGGCACCGCACCCTCGGCAAGTGTCCACTTGCCTCGTGGCACCTCAACCGTTGATAATATGCACATAACACTTTAATATCTCCTGCTCATACAATTGTAAATCACACACCTTGGATTTCGCAGAGAGTTCCCGGTCGGCACGAGGAATCAATATATGTTCCACGCCGAGCGAAGCGTCGCATTGCTGGCAGCACAGAAGAACTGGTGCGCCGAACTATCGACATCGTTCCGATAGCCGCTTGTGCAGCCAGGTACGCAGCACGTCGCCATCGTCTGCTGACATTTTTAAGAAACGCGGCGAAGGCTGCAGTTTCGCGGATGACATGCTTGCTGAAATCCGCCGTCGACAACGAAGCACGGAATACACCAACGCTGCATCGCGTGCTTAGTCCGGCGCAATGAGCGTCCAGGCCACGTCCATGCCAGGCGTCCCTCAGATCATGTCAAGCATGGGCTTGGCTTGATCTGAGCAGTGCCCCCTCTATTTTTTCAATGCTAGCCAGATGCGACCGATCATAGCCTCCTCTATACATAGAGGAGGCTATGGACCGATCCAACTGTTCACCACCCTCCTCTATTACCCATTCCTACCCTCTCCCGTCGACTAGCGCTCGCGCCTCCTTTTGGGGTCGTAGGGGAGAGTACCTTGTGGGTGGCGCCTCACGACGGTAGTCAGAGGAAGTAATCCTCACAGACGCGTGAAGTGTCTACCATAGAGTTTCTCACTGTAACACCTACAGGGTAATCTGGCGCCACCGTCTATGCGAGTTTCTTAAAGGGCGATGTGCCGTCATGCGAATGACGGGATAAGTGTCTGCGAGGCTCTTGTTGGCTGGTGTTGTACAAGGCTTCTTCTAAAACGTGGCTATGGCTACACAAATAACGCGTCCTTAAAATAAAATCTACATAAAAGGCTTTAATTCATCCATATTACATCTCTCAATAATGTTTACTCACCTACAATGCAGCATCAAGCGAAGAAAAGCAAGAACAGACAAGTTGTTCCAAAGCGAGTGATAATCTTGTCGTCTGCCCTCCAACTTTAGCGGCCAGCTGATACTTTTTACGTTTCATATAATTGTACATCTAATAGCCCTAAAATTAAATAAAACATGTTTTTGTGTAATTATAAAGCTGAACAAGCTCTTTACGTGCTGTTTTAGCAGGAAATGAATCATTGTGACAAACGGAACGGTGCTAGCCAAGCGCGTCTTCAAGACTATCTGGCTCTCCGAGAACAGTGCCAATCCGAAGTCACAATATACCGGCATTCCCATGGATACCGCAGAGCAGCAGCGCCAGTTTTCCCTCTAGGTAATATACTGAGACACTCTATGGCGTCTACCGCATCTCCTCCGGAACGGCAGCGGCGCGAGCTCAGTGGCTCAGAGGCACGCCTGACTCAAGCAGTCGTAGCTAGTGACTATATATGGCTCCCGCAGGGGGCATATAGAGTAACTGTAGTCGTTCCCTCGGGCTAGACATCGCGGCAACTCACTGAATTAAGGCGGACCAGCAGCTCCCATTGCGGATCGGGCGAATGCACTGGCATTGAGAAAATAGAGGCGCTGATCTGAGGGACGCCTGGCGTGGATGTGCCCAGGACGCTCATTGCGTTTCCTCCGGCGCTTTCACGACAGGTATCATTTCAATAAAGGCAAGCATGGTCTTCAACTTAAGTTGCACACGAGTAGCCGGCTAGTGAGGAAGTGAAGCTGGGTGCGATTGCAGCGCCACGAAGGCGGGGGCAACGTTACTAGACTAGCTTCAGTTGTAAAACTCGGCGGTGTTGCGCGGAACCGCCACCCGCCTGCGCCTTCATGGCGCTGCCGTCGCACCCAGCTTCCCTTTTCCACAAGCCGGCTACGCGAACTGGCCGGACGAAACACGCGGTGGTGCGTTGGTGTATTCTGTGGTTGGTTGTTGACGGCGGATTTCAGGAACCATATCATCCGCGAAACTGTAGCCTTCGCCGCGTTTGTTAAGAATATTAGCAGACGATGCCGACGTGTTGCGTTCCTGACTGCAACAAGCGGCTATCGAACGATGACGACAGTTTGGCGCGCCACTTCTTGTGTGCTCCCAGCAATGCGACACCTCGATCGGCGTTGAACAGAGCGATTCCTCGTGCCGACCGGGAACTCTGAGAAATCCATGGTGTGTGATTTACACTTTCATGAGCAGGACATCTTAAAGTGTTTGTCCATATTATCAATGGACAGACGGTTGCCGAGGGCGCGGTGCCAAAAGTGTTCCCGAACCTTCCCTATATCTGTCGAACCAACCGAAAAAAAAACGCAAACGAACAGAGATGTTTGGTTACCTGTTCTAGGACATCTTAGAAGAGCTGTAAGAGAATACGCCGAGTCGTGTTGGGTGCCCCTTGCGCTTTCAGGAACTGAGTGCACGCATCATTAAATTTTTATTAGTGGAGCTGTTTAAGCTTTTTGCTTCCCTGCGTAGTGTTCGCAAAAACTCGCCTAGCGATGACGTCACTGCGCACAGATGCGCCTCGCATTACCTTGCGATTGCAAATCAGTAGGTAATCAATAATCGATCAATAATCAATAAATTCCAAGAACTGCTGGGGATAACTTGGTAGTGCTTAGCCTAGCCCAAATACGTGCCCAATACCATGAAATAGCCTATCAATTGCTAATCAACATTCGACCAATAATCAAGAAATTTCGGAAAATGCTGGGGAGGACTTGGTATTGATTAGCCTAGCCCAAATACGTGGCCAAAACCATGCGATAGCCAATCAATAGGTAATCGATAATCGATCAATAATCAATAAATTCCGGAAAAGCATAACCAGTAAGGCCAGGACCAGCTAGGTGCCGATGTGTGCTTTTTCTTTAGCCTTGCGCCACTTGTGCAAGCTACGCTAATTTTTATTTAGTCACGCGCATGCATACACGCATAACCTGCAGGAATCTTACATAAAAATGCATTCTTAGGCAAGGTTCCTGGAGCAGCGGCGGGAATCCAGTCTTGAAATAAAGGCAGCAAGGAAACGTGCCAAGCTGTTGTAGGTGGAGTCGGTTTCCACGTAGGCCCAAATCATTTGCCTAGATTATGTCCTTTCTGACAGCTATATAAGGGCATAGCGTTGTTTTTTAATTCGTTTTCTTTAATAAACAATTCATTGGTTTACAAGAAAGTTGTGCTGTTATGTTTGTGGATAACAAATTTCGTCTCGCATGCTGGCGTATAACTGCCCCAGACCAAAGTATTAAGCAAGTACAAGCAGCGAGAAAACGTGCCAAGCTGCTGTATGAGAAAAGTTAACTGCGTGAAAGGTTTAGGCGGCAGCAAGAAACACACGACACTTAAAAACACAGCTTCTGCGCTTCGTCGTATGCGTTTCTTCCTATCGTGCAGTGTACCTGTCTTTCAGTATCAACCAACTAGCCCGAAATATCTTAATGCTGTAGGTGGATACCGCTTTCACATGGTAGCGTGAAACACGCGCAAGCTGCCCGTACGCACGAGCTTAAGGCTGCGGCGAGGCGTCTGCAGTGGAGCGCGGTGGAACGGCGCCGCCATCTGGCGGCTGGCCATGGAGTGGCGACAGCAGCGGTAAGCGCACGGGCGGAGAGCTTTACAACTGAAGCTATAGTCAAGTAACGTTGGACGAGGGTGGGTGGCGGCTCCGCGCAACGGCTCCGAGTTTTACAACTGAAGCTAGTCTAGTAACGCTAGACTGCCTCGATGACTTCCTCGCCCACCGCTCCCTTTTCACTGGGAAGTCGCGTTTGCTGTCCGCCGTGCGTTAGCTTCCCGTGAAAGCGCGCGTTCCTCGCCCTCGCGCGCTTTCACTCGCACATATGTCGTGTTTGCTCTCCACCGTGAGTTCGCTCCCCGTGAAAGCGCGCGTCCCTCTCCCTCGCGCGCTTTCACTCGCACATACAGCATACGGCCAATGAGATTTTTGTTTATTGCCGGACGCGACCATCGGAGAGGGAGCCCTTAACAGCTTCGCTGGAAAAAGTCGCTTCGCGGTGCGATGCATCAGAGCGATGCCTCTGGTTGGTTTGTGACACCGTAAGCCGAGCGCGGACAAGCTGACGGGTGTAGTGAGTCCGCGCGACGGCATCACGTGCGTAACTGGCTTGTGAAGGCGGCATATGGTGGGAGCATAGTGTCGAGAGGGAGAGTCGGCTCTCGTCCGCACAGTAGGTAGAAAGATGAAAATCCAGCTGTATCATGACGAGACGAATTATATGCAATAGTTACTTAGAGAAGAGCAAGGTCCCCAATAACGGTGGTCCGGTGAAACATACATAGCGAGCATGTCTGTGAGAGTGCGGTTCAGGCGTTCCGTGAGGCTGTCGGTCTGGGATGGTAAGGTGTGGTCAGCTTGTGTTGACTCGAACAGGAGCGCAGTATGTAGCGAATGACTTGAGAGAGAAAGTGACGGCCACGGTCAGTGAACGGTCAGTAGCGTCTTGGGGCGCTGTGAAGCAAGATGACATCACGTAACAAGAAGTCCGCAACAGCAGTTGCACAACTGGCCGGCAGGCTCGAGTAATTGCGTTGCGCGTAGCATAACCAGTAGCCACTGCTATCCACTTGTTTCCCAAGGTGGATGTGGGTAAAGGTCTAAGAAGATCTAGTCCAATGCCAAAGAATGGTTCCGTGGTTATGTCGATTGGCTGAAGGGTGACCAGCACGTAAAAAACGGGGGTGTTTTGCGACGTTGGCACGATCCATAAGTGGCTACGTAACGACGGACGGAGTGTGCAAATCCTCACCAATAGAAACGGATAACACACGTTCGTAGGTGCAAGATACGCCAAGGTGCCCGGCAGTGGGAGCATCACGCAGTTCTGTGAGGTCGCTCCGTCATATGTGCCTAGACACGACAATAAGAAGGTCAGATCCATCAGGTTGATAATGGCGCCGGTTTAAGACAGTCTCCTGGTCCCAAATTTCCAGACGGATGCTTCATTAGGCGATGATTCTAGGCAATTGATGATTTGTGTCAATGAATGCTTATGGTCTTGTTCATCACCGATGTCAATCAGATGTGACGCCGAAAAAATTAGAGTTGTTGGAGTCCTCATCAGTTTTCTCAGGATTATCGACCGGATACCTGGACAAGCAATCTGCATCCAGGTACAGACTGCCGGATTTGTAGACAACCGAATATGATAATTCTTGTAGGCGCAGGGCCCAGCGACCAAGTCGTCCAGAAGGATCTTTGAGAGAGGGTCTGAATTTCCTAACCGCCCAAACGAGGGTAAAAGGCTCGCGCTCTCTGTAATCAAACAATTACGCTCAGCGGCAGATAGGAGGCGGCTAACGTAGGCGGTGGCACGTTAGAATTGGGCTAATACTGCACCCTCAATGGCCGCTTGCATTGGTACGGGCCTCGGAAGGCGCAACCGGGTCAAAGCGGGCAAGTATCGGAGGAGGCGTGAGCAGGGTTATGAGGTGCGAGAACGCAGAAGCCTCTTCCGGGCTCCATGAAAAAGGCATGTCTTGCATCAAAAGCTCACTAAGTGACCTCACTATGTCCGCAAAATTCTTTACGAAGCGGAGGAAGTATGCTCATAGCCCTAGAAACCGGCGGAAATCCTTTGCAGATCGGGAGAACAGGGAATTCCTTCACTGCGCAGATTTTTCCGTGGTCGGCTTGTACCCCTTTAGGTGTCTACGATATGGCCAAGCACTGTGATATGGCGACGGCCAAAGTGCCATTTGGACGAGTTCAGATGCAATCAGAGGTACTGTACATGAGTCTCGAATGTTGGTGAAACAACGATGACGTCGTCCAAGTAGCATAAACCCTTGGACCATTTGAAGACTGAGCAGATTGTCCATCATGCGCTCAAAGGTGGCCGGAGCGTTACAAAGTCCGAACGGCTTGACTTTCAATTGGTAAAGTGCATCAGGTTATGCAAATGCCGTCTCTTTACGGTCCGTATTGCCCACAGCAATCTGCCAGTACCCGGAACGTAAGTCGATGGAGGAGAAATACCGGGCACAATGCACACAGTCAAGAGCATCATCAATGCGAGGCAGAGGGCCTCGCATTCCTTCTTCGTAATTCTTCTTCGTAATTCTGTTATGGTGCCGATAATCCACACAGAATCGCCATTTGCAGTGTTTCTTTTTTGCACGACAGGTGATGCCCAGGGACTGCAAGATGGCTCGATGATCTTGTGAACTGCACTTTGAATAATTTGACGCTCAGTGTCGGACACCCGATCTGGGCACCGATGAATAGGAAGCGCATCGCCGGTATTTATGCGATGAGTCCGCCCGTGTCTTGGAACAAGGGACGGCCGCTAATTTCGAAAATGTCAATGTAGGAAAGCAGGACGTGGACTGGAGTTCTTTAGTCTGCTGAGGTGGTAAGTTAGAAGCGATCATCGACTTAATGGCGCTGTCGGGGCAAGAAACGGACTGATTATGACCCGAGCAACCAGGAGAAGCGGCCACCGTGAAAGCTTCCACTTTGTCTTCATTAACAGCGCAAAGGTTGGCGAGTGAGATGCCTTGGGCAGTACTTGCGGTGTGAAGCTGAAATTCTCAACAGGAAGGCACATGCAATTCGCCACGATACACAGAACTGTATGGGGTACTGAGATACCACGGGTGAGAAAGATGTCAGCTATGGGCCATAGTCGCCGTCGGGAACTGGCGGCGATGACGCGAAGTCGACGTAGGTGGAGGTAGGTACGTGTGCGGCGGCAAGCGGGCGTGCTCGGAGGAACAGAGGCGGCTCGGAGGCGAGTCAGCACGGTCCAGAAGTAGAAGATTAAGGCGGAGAGTGCTGGCTGAACAGTCGTTAAGGGCGGAGTGCGCGGCAAGGATGTCGAGGCCCAGGATCACGTCATGCGGGCATTCGGAAAGAACGGCGAATATAACTGTCAGGCGATCAGCGATGAAAACACGAGCGGTGCACATTCGAATAACGGCAGCTGTTCCGCCATAGGCGACACGGACGATTTGAGTCGGCGAAGGCGTCAGAGTTTTCTTGAGCTTTCGGCGAAAATGAGCACTTAAAATTTAAAAGTGTGCCCCAGTGTCTATGAGTGCCGTGACTTACACACTGTTCATCTGTACATACAGGAGGTTCTGTTTGGTCGGGATTGCTAAAAGAGGATTTTCGGTCGGTTGAAGCAATATTTCGCCACCTCGAAGAGCTCCATTACCTAGTTTTCCGTCTGGGAGCGGCGTAGAAAGGTCGGGGAGGATGGACGGCGGGACTGGCTCGTTACTTTCCCTAATAGTAGAGGGAGAGGTCGAACTGACAGGAGCAATTTCGTACGTCACTGGCGTCACCTAGCATTTTCACGCGGTAGGGCCCTATGTACCCGAAAGCAGCTTCTCGGAAAGTCCGACGTGAAGAAAGGGTGACCACAGGAACATGAGTGCACCAGGCAAAAGCTGTACGTCACGGTGGCAGGCGTTGTACAGACAGTGCAGAGTGGTTTTACCCTCAGTCGAATACGGGCAAGCTGGCGTGCATGGTCGGCAAGGGCGATGGCATCGCGCGCATACTCGCTTGTTGAGGGCGCAGCACGAGAAAGTGCAGTATCAAGGGACAAGGTCGCTTCACGACCGTACCATAGAAGAAATGGAGAACATCCGGTGGTGTCGTACCAAGAATAATACGCTAATGTTACGTAAGGAAGCACAATGTCCCAGTCGAGATGGTCCTTGGAAACGTACATGGACAGCATATCTGTCAGGGCACGGTTTAACTGCTCCGTCCGTCCACTGGTTTGAGGATTGTATGAGGTAGTGAGCACGTGTTCAGTAGAGCAGGAACGCAAAATGTCGGCGATAACTTTCGACAGGAAGTAACGACCACGGTCGGTAAGCAACTGTCTCGGGGCGCCATGAATCAAGATAATGTCACGCAAGAGACTGCGACGTCAGTGGCCCAACTGGGTGGGAGAGCCCACGTGATGCCGTATCGGGTGGCGTAATCGGCTGCAACGGCTACCCATTTGTTCCGAGAGGATGACGTGGGAAAGGGGCCGAGGAGGTCTAATCCAACGCGTGAGAACGGTTCCACAGGGACGGTTATCGGCTGGAGATGACGGGCATGTAGCACCTGGGGCGTTTGCCGACGCTGGAAGGAATCCCAGGTAGCAATAGAGCGTCGGGCGGAGGGAGCGAGACCGGACAAATAAAAGCGGCGGCGGATGCGCTCGTACGTGCGAGTTACCCCAAGGTGCCCTGAAGTGGGTGCGTCATGGAGCTCAAAGAGCAGAGTCCGTCGTGGATGTTTAAGCACGGCAAGCACAAGATCAGGTCCGCCCGGGAGGAAGTTCCTTCGATACAGAATGCCGCCCTGAAGGACATATTGGTGAACGGAGGCATCGGTAGGTGTGGAGGGCAGACACTCGATGAGTGCTCGCAGCGATATGTCCCGGTACTGATCATCGGCGGTGTTAGCGAAGGCAGACACAGAGAAAATGCCGTTGGTGGTACTTATGTTGGCGACGTCAGGCTCGTCGACCGGGTAGCGAGACAGGCAATGAGCGTCCTTGTGTAGACGGCCAGATTTGTAGATGACAGAATACGAATATTCTTGAAGGCATAACGCCCGCTCGAGGCAGTTTGGGTGTATTCGTGGGCCTCTTTCACACACTCCCCACTTTCACTACTTAATTAAATCACAGTAACGAAAAAAATACTGGCGGCTACTCCACGGTACGGGAAACAATACGCAGTAGGTTTGCCTCACGTAACACCGTCCCTCTTTTTTTTTTAAATCGGGCTGCGTGGTAGCTGGGACACCCTACACACACATATATATATATATATATATATATATATATATTGCCACATGATGTGGCACAGCAAGGGGACTGGAGAAGACGAGAACCAAGTTCGTCTCTGCATCGCGCGTCGACGCTTACGCTTGCCTGGATCCTCATTCAGCGTGTATTCTACAACAAGGTATACACGACAATTTGGTGGAGCTTGTTGGGTACGCTTTACTTATGCAGGAGACCCCACTGGGCAGTAAGAACCTCGCTCCACAATTGGAGCTGACTCCAGTTCACCGCAGAAGCCAGCGAATCCGAGGCCTTGCCCCAGAATTTGGTAACCTCCAGAAACAAGTGATGACTGCGACCACTGCGAGTTCTATGGAAAGGGTGACACCGACTTACCTAACGGTTCTGAACCCCCAAGTGGCGACGGCTTTCCATGGTGACACATTTGAAGACGTGGAAGACTGGCTGGCGGAGTTCCAGCGCGTGGCTGCATGTAACGAGTGGGACAACAACGCCAAACTCAGGCACGTCTACTTCAGCCTCCAGGATGGTGCTCGCACATGGTTTATGAACCGCGAAAGTGCCCTGTCAACCTGGCCCGAGTTCCAGCGCAGGCTACTGGAGACTTACTCCAGCACCGATCGCCGGGAAAGAGCGGAGCGAGCCCTTCAATCACGCGTTCAAAAGCCCAACGAGAGCGTCACGATGTACGTGGAGGACATGACGCGTCTCTTTCAGCGTGCCGACCCGAGCATGTCCGAAGAGAAGAAGGTGCGTCATCTGATGAGAGGCGTAAAGGAGCAGCTCTTTGGCGGTCTTGTCCGGAGTACGCCAAGACTGTTGCGGAGTACCTCACAGAAGCCACCGCGATGGAGAAGACGCTTCAGCAACCGTCGACCATGTACAACCGGTAAGTCAATGCCGCCTGCACTCCGGATACGCCGGTAGGCCTCGGGTGCGACGTCGCTTTGCTTTGCGAGCTGATTCGCTCCGTGGTTCGCGACGAGCTGCAGAAGCACCACGGTACGTCGCCACCTCCAGTCAGCTCCCTCGCCAGCGTCGTACGCAACGAAGTGCAGCAGGCATTGCAGGCATCTATTTCCAGCAGTGAAGCATCACCTCTGCCAAGCGAGTCCCGGCGCAAGACTTATGCAGAAACATTGCTGAGCCCCGCCCAAGCTTTCGCACCTACTTATGTTGCGTCGCCAGTCGCGTTGCAGGCAGCGCAAGCCGCTCCGACAACCCCGCTACCGTACTTCGACGACCGCCGAATACCCGCGAGGAAATCAGAGGTTTGGCGAGCACCCGATCGACGACCGCTGTGCTACCACTGCGGCGAAGCGGGTCATATGTATCGGGAGTGCCCCTACCGACGACTCGGACTGCGGGGTTTTTCTATCGATTTGCCTCGACCTAGGTTCGGCCAAAGGCCTCCCGACATCGCAGAATTCCTCGACCAGAAGCGTAGGCCGGACACATTGCAGCGGCAGTCACGCTCACCCTCACCGCGGCGATATTTCCCTGCTCGTGACACCACCTCGAGGACGACGCAAGACAGATCACCAAGTCCACGCGGGGAAAACTGCCGTCAGCGACCTTCCGAGGCGGGGCCGCTGATACTCGACGCGCTGAAGACCTCGTATCGTCCCGACGACCGCATAACAACGAAAAAACGATGCCGCCAGAACCAGTTCCCGCGAACAAGATTTCACTAGACATACCTGTGTTGATCGACGGCAGAAAGATGAGTGCACTTGTAGATACCGGCACCGATTACTCTATTATTAGTAGCAAACTGGCGAGCGCTCTGAAAAAAGTTACGTTTCCCTGGAATGGGGCACCAGTTCGTACGGCAGGTGGCCACGTCGTCACACCGCTTGGCTTATGCACCGCCAGAGTAGAAATTCGCGGTGCTGCTTTTCTCGCCACTTGTCTGGTTCTGCGCGAGTGTTCCCGCGATGTAATTCTTGGGATGGACTTTCTCCGGGAATATCGCGCGATTATTGACCTCCGCGAGCGCTGCATCACTTTCTCGACACAGAGGGCAACAACACAGACTGACGCCATTGGACGCAGATCCGCACTTCGCGTTTCGGACGACTGCATCACGATACCACCGCGTGGGTGTGTTATGGTTCCGGTCAAGTCCGACGAGCTACGAGACGGTGAGGTCGTTGGAGAAGGCGACATTTCTATGCTGCTGACCCAGGGTATTTGTGCAGCGCGACGCCTTGTGGAACTTCGTGATAGCTAGACAGCGGTCCTCGTTACCAACTTTACTTTTGAGCATCGGCACATTTTTCGTGGCACTGCCGTCTCCTACGTGGAACCATCAACGGAGATCGTCGAGTGTTTTGCTGCTGAAGTGGACACAGACGACGGTTCGCGCAGAGACATCGATGTGAACTCTGAGCTTATGGATGACCAAAAGAACGCACTGCAGGAACTCTTGAATGAATTCCGCGCGTGCTTCGCTCGGTCTACTCAGGTGGGCCAAAGGCCAATCACGAATCACCGAATCACGACATCCGACGACGCACGCCCCATCAAACAACAGCCTTATAGTGTCTCGCCGAAAGAACGTGAGGCAATTCGAGCCCAAGTCCAGGAGATGCTAGATGATGGTGTTATTCAGCCTTCGCACAGTCCATGGGCCTCCCCGGTCGTTCTGGTCAAGAAAAAAGACGGGATGCTTCGTTTCTGTGTTGATTATCGACGCCTGAACGATGTTACCAAGAAGTACGTGTACCCACTACCGCGTATCAATGACTCTTTGGACAGGTTGCGCCGAGCTAAATATTTTTCGTCTCTCGATCTCAAGAGCGGTTACTGGCAAATTGAGGTAGATGAACGAGACCACGAAAAAACTGCTTTCGTTACTCCAGATGGCCTTTACGATCTATAGATGGTCTATATACGATCTATAGATGCTCTATAGATAGATGGTCTCTGTTCGGCACCAGCAACTTTCCAGCGAATGATGGACACCGTTCTCGCTGGTCTGAAGTGACAAAGCTGCCTCGTTTACCTCGACGACGTGGTTGTTTCTTCAGCGACATTTGACGACCACCTGAAACGAATGCGGCAACTTCTCGAAGCCATCCGATCGGCTAACCTCACCCTTAAGCCTCAGAAGTGTCATTTCGGCTACAAGGAGCTCATGTTTCTGGGTCACGTGGTCAGCGCGGAAGGCGTGAGCCCCGATCCCGCGAAAACTGCCGCTGTAGCCACGTTTCCAACACCGACCGACAAGAAGGGTTCCGACGCTTCCTGGGCCTTTGCGCATACTACCGGCGTTTCATCGAAAGCAGTAGAGTAGCAGTCTGGGTCAGTTGGTACATACTGAATAGTAAAAACCAGTCAAAAGACGAAGGACAGAGAAGAGACGCGGCACACACGAAGACTGGACTAACAACTGTGCTTTCTTGAAAAACCCCGTATCTCAGGAAAACCCGGCGAGCATGCGCAGCTCAAAAGCCGACACCCACACACAAACAAAGGTGATTGCAAAACGCCACGTAGCTAACGCCAGTGCGATAGGAAACTAAGTTCCTTCTGCATCAGTGAGAGAGAGGTAGAACTGATACAATTATCCCCTTGCAAATTGATATGGTAAGCTTCGAGAATTTCACGCTCCGTCTTGCCCTTGCCCCTACCAAGGATTTTAACATTGGAAAAAAGCGGGACGCAACCACATTCCCGACAATGGCGAGGCAGATTTGCTCCATCAGAGGTATTCCAAGAATTGTAGTGTTCTCGCAGCCTCTCATTAATACACCGGCCTGTTTGACCGACGTAAACTTTTTCACAAATGAGCGGAAACTCATACACCACACGTGTAGCACAAGGAATGTAACCGTTGTCATGACACGCGGGGGGTCTATTCCTGCCGCGCGCCACACGTGAGCAAAGGCCTGAAAGTTTGCAGGGAGCAGAAAAAACAACGTTAACGCCCTGCCTCGCAGCAACTTTCTTGACGTTGTGGGAGACCCTATGAACATAGGGCATCACTTCAAGTCTATTCCGTTCAAGCCGCCGTTGGGTCAGCCCTTTTTTGCTCTCGCCTCTTAATCTTTTGCAGCAAAGTTTCTGCCACTGCCTTCAAAAGCGCTTTTGGGAAACCAGCGGTCATCAAACAATCGAACTGGTTGTCAAAATTTGATTTTATGCTGTGGTGGCAACTCTTTTTCAAGGCATTTCGAAAACAATTCATAGCAATCCCTCTCTTAACGACTTTTGAGTGTGCGGACGCGTACGGTAACAACGCCTTTTTACTCCTCGGCAAGAAGCACCAGCACACATGGCCATCGTCAAGAAAAGTTAGTTCAATTTCTAAAAATCTAATCGAGTCTTCGTGTGTGCCACGTCTCTTCTCTGTCCTTCGTCTTTTGACTGGTTTTAACTATTCAGTTTCATCGAAAAATTTTTCGAAGATGGCGGAGCCGCTGACTCGCCTCACGAGGGACGATGTATCGTTCGTCTGGGCCGCAGAGCAAGAGACTTCTTTCACCGAGCTTCGACAGCGTCTGGTGTCAGCACCAGTTTCGGCCCACTTTGACGAGGAGGCGGACACGGAAGTTCATACAGACGCCAGTAACGTTGGTCTTGGTGCGGTGCTTGTACAACAGCAGGAAGGTATTGAAAGAGTGATCGCATACGCAAGTCGCACGCTATCGCGTGCAGAGACCAACTACACCACCACGGAGAAAGAGTGTCTTGCCGTCGTATGGGCGCTGGCCAAATTTCGACCTTATCTCTACGGCCGCCCGTTCAAAGTTGTAACCGATCATCACTCGTTATGCTGGCTTGCAAATCTGCGGGACCCTTCTGGACGACGGGCACGGTGGGGTCTACGTTTGGAGGAGTACGACGTGACCATCGTGTACAAGTCGGGCCGCATACACGAAGACGCCGACGCACTCTCGCGCGCGCCCATCGATACTACCGATAAGACATTGAGGACGACGGCGCTTTCCTTGGAGCCGTAAGCGTTACTGATTTGTCCACACGGCAGCGCGCAGACGACGCACTACGGCCTATATTCGAACATCTGGAAGGACGAAACCCATCAATACCGCGGCATATCGCTCGAGAATTGTCGTCTTTTTGTTTATGACATATCGTCTTGTATAAGGAGAACTCCGCTGCCACCAACAAGACCTACCTTTTGGTCGTTCCAGCAGACCTCCATGCTGAAGTTTTGTTCGCCTGTTATGACGAGCCTCCGTCTGGCCATTTGGGTTTTGCGCGAACGCTTGATATCGACAATATATATAGGGTGTATATATGGTATATATATATATATATATATATATATAGAAAGAGGGGGAGATAGATACACACAGAGAGAAAAAAGTATGTTCATTGCGTCCCCAAAAATGCGCCCATACCGCCCACTGAGCAAGATGTTTTGTAGCCATCTAGGACCACCCAAAAGAAGCTAGCACCTTTACAACTATTCGAGACAGCTACAAAACATGTCCTCATGTGCGTATAAAAGACGTCCTGTTAAATACGGCCAGAAGACGTCTTGTTCGAATGCTTCTTGGTGACATCTTAGACGTTTGGAAAACGTTCTGCGAAAGCGTCTACAATATGTCGGTGGAGATTCTCATTCGAAGAGAAGTATAACGTTGTTTATACTACTTTATACTTCTCATCGTATGAGAATCTGCATGAGGATCTGAATGAGGATAAAGTAGGCATTTGGGTGCGTTCCTGTTCTATATACATTTCGATATTTAGCACCCAAAATGGGCACACAGCCGGCACTTAAAAAAGGCTGCACTTTCGCCGAGGCGAAGCATCGGTGGCGATATCCAATTAGTAGAGAACTACGCCTATACGACCTCGCCTAGTCGCAAGTGTGAATGGGCCCTAACTGTCAAAACGCTGGGCTGAGGAGAGACGGCCGCAGCAGCGAGCGAATTGAGCTTCGCGCAGTCTTTTGCTTCACCGCGCACTAAATGTCGAAATCACAGCGCATACGATGCTATCGACACTAGTTCCACTTTGTCCACATCGCAGATCGTTTTGAAGATGAGTACAGCGTGTGGGCGCGGACTTTTTCCATGTCCCAGAACGCTTTCAATGTACGGCGCCCGCGCGGCAGGCGAACGCATTCCCCCTGCCTCGCGTCCCACCCGTCCCTCGCACGCGACAGTACAAGCGCGCTTCCTCCCCGTCTTTCTCCCTCGTGCGCACCAGGTTTAGCCGCGATCGTCGGCTTATCCTCGCAAGCTTTCATTCGCACATAGTCTAAGGCGCGCTGCGGTGATGTTACCATGTTTGTGCTCTGTACGAAACCTCAAAGCGACACCCACGACCAAGGCCATGGCATGCGCTTGAACTGTTGACATCATTGCTCTCGCAATAATGACACATACACGTACTTCCTTTCCCGCGGTCGGTCATTTTGCCATAGTGAAATGTGTACATTTCCGTTAGCCGCGCATATGTCGTTGCGTTGTTGTTCGAGTCATAGCATTGAAACGTATTTTAGGGAAGAAAAAGCAAGAAGCAAACGAAATAAAAATTGCGTTGAGCTCGGGTGACAATGCATTTCTGAGCACACATACATGACCCAAGGCGTTTAAACGCACTACTTGGGATACCAGAAAATATAAATACAAATAGAAATTAATAGAGGGGTTTACGGAAAAAAAACAACGGTCTACCTAAGAAGGACGCCGTAGGGACACCTGGGGTTGGTAACGTGTGCATCAATCTAAGTACGCGGTGTTTTTTGCATTTCGCAATCGAACTCGCGACCTCAATCTTAGCAGAGCGATGCTATAGCCACTATAAGCTACCGCGGCGGGTAACAGAAAACGGGTGCAGACGCAGAGCAGCTGCTGAATATTGCAACATTTTTTATGAACGCTAGTTTCAGACTGATGAAACTTAAGACCAACGATGCGTTTGTGTTGCAGATCTCGCGCAGTAACGCGGGTAAACGCGCTGTAATGCGGGTAAAACCTGGCCGGCTTTGCCGGGCTGTCACAAACAGCGTTTTAAGCATTCTTCAACGAGTAGCGCATCAAAATCTGGCTGTCTCGCGGAAAGTGAAATGTCTTGTATCTGCAGAAAAATGCATACTTGCCAAGACATTTATTCATTATAATAGTGTAACTGTAGATTATTGGTAGCTTTTTAAGCGACAAGGAACAATTGAAACCTAGAAAAATTAAAAAAATTGATCACAGAGAATAACTACATGATCAGATTTATGCATAACCATAAGCATACATAGAGATCCAAAGGAAATGCATAGGGAAGGCAGGGGTGGGCCAACAGAAGTTTGAGGGTGGGCCAACTTGAAATTGGGGGGTTTAAAAATTTAATTGTGAGATTTTACACGCCAAAATCACAATCTGATTAGGAGGAACGCCATAGTGGAGACTCTGGAATAATTTGAATCACCTTGGGAAATTTAATGTGCATGTAAATATATTGTTACGGATGAGATGGCTTTTTTTACAAGATGATTGAGGGGGCACAGAGACGGGATCGCAGGCAGTCAGGCATTCTCTAACACACGCGCAGTTCTTCGATCTTCTCTTCTTCGGCTCCAACGCGCAGCGTAACATCTTCCTCCGGCCTAGATGAAGCTCGCCGAGCGAGTTAGGGAACCACACGGTTGGTACCCCTTGATTCGGGAACCCTATGATGGTAGGGCTTCAGGCGGGCCACATGAGCCACTTGTGTCCTCCACGACCGGCGATTACTGGAGGTCAGTATGGCTATGACGTAGTTGGCGTCACTTAATTGGTTTAGTATCACGAAGGGACCGCTATACGTTGAGATAAACTTGCTATACAAGCCTTTCTTCCGTAGAGGTGTCCACAGTAAAACGTGATCGCCTGTAGCGAAAGTGACAGGTATTAGTCGGGTGTCATAGCGTGCCTTGGTTGAAACTTGCGAAAAAGTCTTCGTAGTCGAGCAAGCCGACGCGCTTCTTCGGCACGACACAATGTTTGTGGAATGGATGTGTCTCAGTTCAGTGTGAATGGCAAAATTGTGTCCAAGAAACTTTGGGGACTGCGAGCATACAACAGATAGAAAGGCGCATACCCGGTTACTTCGTGGTTGGCTGTATTGTATGCGTACGTGATGAAGGGCAGCACGGCATCCAAATTTTTGTGATCAGCCGAGACGTACAATGACAACATGTTGGTAACAGTACGATTTGTGCGTTCGGTGATGCCATTTGTTTGTGTGTGGTATGGCGTTGAATGGCGATAAGTAGAACCGCAAAGGCGCAGCAAATCTTCAACAACGTCGGCGGTGAATTGCCGTCCACGGTCACTTATCACAACACGTGGAGCGCCGTGGCGCAGAATGACAGAATGAAGGAGAAAGCACGAGACATCGGCGGCAGTGGCAGAGGTAAGCGCCGCAGTCTCAGTATTGTGCATGCGCCAAGTAGTCGACGCACACAATAATCCAGCGACGGCCAGTAAAGCTCTTGGGAAAGAGGCCCAGCAAGTCTATACCAACTTTTTCAAATGGTATAGTAGGAGGTTGCGCTGGTTTCAATAAGCCTGCAGGAGGCGTCGCCGGCTTCTTATGACATTGGCAACGTGGACATCTGGCAACGTATTGTCTTGTGCTCTTCCATAGCTTCGGCCAATAAAAGCGCTGGCGTAATCGATGAAGCGTGCGGGCAAAGCCCAGGTGACCCGATGTGATATCGTCATGCATAGCGCGAAGAATCGCAGTACGCAGGCATTCGGGAACGACTAGGAGCTACGAAGCGCCGTCAGCAGAGTAATTCTTTTTGTAAAGCAGGCCGTCACACAGTGTGAACGGCGTGGTCTGACCTGACGTGCGGGCAGCCTCCAATAGGGGTACTAGTGTAGGATCGCGACGTTGTTCAGATTTAAATGTACTAACGTCAGGAAACTCGGTAATGCTGGCAAGATAGTCGTCGAAGTCGTCGTCGTTAGCGTTGGAGTGTGGCGACGGGAGGCGAGACAAGCAGTCGGCATCGGTATGACACCGACCGCTCTTGTAGGCGACAGAAAAGTTGTATTCCTGAAGGCGTAACGCCCAGCGTGCCAGCGTCCAGAATGATCCCCCAGTCCAACAAGCGAGCAAAGGGAATGATGGTCCATCACTATCTGGAAATGGCGACCGTACAGATACGGCCGAAACTTCTGGATGGTGAAGACTACTGCCAGGAATTCCAATTCGGTGACCATGTAATTTCGCTCCGCTCTCGTCAGTGTCCGACTTGCGTATGCAACGACGTGCTGCGCCCATGGTGAAGTTGAACGAAAACGGCGCCAACGCCCACACCGCTAGCATCAGTGTGTAGCTCAGTCATGGCCTCGGGATCGAAATGGCGCAAGACTGGCCCAGAGGTTAGTAAGTACTTTAGCTGACGGAACGCGTCCTCGCACTCTGTAGTCCATACGTACGGAATGTCTTTGTGAAGGAGGCACGTGAGTGGGTGAGCAAGTTGGGCGATGTTCTGAATAAACCGGCGGAAATACGAACAAAGGCCCAGAAAACTTCGGAGGTCTTTCGCTGTCTTCGGTTGGCTGAAATCGCGCACTGCAGCAATCTTGTCAGGGTCAGGTCGTATACCATCTTTGTCGACGAGAAAATCGAGAACGAGAGTCTAGCGCTCACCGAAGTGACACTTCTTTGAGTTTAAAACCAGTCCTGCGTTTTGTATGCGATGCAGTATGGCGCCAAGTCGCTGATTGTGCTCCTCGAGTGGTTTTCCAAAAATGATTACAACATCGAGATAGCACATGCAGATCTCCCATTTTAATTCGCGTAGCAGTGCGTCCATAAACCTTTCAAAAGTTGCTGGCGAGTTGCATAGACCGAAAGGCATGACATTAAACTCGAAGAGTCCGTCCGGGGTCACAAAGGCAGTTTTCTCATTATCAGTCGGGTGCGTCGGTATTTGCCAGTATCCCGATCGTATGTCAACGGAGGAAAAGTAGGAGGCTGCATGAAGGCAATCAACAGCATCGTCGATGCGTGGCAGAGGGTATACGTCCTTCTTCGTGGCGGCGTTAAGTCTTCGATAATCAACGCAGAACCTCCAAGAATTGTCTCTTTTCTTAACTAATATCACTGGAGCTGCCCAGAGACTTGCAAGACTCCTGGACAACACCTTTCCGTAGCATTTCTTGAACTTGTTCGTCAATTACTTTTCGTTCTGCAGGACAGACGCGGTACGGCTTCTGGCGAATAGGCGTCGCTTGACCCGTGTTTATGCGGTGTTGCGTTCGTGAATCAGGAAGCGAAATGGGACGCTGGTCTTGTGTTAAATCGAATACTGGCGCATAGCGGATGAGTACCTTTTGCAATTCTGTCCGTTCAGAAGAGGATAGCCACTTGTTCGTCATCCGGGAGAATTCCAAGGTGTAGTCGCGATTTGCTGCATCGCGTCGGTAGAAGCGTCAACAGCATCAAAAGAGACAGTCGCCTCTTGGTCAAACGTGGCCAACTTCAGTCCAGTCGGCAGTAAAACTTGCTCCATAGGCGCGTTCACTGTCCACACGTGAGCACGACCATCGACACATTCTATAATGGATCGAGGCACCAGTATATATTTTATGGGCGAAGCTCCTTATAGCGGCACCCCTTCGTCCCCGTCGTCGTCGTCGTAGTAGTAGTGTGTACTGTGTAACCAGTCTGAGAAAAATGAGAAAAAAAAGTAGCGCGGAATCGAACCAGGGACCCCTCGCTTCCCAGCGCGCGGCGTTAGCCCACTACGCCACGAAGCGGACATGGACACACGCACCACGATGGCAATAAATACCCAACATTAACGAAAGGCCGCGTTTCTAGCGCGTTTCTAACGCGTTTGTGCTAGCGCGTTACGGCCCGTGTAAGAAGCTGGTGTAAGACGCTGTGGCCTCTCCGCCTTACCTTCAACGCGTTTCGAACGCGCTGCCCAAAGCGGTGGCAAGTCAAGTTCAAGTCGAGGAGCGTTTATGAATACGGGGGGTATACTCTCTCGGCAGTCATGTGATGGCGTCGGCAAACGCGGTGCACGTTCCGGCATGTGTAAATGGCTGCGTAAGACGCTGTGGCCGCTCCCCCTTACTAGAGAGTACTGCACGTTTCTAACGCGTTTGTGCTAGCGTCCCCTTAAGCGGGAGATCCGATGATTCCCTCCGGAGCTTCGCCCACTCATCATCATTCACCCCGTGGATATGCTGTGAATTTTTTTTCAACATGGCAGGGGAGTAAGGCTCAATTAAACCGCGACAGCGATGCGGAGGGCCATGCGTGGAAATCACTGGAACAAATGCCGCAGCTTGAGCCGGTAAAAGGATGTCATGGGACACGAAAACAACTCCCTGCGTGTCCATGTCAGATACTTCTGGTATTGGTGATATCACGTGACTTCGAAGGGAAATTTCACCAGCCCGACAATCTATCAATGCACCACATTCACCAAGAAAATTAATCCCTAGGATGATGTTGTGAGTGGTGCGTTCAAAAACAATAAATTCAGTTGGAAAAGCTTGTCAACCAACACTCACTAGAGCAGAGCAAACACCAACGGGCCGCAGGGTTTCACCCCCAACTCCATGAAAAGTAGTCTTTCGGTCCCACGCGAACGTAACCTTGTGTCCAAGACGATTTTAAACAACACACTCATCACTGAAACTGTAGCACCGGTATCCACTAAGGCATGAGTACTTAAACCATCAACACAGACACACACTTTGTTTTTGAGCATGGCGACAGGTGGAGGACTACATGACCGGTCCCGCGACCTCAGCTCCATCGGTCGCACCAGCTAGTGTCCCAGCTGGAGTGGTGGTGAAAGTGAGCGACGGCGAGGCGATGGCGAGCGGCGATAGTCCGGTCGGAGGTGGAGTAAGGCTGCGGTCGGAAGCTGGAGACTCACTGCGGGATACATGTTCACGCGGATGTCGTCGAAGAGGGGGGTGTACTGATGTATTTGGATTTTGTCGCCATCGAAATACGGCCCCCACAGGAAGTTTGGGGGTAGGCTAACATAAGAGGGCCAACGTGAAATGTAGGGTTGGCCCAGCCGACATTTGGGGGGAGGCAACTTGAAATTTTGGTTTGGGCCAACATGAAATTTGACAGTACGTCACATGGAAATTTGGGTGTGGATTGACTGAAATTTAGGAATATGCTTCCGCATATTTAGACAACACCAGGTGTTACTGAGTACTTTTTTCTTCAAGATGGCAGTTATTTGTCAGTTTCAGCAATACATTGTTGTTTCTCGCTCCTGCTTAAATCTGCTAATTGAGCTGCATCCCAAGTGCGCTGTCTGGTGTTCAATCAAATAGTAAAAATTAAAAAAAGTCTGAGTCTTCCACTGCTGCGAAGGTGAAAACCAGCGAATCTGTGACTATGGTGCATCTGCTATAGTGAATATTGATATAAGAATTTATATATTATCATTATTGACTATATTGATCGTCTTCGGCATGTTCGCAAGGACACCGGCGTCTTGTTTTCGCCCGGCGCGATGGCCAAGTAGTGCGTTTGCTGCGCCAAGTCCGCCCAATCTTCATAGACTAGGGTATAAGCGACAGCGTTCATAGCCGCGGCACATTTCACAGGATCATCAGGATCCTGACGGCAGGATCCTGGAAGATGTGGTTAAACGAGCGTCCGTCCCATAGCGAGCCCAAAGGGCAACTGCTGATAACAGAGCCGGCGCGATCTCTACGTCAAGAGAAAAAGCGGCACATTTCACAGGATCATCAGGATCCTGACGGCAGGATCCTGGAAGATGTGGTTAAACGAGCGTCCGTCCCATAGCGAGCCCAAAGGGCAACTGCTGATAACAGAGTCGGCGCGATCTCTACGTGAAGAGAAAAAGGGGTACAATGATTGGTGGGACGGGGTCCCGCCGAGTATCGCGACAGTAGTGAAATAGGCATCGGCGATGGAGATGGGTATAACAATGGACCATCGATTATCCGTTTTGACACCTGTGCTAAGGCAAAACTGGCGCGAAACTGCAATGCATATGAAGCCAAAGCATTTGCCGATGATGATAGTTTTTTTTTTCGACATGAGGACACAATCCTAGGGAACCTAGCCCTAAACAGCGTCGCTGTAAAAACGGTATTATCGCAAGCTCCGAATTTACTGCACTTTTCACGGTCGTGTCAACCGATGTCGTGTAAGACCGAACCACTCACTCTATCGCCGTTTAACCCATTAAGTACGAAGAAAAATCTACCAATTATATTTTGGAGATTTGTATTTGTAGAGATGTCGTGTAAGACCGAACCACTCACTCTATCGCCGTTTAACCCATTAAGTACGAAGAAAAATCTACCAATTATATTTTGGAGATTTTTTGTGAGAGATTATATTTTCCCACTGTAAGTACATTGTGAAAGTTTCATGAGTGCCGCTTTATTCTTTGAAGTGCTACGATAGTGTACTTTATAAAGCATGCTGGGCCTTAGTGGCAGCAAAACCTGATGTAGGTCACCATATGTACATGCTATATTTTGGAGTTTCAAAAAACAAAAAGGCTTGCAGCGAAGAGTGAAACAAACTTTGCGTAAGCCCTCATAACCTTCTGGTAGAAAATAAGCATTTTAGTGGAAAATATTCTTTGCTGGGAGGTGTTTTTACTATTGAAATGTGCCGCATGATTTCACGGGCAAGGACTTTGGTGCAGCTTTCAGAGGCGCGCGTGATGAAAATATATTATTGATGCATATCTACAAGTGATATCTTACGCTGAATGCAGGTTTTCAAAACTAAAGCATTCAGTATTTGGTTCAATGGTAGTTGAAACGTTCAACAGACTGGTGGCATGTCCTCCAATAACAGTCTGCTCTTGCATGTCTGTCCTGTTGATTGATTTGGTCGGCAACATTTCGATAGAATTTACTGACTTTTCAACAGATGGAATCTAAGTCTGGTTCCTTTATGCGGGTTGCTCTACTTTCATTGCATAACTCAACTCGATTGACAGATGAATATCGATCGTCTTTGTTGGTTTCTATTTCCTCCCACCTATTTTCCGATTTGTAATAAAATCCTGCATAAATAATCTGTCGTTTTAAATAACCGTCATATGATATCTAAATGCATTTTTATTCATTTAAATGTAATGCAGCACTGCTCGCTATTTTATTGACCCTGAAGATAAGAGCGTTATCTTTCTCGGCAGCAAGAAAGGAACCAGGAGGAATAATAGCAATCTTCATGTAATACTTAATATATTTGTACCTGCAACGGCCTCTGCAGTGTTTGTAGGCAGCAAAAAATATTCACAAAATAGTGAGCAAAAATAATGGTAGAAAAGCCACCATGTGTGCTTCGAGAACAAGCACACCCCTCTAGCATACACATAGGCCCAGTGTACTTCACAAAGGACACCATACATTCTGCGACGCTATAGATATGTATTTTATATGAAACGCCATGCATGCATCGTTTACACCATTCTTTTATAAACTTCCACACAAACCTCAGCTTCGTGAAGCATATGATATGCTTGATAAAAAATAAAGAAGGTGGATGTACAGCAGCACCAGCTACGTTCAACACTTCTCGAAGTTTGGCGATTGATAAATCAAATACATCATGGAGCTTACAAGAAGACTGTGGTCGTCTTGGCAGGACTTTTTTCAGCAAAATGGCGTACTAAGGAACACAGTCGCTTTCTTCTTTAATTATTTACAAATGAAAATGGCATTGTACTTTAAAAAGTACGCCCGTCCCTAATGGGTTAAATGAAATCCCTATCTATAGGTTTAAACGTGACAGCTAAAAAGAATGACATAAATAATCATGTGCGCTTTGTAGGGCGAGCAGCATATCATGCATTTCTGACAGACGAGTTAGTTTTTTGCATTTTTGCAATTTGCAAGAACACTGCGTTTTTAAAAGTACACCACGTAACAGAGTAAGCATTTTCAGAAATTGAAAGTAATGTAAAATTTATTCGCGGCATAGCGCAGCTGTATGTTGGTTTAACTTTTTTGTATATTTACTTGGAGCATTTTTCACAATTGTAGATAAGTTTACAAATTCGTACCTCTTCACCAAAACACGTATGGCAGATACCAAGACTCAGCTTGTTTGGGTAACAGTTCAGTACAGTGGTAAGTCCCATGCATTACCGACGGACAACTCCCCAGTCCGCAAATACGACGCGACTCCTTCATAACGTCACACGGTGCACATACAATTGGTGGTCACTGTATGTGAGAATAGTTTACAGCTCGGAGTGCGTGTCGCTGACACAAGAATGATTAAAGCACTCAACTTTCTGAAGTTTCGCAATGAGCTGAACGGGCTCTTGTATTTTTGATTGCAATGTAAAACTTATATCACGACGATCGACCTCATCATAACCCCCATAAAGAATGAATATTGATATACACAGTAAAAACCTATAGAGGCACAATTTCTCGATAACGCAGGGGAGGAAGGGGGTATTCTGCGAACGTCCACTTAGTGCGCTCTCCATTTCGGCTTTTGCTGAACTGCTGATGTGGCACGTACAGCGGACAAATTTGATATATAAATATGCTTCCAGTCCACGTGAACTTATCACAATTTTACAAGGGTTTTACAAAAAAGTCACGTTGGCGAATTAGCGGTATATTTGAGGGTGTTGTATACTGCAACCATTGTGTTCTCGTTATATCTGTTATTAGGCGCAGTTTACTGAATTCTGATATTGTTTTTTATTGTTGCGTCACTGAGTCGCCGCTGTGATTGCTTAATGCTGTCTGGAGCGAGCGCATAGTCGAATGCGCCAATACGTCAGATGACCTTGTAGGGTCCGAAATGGTGTCGGCGTACTAGTGCCCAATCCAAACATGGTCGCCGGACTGGTACTTCTTCGCGTAGCGTAGTCGAATATTGTAATGATGGCCGTCGGTCCTCTAAAGGTTGATGTTGATCAGGCTGATGTTACCAATAAAAAATATTCCCATATATAAAGCCAATTATCGCTTAGTGGGGAAAGCATGTGAAATTGTGGTTCCTTACCAATGTCCTCCAAATTTGCAAATAATGCTTATGTTTCGCCCAAGTTCTACTTAGAGACGGCTTATATTCGACCATGAAGTATTTTATAATACTTCTATCCTTATGTAATGCCTTCGGGCTTTTGTGGAGAAATAAAAAAAAATAGCGCAGCTTGCACTGGAGGCGCAATGCTAAAGATGCAGCGGAGCTCATTGGTCACCTAGATAGTCCTGGCTTTTGGGCTAGGCTAAGCACTACCAAGTCATCCTCAGCATTTCCCGGAATTTATTGATTATAGATGGATTAGCTATTGATTGGCTATCGAGTGGCTATCGCGAGGTATTGGCCATGGATTTGGGCTAGGCTAAGCACTATACCAAGTAATCGCGAGCACTTTCCGGAATTTATTGATTATTGATAGATTATTGATTAGCTAGTGATTTGATATTGATTGGCTATCAATTGGCTATCGCAAGGTATTGGCCACGTATTTGGGCAAGGCTAAGCGCTACAAGTCGTCCCCAGCATTTACTGGAATTTATTGATTATTGATCTATTAGCTAAGGATTGGCTATCGATTGGCTATCGCAAGGTATTGTCCACGTATTTGGTATAGGCTAAGCACTACCAAGTCGTCGCCAGCATTTCCCGGAATTTATTGATCAAATATTGATTAGCTATTAATTTGCTATCGATTGGCTATCACAAGGTATCGGCCACGTATTTGGGCTAGGCTAAGCACTACCAAGTCATCCTCAGCATTTTCCGGAATTCATTAATCAGTGATCAATTATAGATTAGCTATTGATTGGCTATCGATGACTGACTAAGCTTAAGTAGTTCCAACCATGCTTAGCTATACTTATCCAGGCTGATATTCGCTAGTTCGCAGAGGTATGTTACATCGCGTTTGAACACTTTCTGCACTGCGGCCAGGATCAGCCCACATTTTCTGTTAACGCGCCACAGGCATACGGCCGGCTTAAACAGCTCCACTGTTAAAATAAATAGTAGGCAGATTTTGGTGTAGGAAAGGTACAAGCAATGGTTCCGCTTATGTAAGACAGCGCACCGTCGCGGTGTATCGGCATTGCGCAGGTATGAATTTTATCCGCGGATTGTCACTTTCACATGGCAGTGTAAGGCTGGAGTGGATCTAACAGCCGAGAAAGTATGCTTTTGAAGTTTTCAGAAAACTAACCTGTAGGCCTTTGGAACATTCGGTGTTGACAGCTTCTACGGATCCGCCATAATTTACGAGGGGAGGGTTAACTTGCCCGTAGTGGTAAAATCGCTTGCTCCACAAATAGTCCATGGCTGTCTTGGTCGTGGGGTCATTGGCAATCGCTGTCATGTTCGCAATATTCCTACAAAAGCTGAACATCAAAACAAGAATTAATATAATCTCTTGCTGTCATCAATCACAGGAAGAATAGATTATCCTTGCGATATAAATACGCACCCGGCAGAGTTCATCACCTTTTGTTTGTCTATGAGATTTATTCTCTACAAATGGCGTAACAGAACTCTTGAGACATCCTTTGACTCCGGCTGGAGCGCTTCTATGTGATGGATAGGAAATGGTGTCTGCCTCTAACTATGCATTTGAATTCATGCATTGGAATTCAAAGTGGTCAAAATCATCGACCATGTGATTCAGTGAAATCCATCAGTGAAATATATCACAGGAGACAGCTTCTTTGAAGATACTCTAAAGTGATCTCACATCCCAAATTTTTAGCTTTCGTTCATCTAGTTGCAAGTGCCAGGAATTGCTCCGTTTATTTGGGACACTTCAATTACGCATGCGATTGAAATAACGTGCCTTCCGAAGGCTGCGAATGCATTCCGCGCCATCACTTGTTCTAGGCGGTTGAAATATTCGCAGGATAGCCCAATAGAGTTTCCAGCTTGAAGTATCTCTAAACACCAACCTCCAATTAGCGAAAAAGCTTTTTTTTTGTTGTATTTCCATGTTCTCGCTTCTACAGTGCAAAATCTTACAGTAGCTCGTGCGATATTATCTACAGTGTTGGTGGAGTCAAGCTTTGTATAATGATCAGAAGTTTGAGCTAGTGCTAGTCATAGTTTTAAAGTATGTAAGTGTCGGCAAATATAAATGGGATGTCCGCTCACCTTATCGAATACAGGATGAGCAGCGGTATTGTGCTTGATTATTTATTGACCTAACCATTTTGTTGCAAGCGCTCTTAACCCGAATGTAGTGACATCGGTTGACAAATGGCCAATTCGAAATACATCCCGAATGAAACATCGCGCATCAAAACTTTATTTCGAAGTGTTTACAGTTGTTACATGTTTTAGTCTTTGCGCAGGATAGAAAAATAGAGCGCAAACTCGAGTCATTATGTTTGCATCGCCCATCTGGCGCGTTGCTACCGCACGACACTCAAGTTTTGGAAACAAAAACATTGCGTGACCTAATCTGCGTCACCAATATTGCGGCTAGGCGTCCATAATGGAGGCGCTCATGAAAGTTTTTGCAGCCAGTTTTGCAGCTTAAAGTTATAAGTGGGAAGAGAAAAGTCTGCTTTGCAAAGGCAATATAGCAGCTGCAATTCCACGATATACCCGCCTTGTCGCCGGTCGTCCATTAGTTTTGTAGAAGCCCTGTGGACTAGGAAGTCGTGTTTGTTCATTTATAGTTCAATTAAAAGCAATGCACATGATTCCATATAAATTATTGTATCACTAATTTGTGCATACTGTATTTAAATTTTAAGGAGCCTAGATATGTTAGCTAGTAGACATTAGTGAAGAAATGCGGAAGATGGTAGGCTTGCTGATCGGAGGAGAAGGTCATTTATAAAAATAGTAGTTTTTTTCTTCTTACGTCTTTGTAGAAGTCTCCAATCGTGAAGGTCAGTAATAGTGCACCCAACAATTTAGAAAATATTGCCTAAGGTGTAACAGTTTAGGAGAATTGGGAAAATGTATTCATTAGGACAAATGCATTTAGGACAATTCTTATATTGTCCAAAATACATCAATAAAGAAAGAAAGTTCACTCTTACATTGCTAGCACCATCGCAGCACATACCTGTAATCAATGCCGATGCCAAACTCCGTCTTATTCTGTTTTTCTGCCTCCCCCACAAGGCGGTCAAACTCTCTCAATGAGTAGTTCGTTATGGGGTAGAGTGTATTTCCAAAGGGTTCGTAAAACGGGTAGGCCACAATGATCGAGCAAAGCCCGTCCGGTGGGACTCGCAATAAATGTTCGCTGTATGGATTATGCAGCGTGCAAATAAGAGAGCCGATCGGCAGTGGCCTCTCTGCAGGAGAAGAAACATCACTTTTAGAGCGAGCGTTCATCGACAGGTCACTATCGCGCTTGGTTAGTTGCTCAATGCTCTAATAACTATTGCGGATTCATATCTACAGGGTGCTTATGCGAACACAATAAGTCATACATAAACATTGCTGTTTTAATAATCGGACGGTTCCTTCGGAGCAGGCAAAATCCCGATTGCTGCGGATCCGTTCTCCTTCGTGTCGCAGCGCGCTGGCTGGTCGCTCCTGGGTGACGTAAGCAGAACGTTGCCTCTAGGGACGCGTTTGAGAGATAGCTGCAGCCTCCCAGTTTCGGTTACGTGCACTCCGATAGCCAAAGTTCGCCGTGCCAACGTTCCGTGGGTTAACTGCACTTCTTCAGATCCTACGGTTGATATCGCTTTTACGGAGAGCTCGCTTCGATTTCACAATTACAATGACCTCGCTGAAACAAAAGGTTTGAAAGTTAAATATTTTTTGTTATTAGCGAATAATTTCCGCGTACCACCCTTGACTCCGTGGTCGCCATCATTGACGGCATGTCTGCGAAGAATCGCTCCTTTTATTTGAAAACAGCTATTTTTAAATATTCCGTAAGTCTTCATAGAAACACCAAGGGGTATGCTGGAACCTATCAAAATGAGCGCGCTTCTTCACCTATCTAAGACAAGCCCGCAGCGGTCAGTAAGAACGGTGGGAAAAGTTTTAGATTATGCATTTGCAGTGCTTTTTTGTTAGGCTGAATGACGGGCATACATTGGACTTAGTACAGCGGGAAGAATGTGGACACATCAAGGCAGAGTACTTCCGCTTATCGTTAAAATTCGCAAGTAGGTATTACGTTTCACGCTAAACGAGGTTGCCCTTTTCAGAAAACGAAGCGTTTGTTGAGGTATGTTGAGAGCACTAGTAGCATTGAAGCAATGTTGGGCATTAGGCTAGTAAGTGGCAAATCGTAATTCTCAAATGGTTTGGCACGATACAAGCCGAACATGCTCACAACAAAAGAACTTCGAATATAGCGCCTGGCGAAGTTCCGGATGTCAGGTCTGCCGAACATTTTGCGCTCATTTGACTTTAAATATGCAGCTTCGCCAATTTTCCCATAAAAAAGCGCCACTCGAGGAGAGATTATTGTGATTTCGCGTATTCTTATTTCACAAGATTGTCCCAATCACAGCGAAGCGCGGTAGTCTGCATTTCAATGTGTACTGCTGATTAGCGCTCCATACATTACCGGCAATCTGAAATGTTTCGAACCTCAAAAAGGTACACAAGAAATAGTCCTAACGGCCATGTTCCGTCAAACCGTGGGGTTGAAAACAGCTCGTTGGTTCATTACATAAGAATAATTGGCAAAGGGCTCTGGTTCTTTAACCTGCTGAAGTTTTTTCCTGCGGTTCTAGTGTATTTGGGTATATTTTTGTACAGCAGCGCTAACCTGCACAGCGACAATAAACTTTACTTCTACCATGTGCCACTACATCTGCCAGCGCCACGTCATGATGAACTCGGTCCGGCCCATACATGAAGCCAGTTCGGATTCTGTGTGACAGACACACGGATCAAACTTGTCCACTTTAAATGCAGTAACAGAGGCAGCCTGAAGAATCTGTTTTCTATAATTTTGAGGCAGAGGCACGGATATGAAACTTCGTGCATCTAGTTTTAACTTGGCTATTTGTGCTCATTTGTGCAGCAATATTAGCGGTTTTAAATAAAACTACCTGGCTTCCCAGATCTGTTGGAATTTACCTTTTTCTTTCAAATACAACACATTTTTGAAACATGAGATTTCTTGCGTTTTACGTGCATTTGATCAGAAAACTCAGACATTGCAACAAGCTTAAGTTCCATCTGAAGTATCTTGCTCGAATGAACGTAACTTAACAAAGCCAAAGAAAGGTACAACATTAACCACCAAGCTGTTGACATCGGGAAACATCCGTGCCTGCTAGCACAAACATTTATTCACTGCAAGCTTTGTTGGCGCTGCGTATTTCGGCAGTATACAAAAGTTGAGAGGAATATTGCTTGCATGTTTACCGGCTGCCTCCAGAGTAGGAAGTGT
This sequence comes from Dermacentor silvarum, assembly GCF_013339745.2. NCBI lineage: Eukaryota > Metazoa > Arthropoda > Arachnida > Ixodida > Ixodidae > Dermacentor > Dermacentor silvarum. Next base: position 152,312,939 of record NC_051157.2, on the reverse strand, counting down.
CGGATTCACATTGTGACCTTCACTTGAAGCTCATTTGTTTCAAAGTTCAAGGTATAATTTTTTATCTTTATACCTACTGTAGTGCAAGTACACACATCTAGACCGTCCAACAGCCTGCATTTCCACACTTAGGTTCAAATTTGTACCCTGACTCTAAAGATGAATGTAGTCTATAGAGATGTGCCAAGGCTAATTTTTAAGAACGAATGGCCTACAAACCGAATAAGGGAATCCAATCGAATATCGAATTATTTAGAGTAGTGGTCGAGTAGTGAGCACTTGCTTTCAGCTCTAAATGAAAGTATCTTCAAATGCTAGAACGTTCACAACGTTAGCAGTTTTGTTCATTAGATTGCACGTTATGAAGCGTTGTTTATTGAACAAGCTTAGATGGAACATTAGGAGGAAATCAAGACTTTATTTGCAGTTTCAGGGCTAGTTGTTGAGTTGCAAAAATGATTATTTAGGTGTTCAAGGCCAATCATAGCTGAATGGACACAGTGACATTGCCCACACAAGTGGGTACCTTCTGTGTTGTCTCCTAGTGCGGTTATTTGCAATGCATACATTCTTGTTTTATTGCGATAGCAATTATATGGACACTCAAAAGCAGATTTCTGCCGTCGCCGTCGCCGTCGCCGTGAGGTTCCGTATGACGTCATTTGGAGATGAAATCGTCGCCGCGCGCCGAACGCTGTACGTGCGAGTGAAAGGGCACGAGGGGCGCGTCTTTCACGGGGAGTGAACGCACGGCGGAGAACAAACGCGCGTTCTGCGCCGTGCTCGCTTAAGGGCTGCAGAAGTAGGCGTCTCTTTTCTCCTTTACAATCACCATATATGTAGAGCAAACGCGCCTTCTTCCGGCCGTTGGGGAGGGGGGGAGGGCGAGGGAAGGGAGGCAACGTTTAGCTGCGGCACCAAGTGCCTATTTATATCAGAGGCTCCGGCAACAGTCACCAACGCCGCACGCATTTTGAGCGAACGCGGGCAAAACGCCGATTGCGTCGACAACAGTTCTGCGTGTTGCCGATGCTGCTGCATGTCCAAGTTTATACAGCTGATAAAGCTAATATCATTACTCCGCATAGCTCTCTACAAGTTTGCTATCGCAATTGATGCTTCGCCTTTCAGGTGAAACTGCGACAACTTTTTTATGTGTACAATGGCCGCCGAGACTAAGTTTCTCTCAGTTTCGCTCCATTTTTATGCTTTATCACATTAGTGTGCACTCTGGCATATGCAGGAACTATTCAAACAATATTCGTATCCAGGAATAAATACTATTCGATTCCAAGACTGAATCGAATAGTGCAATGATCTATTCTTTATTTGAAAGCCTCCAATATACTTACGCCCCTAGAATCTACTTTAATACCTCGTGTAAACCGCGGTGGTGACTTAGGGGCTGAGTGTTGCGTTGCTAAGTGCAAGGCCGCGAGTTCACATTCCGGAAGCGGCGGCCGCATTTATACGCAGGCGAAATGCAAAAATTACCGTATCCCACGCATTGGGGGCACGGTAAGGATCCCCCTTTGGTTACAACTAATGCGGAGCCTGTCCTACTGCGTGCCTCATAATGAAATCGTAGTTTTTAGCACGCAAAACTCCAGAATCCACCCAAGAATGCGTGTGTTCGAGAAGAATTGCTTTCTGCGACACCAATACACAGGTACATCGAGTAATTATTTAGGCAATAACATTTTTGAGCCCGTGAGATATTACAGACGGTATTGCATTTATATAAAGTATGAATATTGTTACGGGGATAACATTTATTTAGGGAGTATGGCTATATACAAGCTTTGGACAAGCAGCAGCGACGGATGCACGACAGTGGCGCGCCTCCGGCCACTTCGTCGCCGTCGTCTTCGTCCGACCGGCAGTAGCAGCCCCTTCACTGTCTCGTGGCAATATGTTTTGTCTGTATCAAAGTGCTTGGATTATGTAATCCGATTGGGCGGTATACTCAGGGTGCCAACAACGCTCCAAACTGCGCAACATTGTTTCTCACTGCATTGGAATTAAAGAGACGCAAGTAGCTTAAGTTTAAACGACCACTCACTAGTCTTCGGATCGACAGTCGTTGTTGGTATTGGCGTGGTCGTAGTTTTTGAAGTAGACGTTGCAGTCGCGATGGTAGGCGGACCTGCCGGCACTCGAGTGGCTGCTGATACTCGAGAACCTGCCGGCACTCCCGGACCTGCGGGTACTCCAGGACCTGCCGGCACTCCAGGACCTGCCGGTGCTTGTGGACCTGCCGGTACTCGAGGGCCTGCCGGCACTCCAGGACCTGCCGGCACTCCAGTACCTGCTGGCACTCCAGGACCTGCTGGTACTCCAGGACCTGCTGGCACTCCAGGGCCTACTGGCACTCCAGGACCTGCTGGTACACCAGGGCCTGCCGAAACACCAGGGCCTGCCGGAACACCAGGGCCTGCAGGTACACCAGGGCCTGCGGGCACTCCAGGACTTGCTGGTACTCCAGAGCCTGCCTGTCCTCGTGGGACTGTCCTCCCCTGAACATCTGTTGGTGAGAAAAACAAAGTACAAGAAAATGCTTTGCAATGCGACTCAGCCTTTAGTTCTCGTCGATCAAACATAGTGCCTTCCTTAGCGTGTTGAGACCAAGAATTAGGTGTATAAACGACAAAATTTATTCTGAGGCCCCAAGTGTATTAAGCGTCAGCGTCTTTGCTTTCCCAGCAAAATATCAGTTTGTAACCACCACCGTGCAATGGTACTGCGCTGAAGTACAAGCTGGTACCAATACGACCTGGAGCGCCGGTACGATATGTATCTGCAACCTTGCCGCTAACTTTTGGACTGAAATATCTTCGGGATGCGCCAAAAGAGTGGTAGAAAACTACCCGATACGCAACTGAATCGCAATTTTTATGAATTTGTGGTTCAAGCAGCAATGAAGCAAACAAGTATGTCGTTCGCTGGCCGGTTTGCGCAACAAAAATTGTTGCGTACACAAGCTACTCTCAAAATGTGTATTTTGTTGCCAGCATTGATTTCGTAGCACAATACACTGCTATGAGGCCCGCAAATCACGCGTGCTAATATGCGACTGAACAAAAAATTTTCCGCTGGCAACTTTGTTTTTTTAGCATTCACGAGCTCTCGCGAGGAACTATCACAATACTCACAGTGCATATACATTGTACTTATTGTAATTTATAGACAGCTGCAGCAGGCAATTCATAAATAGAAACACCACATTGCTCAAATTTTAGCCATGGCTTAAGATGCGTTACACATATATAGATGTCAGTTTTATATGTAGCGACTACTACAAGGACTAATATCCCTACAAAGGTGGGAGCTAAAGGGCCGGCGTAGCTATTTACCTCAAGTTGGAGTACTCATCCATAAGCCGCGTAATTCGAACTGATATTTACTCATCGGCAAAATGTAGTCTTACGTATTTCTTGCTGGCACGGCCGAAACCTTTGTCGGTAATCTGCGTCCGTCACAATCACAGCTTAGAAACAAGAAGTGAGACTCTCATAGATAATGAGATTCTCACCCCGCAGCTTAATATAATCAACTGTGGGGCTTTACACCTCGAAGCCGTGTAAGTCATCGTGTAACCGTATCGTGCAAGTAATTTAGTCGTGTAAGTTATCTCACCGGTTATCTCAACTTCCTTACGCGTCGGGCTCCATGCCAAGTAATCTAAATAAATATCTGTGATTGCTGTTAACTAGGCAAAAGCTTCTCTCCAAGTATTCGGGTAGAAGTATTCTCACATGCTTGAGTGAAGTGACCTAGGTCACCGCTAAACTGAAGGCTCATAACTGCAGTTCACGCAACAGACAAGTTGTGCACTTCGCACAATTGAAATCGGGCCATCAACGCGCGCTCCGACTCACTCGGTGGGGACGCGCTACGAGCGCGCGGCCGGATCGGACGTGCAGCACATCGGCTCCGCCGTTTTTCGCTCGGGTCACTGACAAATATTTACGGAACCCCACAATACCACCACCAGCAGCTGCGGAATGTCTTCCAGAACATCTGGATACCTTTTCTAGGCAGGTGGGCCTATTTCCAAGCCTTTCCGGGAAATTCAAGTCTCGACCACGCAGTGATGGCTCCCGGCGAGACGGGCGGCCGGCACCGCACCGACGCCGACCCGATGGCGAATGTAAAAGCTGAAGTGCGGGGTTACGACCCCAATCGGATGGTATGGACCACCGTCCCTACCACCAGCGGCCAGCCGAAGCCGCAGGAATCTTTCCTAGAGCGCCGCGCTCGCCAGCGCAGTCGCACGCCAAGTAAAGGCCAGCCACGTCCTAATAGCGTTTCCCGCCGAACACTAGCTCCCGCCCGCGCCACGCTCCGCGGGCGCTCAGGGGAAGAAAAAGAGGGTTTGGAAACCACTTCCCCTACCCAAACCGGCCCCGACGAACGTTGTCGTCGTTATCAAGCCGGAGGCAAGACTCGCACTCACCACTGTTTTCCCAGAGAACAGCATGTGCCGCGCGATCCTCGCCCACCGTGGATCCGCTGCTGCCCGATCGGTCACCATCGTGCCGGTGAGTGAGCAGTACCTTATCCTGGTATATACCACGTTCCCACGCATCGCGGAGAAAATCATCGGGGAGTTTGCGATAACTGCCTCGCAGGTGCGGTGCCCTGGTCGTGCACCTGCGATCAGACGGTCATGACTCGTGCTACGGGGTGGTGACTGTGCGCAGCACCGACACCAAAGCCACCCTCAGAGAAAGTCTACACTGGCGGTATGACGAGATGACTCACATCTGACTATTGGGCACCTACAACAAGGTGCGGCTGACATTCTCCGGCGAGGTTAAGCCTAGGTACGTTCTATACGACGCCCTGCTGATCCCGGTTCAACAATAGAAGAAGACTGTACAAGCCTGCTGGCTCTGCGGCTCCACTGGCCACCGCCCACACACCTGCCCTGGACCCAAACCTGACATCTGCGGCCTGTGCGGCCCCGCCACTGCGCTCGTAGACGGCGTTGGCGCACCTCAAGAGTGTGCACCACGGTGCTCCCTCTGTGCAGAACCCCACGCCCCCGGAGATCGCAAGTGCAAGGCGCGATACCGTGTGCCCCAACCTCCGCCCAAAGCTCCACCACCCGAGGCCAGGACTAGGGGCAAGAAGAAGAAAAACAAATCAAAGGAGAAGAAAGGCCAACCCAACACGGGGCCTCCTCTGCCAACCTGACTCAACACCGGCTCCCGCAACCTGGAGCGGTGGCCCCAGGGCCTGAATACCGAGGTCCAAACCGATACGGGCACCGCTCCCGGGTGACCACGTGCAAGACAGGGTCCCACGCCAACCCTAACTCGGCCAAGACCCCCAACGGCGCTAGGCCTGCAGCCAAGGGGGACCAAGGATCCTGGCCAGAACGCGTCCACCACGAGTCACAGGTGAGCGGTCAGGGCAGGGTAGCTCCTCTTCTCTCACCAACCCCGGCATCCCAACCCAACACGCCACTCCTAACCCCGGCACAGCCTCATCAGCGGATGGCGCCGGCAGAAGCACAACCGTCAACCTAAAATGCGTATTGCAGAGCTCACATAGGAAGTAGCCGAATACGCGGCCCAGCTCACTGACTCGCTGCAACACTGCTGATATCATCATCATCATCATCATAATAATCATCATCATTAGCCTATATTTTATGTCCACTGCAGGACAAATTTATCTCCCTGCGATCTCCAATTATCCCTGTCTTGCGCTAGCGTATTTCAACTTCCGCTCGCAAATTTCTTAACTTCATCATCCCATCTGGTTTTCTGTGCTTCCCTTCTCAGGGTATCCATTCTGTAACCCTAATGGTCCACCGGTTATCCATCCTACGCATTACATGACCTGCCCAGATACATTTCTTCCTGTTAATGTCAACTAGAATATCGGTTATCCCCGTTTGTTCTCTGATCCACACCGCTCTCTTCCTGTATCTTAACGTTAATCCTAAGATTTTCCATTCCATCGCACTTTGTGCGGTCCTTGCCTTGTTCTTGAGCTTCTTTGCTAACCTCCAAGTTTCCGCCCCATATGTTAGCACCGGTAGAATGCTATTATTGTACACTTTTCTTTTCAACGACAGTGGTAAGCTCCCAGTCAGGATTTGGCAATGCCAATCGTATGCACTCCAACCCAATTTTATTCTGTAAATTTCTTTCTCGTGATCAGGGTCCCCTGTGAGTAACTCACTTAGATAAACGTACTCCTTCAAGACTCTAGAGGCTTACTGGCGATCCTGAATTCTTGTTCCCTTGCCAGGCTATTGAACATTATCTTTGTCTTCTGCATATTCATCTTCAAACCAATTCTTATACTTTCTCCATTAAGGTCATCAATCATTTGCTGTAGTTAGTCTGCAATGTTGCTGAATAGGACAATGCCATCTGCAAAGCGAAGGTTGCTGAGATATTCGACGTTGATCCTCACTCCTAAGCCTTCCCAGTCTAAGAGCTTGAATACTTCTTCTAAGCACGCAGTGAACAGCATTGGAGAGATTGTGTCTCCTTGCCTGACCCCTTTCTTCATAGGTAACTTTCTACTTTTCTTGTGGAGAACCAAGGTAGTTGTGGAATCCTTGTAGATGTTTGCTAAGATATTCACGTATGCCTCCTGTACTGGTTGATTACGCTATGCCTCTATGACTGCTGGTATCTCTACTGAAACAAATGCCTTTTCAAATCTATAAACGCCATATAGAGAGGTTGATTGTACTCCGCAGATTGCTCGATTACCTGATTGATGACATGGATATGATCCATCGTAGCATATCCCTTCCTCAAGCCAGCCTGTTCTCTTGATTGGCTGAAGTGAAGCGTTGCCCTGATTCTATTGGAAATTATCTTGGTGAATATTTTACACAGTGCTTAAAGCAAGCTAATGGGTCTATAATTCTCCAATTGTAAGGCCTCCCTTCTTATGGATTATTATAATGTCGGCATTCTTCCAGCTCTCTGGTACACTTAAAGTTGTGAGGCATTGCGTATAAAGGGCCGCAAGCTTTTCAAGCATGATATCTCCTCCATCTTTGATGAAATCTACTGTTATTCCATCTTCTCCAGCAGCTTTTCCCCTGGTAATGTCTTTCAAGGCTCTTCTAACTTCATCGATAGTTAGAGGGAGCCTCTGTATCCGGTTCATCACTATTTCGAATGAAAGTAGCTTGACTGTTTTTGGCAATGTACAGCTCAGTATAGAATTCTTCCACTGCTTTTACTGTGTCATTTAAATTGCTGATGATATTACCATGCTTATCTTTCAGTGCATACATCTTGCCTTGTCCTATGCCAAGTTTTCTTCTTACTGATTTATTGCTGCGTTCATATTTTACGGCTTCCTCAATCTTTCCCACGTTATAATTTCGAACATCGCTTACTTTCTTCTTGTTGATCAGTTTTGACAGTTCAGCGAATTCTATCTGATCTCTTGAGTTGGACATCTTAATGTTTTGTCGTGTCTTTATTAGGTCCTTTGTATCTTGGGAGAGCTTGTTGTTTTCTTTTTCTTCTTTTTAATCTTCTCTGGTTTTCTCATCTTTTCTGCCCTTACCCCATCCCCCCGTGCAGAGTAGCCAACCGGACACTTAACCTGGTTAACCTCTCTGCCTTTCGCCTCTTATTTTCCTTCCTTCCTTACCTACTGGTTGCTTGGTGCCTTACCTCCCACTTCAATTTCTGCTTCTGAGATCAACTTAGTTACGGCTTGATTCATTACCTCTATGTTGTCTTTATCTTCCTTTTCTAAAGCTGCATATTTGTTTGCGAGACCAGCCTGAATTGGTTTGCTTTTACCCGTACTGCCTTTAGGTTGGCTTGTTTCCTCTTGACTAATCTCACTCTTTCTCTCTTCAAATTGAGAGAAATTCTAGACCTTACTAACATATGGTCACTTCACTTTACCTTACCTAGCACTTCTACATCCTGCACGCTACATGGATCGCCAGATAGTATGAAATCTATTTCACTCCTTGTTGCTCCGTTAGGGCTTTTCCAGGTCCACTTCCTGTTACTGCGCTTCCTGAAGAAGGTATTCATTATTCGGAGCCTATTCCTTTCAGCGAATTCTACTAACATCTCTCCTCTTGCATTCCTAGAATCGATGCCGTAGTTGCCATTTGCTTGCTCACCAACCTGCTTTTTCCCTACTTTTGGATTGAAGTCGCCCATGACTACAGTATACTGCGTTTGCACCTTTCTCATTGCTAATTCAACATCTTCATAAAACTGTTCTATTTCTTCATCATCGTGACTAGAGGTTGGGGTGTAGATTTGTACTACCTTCATTTTGTACCTCCTATTCAGATTTATTGGCGTGGTGGCGTGGAACAGAGGTAGAATACCCGGCTTCAAATCTGAAGGTCGTAAGTCCGAATCCTACTCCAGTCGACTACATTTCCAATATTGGAGTGGTGCCTGACACCGGCAAGACAAAATAATTATATTGCCGAGAGCTACTGGGGCTATACTAGTTCAGGTGCAACCATACTAGGAAGGCCCAGTAAGCTTCATCAAAGTCACTGCCTCACCAGAACAGGAATTGGCCTCCCTAGTGCAGTATTCGGCCAATACCTCCCTCATGACTCCGACAATTAACCCATGGTCCTCAATCCACAGTGGCTGCGGAGCACCTGAACAAGGCGGCAGTCAGACCTGCTACGCGGCAGAGGGTGCTAAGAATCTCTGTGTTCGGACAGGCCGCCAATGAAAGCTGAACCTGGCAACGTTGAACACGCGCACCCTCTCGAGTGAGGCTAGCTTAGCAGGACTATTTCAAGAATTATCAGGCATTGCCTGGGATATTATTGGCCTTAGTGACGTTAGAAGAACTGGTGAGGCTTACACAGTGCTGACTAACGGCCACGTCCTCTGCTACAGAGGTCTTCCAGATAAGAGAGAATCCGGGGTAGGACTTCTAGTCCATAACAACATAGCGGGCAACATTGATGAATTCTACAGCATTAATGAGAGGGCAGCAGTCGTCGTAATAGAGCTGAATAGGAGGTACACTGCTGCTAAGCAGATGTCAAATTGCAGTACATGGTGGCTCTTTCGTGCCCTAACCGACCCCAACCAAACATGCGCAGAAACCCAAAAACATCTCCAGAGGGCGATACATGCCTATGACGGAGACACAACAAAATTGGCTCAACTACTCAGAGACAAATATCTCTGCAGCATCCAGGAGCCGCACGGGTCAGCGTACTCATATGCAGGCCTAGAGAACGCGGAGCTGGATTGCCTGAAAGCGGCCCTGGCCAGAATAAAAAGGGGGATAGCATCCGGCCGGGACAGAGTGACGGTTAAGCTCTTAGCTAACCTCCTCGCCCCGGCGTACTTTCACCTCGGATATTTCATCCGCATATGGGATGGGGGTACTCCCCTCCCGATGGATTGGAGAAGGGTTCTTGTCACCTTCATTCCTAAGCCTGGCAAATCCATCAACATAGAGAATCTTTGACCAATCTCCCCAACTTCTTGTGTGGGGAAGCTTATGGAGACCATGATCCGAGACACTCTCCACATACCTAGAAACCCAGCACCCTTTCGCCGACACCATGCACGGTTTCCGTCCACACCTGTTCGCGCAGGATGTCCTCATACAACTGCACAAAGATGTCATTGAACCTGTTGAATACCCTAGCGACGATAAGGTGGTCCTCGCCTTAGATATAAAGGGTGCTTTTGACAATTGTACCCATTACATCATTCATACACATTTGTCTCAAACAAATTGTGAGAACAACACTTTCAGGTACATCCGACAGTTTCATACTGATCGGCAAACTTTTTTCCGCATTCAAGCCCAGGAGCATGGCCCGGACCCATTGGGGAGCAGAGGTACCCCACAGGTATCAGGCATGCCGTGTATGCCGACGATATCACGCTGTGGCCAAGGATCTCTTGGGCAGATCGACGCCAGCCTGCAACAAGCCGCGGTAGTCGCAGATGCCTATGTGGCCTCGAATGTGGACTCGCATGATAACACAATAAATCTGAATTCGTACATCTTCACCTTAACTCAAAGTGTACAACCTAAATTGCCTTTTCGCTCCAGAGCGGTCCGATCCCAGAGAGCGATGAGATAAGAGTGTTGGGACTCTTCATTCACAGGCACCGCAAAATAGGCACCAGCTCTTCAAAAGCTTCGCAAGGTAGGTGACCAGGTGGGCCGTATGGTCCGTCGCGTCTCAAATAAACAGAGGTGGGGGGGTCTCAAATTCAAAGATGCATTGAGGCTGGCTATTGCATTTGTGACCAGCCGAATTATCTATTCGGCACCCTACCTTCGCTTGCGAAAATGCGACGAGAATGCCCTGTAGGTCATTTTCCACAAAATGTACAAGCCATCAATCTCCCAAAAATTCACCAAATCTACAATCCTCGATCTCCTCATCACAACGTCTGAGCAAAGGCTCATCAATCTGGGGATTACTAACACGTTCTGGGAGCTCAGGGAAGCGCACCTCAACAACGAGTACCTGCGACTGAGTAAGTCACAGGCTGGGAGACGTCTCCTAAACCAAAAACATATCACACACACCGCACAGGCTGAGTATCGAACCACGATCCCAGAGGACTGGCGCCACGCGCTTCTCATCCACCATCTTCCACAAAAAATAAGAAAAATTGGAGGACGCTTAAGCTCCGCTTTAATAGTGGAATGCAATAGCATTCAAAGATCGCTCACTGCTTCTCACGCTTCCCGACAACTGCAGCTTAAGCAACCGTAATGGTTACCGGGAAACACTGGCGGCGAACGCTGTACATGAACGCGAGCTTTCTAGTAGAAACGTGGCCTCTTGCGTGGGGCGATCCCGGAAATATTGCACAGCCGCGCCAAAAATTTGCTTAATTTTCAGGTTTCCGGTTTGTTTCGTACTTTTAATATTTCAGCCTGAGAAAATTTAACATATAAGGCATGCGCTGTGGTGTTTTTTTTTTTCATGACATTTGTTTGTGGATTGTCATTCTCCAAATTCCGAGAAATAGCTTTGCCAAGAATACAAGACAAGCTATGAGCAACATTAATGATAGAATGGTGTGGCAATATAACCAGCATATAACGCATGTCATATACGAAGGCGTGGCATACACATGTACCTAAATATATTCGGAGGGCCTGCGTGGTTGGGGATGATTTTCTCCGCCGCCCGCCGACATCGCACACCGACGCCGGTTGCCGACGCTGTATTTTCTGCGACACGGGGCCCTTAACGCTATCATGTTAAAGAACGTGAGTAAGGGAACTCACGACGGTTGACGTACCGCGCGCGCGATGGCATTACAGGAACGCTATGGGCCCGTCGTGGAGTTTTCTATACGGACGCCGCCGGCCCTCACAATGGGGGATGGTGTACGGCGGCGGTTGTCCACTAAAACGAATATGTTCAGGGTCTCACTTTTCGTGCCCTCTATAGCACTCGTCGCAGCAGATGCAGAATCCGGAGTCATTATCACCGACTCCCGGTGAGCCTGCCAAAATTTAGAGAAAGGGCGCATCGCTAGCTGCGTCGCCCAAATTCTTCGACGATACGATTCGAATCACCGGGCACCACTTCAACACCCGTCGCCTGACGTTTCCAGTGCCCAACCCTTGCTATCAACTTAAAACAAAACATAAAACTTAAACATAAAAAGAATCTGAGTGACTCCAGTCTTTTTTTGTAATATATATATATATATATATATATATATATATATTATGTTTAGTAATATATATATATATATATATATATGTATTATGTTTAGTAGCAAGCAGTTGCGCTTGAAGAAACGTTGTTTGACCTCGAAAAATTCTTCACTGCAGTGACGGCCTTATATGAGTATTTACAATACCCCATAGTAGGAGACAGTTCAAGTTCACAGCCTGAGGCCCTCGCTACACCAACTGACTGGCGTCTCTCGGATTATATTGTTGCAGGAAGAAAGCAGGCCCATGAGTGTAGAAGAATGTATAGTTACAAGCGAAGTACATGGCGTTCAAGCAACTGCCAGAGCCTTCGTCTTCCTCTCGTTAGTGTCCCCATCTTCTTTCCTTTCACCGTTGCTCCGTCCCGGTGCAGGTTATAGAGCGTCGCTTAATGGGGGGACATAGGGTTTGAGCCTGGAGACGTGAACAACATCGCCGGTGACGTTGCGAGGCGCTGAAGGCTGACCGACTGGGACGATCTCGAATGTCACGTCGGACAGTTTCGTAAGATCTTGTATGAACCAGAATAACGGAAAAGTAGTTTTTCCGACAAGCCGACGCGAAGTGAAGGCGTCCAGAGAAGCACAAGGGAACCAGGTAAAAAAATTACTCCATCTTCCGCTAAAGGGAACCATGTCTGGATGCAAAGCAGCGGGGAGATAGTTAGCTTTAGCGGGAGATGGTTTCGCGGCAGCGGCCCGAGCGCTCGTTGCGGCGCTGCACAGGAGAGAGAATGAGGCACGCGCGCTCCATCATTTTCATATCGCGGAACTACCGTGGCGCCGTCAGCGGAGTATGCAGCTTGAGCGGGAGATGGTTTCGCGGCAGCGGCCCGAGCGCTCATCGCAGCGCTGCACAGGAGAGAGAATTAAAGTCCCTTTATAAGAAAAGTACCGCCATCTACTCTTTCCTCCGCCGCCTCCTCTCCTAAAGCGCTTGCTTTTTTCTTTACTTTTTGCTTGCGAAAGCCAAGTCGACGGTGGCGCACGTAGAAAGTCCACGTTGAAGCTTTCCGGCCGGGAGCGCGCCGCCGCCGCCGCCGGCGACTGCGGCTGCGCAGAGGACTTTCAACATGGCTCTGAGGCTGAAAAAAAGAAAATTTAAAGAAGTGAAAAGCGCGCGCTATCATCGTCCAATCGGAGATACCGGAGGGAGAGAAGCGGCGTTTATCAAAGGGTGGCGGTACTTTTCTTATATAGGGACTTTAGAGAGAATGAGGCGCGCGTGCCCCGTCATTTTCATATCGCGGAACTACCGTGGCGCCCCCAGCGGCGTACGCAGCTGTCGCACCACCTGTCGAGCGCGCCGCTTCGGGTTCATAGAGGAGAGAAAGGGGGAGCATAGGAGAGGAGGGAGAGGGGGAGGGGACGCGCATGCGCAGTGGGGGTGTGGCACGCGGGCGCCGCTCCGTACAGGATTCCTAGAGGAGAGAAAGGGGGGAGCGTAGGAGAGGAGAGAGAGAGAGGGGGACACGCATCTGCTGGGGGTGTGCGACGGACAGAGCCACCAGCAAGAAATACTTCGCATTTAAAAATGGTGGTCTCGGTGCCGAAGGTCGTAGCGTCGCTTTTGAGAAGCTTGCGAGACTATGAGGCGATGACTGGCGACCTCTCGGGCCTGGGCGGCTAAGGCAATAGCATCGCGAGCGCAACCAGTGCTGGGTAATTGTACTGAGGAAGGTAGAAAACATGTCGAAGGGCAAGGTGGCGTCGCGGCCATACAAAAGGTAAAATGGGGAGAATCCGGCCGTGTTGTGACGGGACGAGTTGTACGCGACAGTGATGTATGGTAAAGCGACGTCCCAGTCGCGGTGATCGTCGGAAACGTGCATGGCCAGAATTTCAGTTAGTGTGCGGTTGAGTGATTCGATGAGGCCGTTCGTTTGAGGGTGGTATGCGGTAGCAAGCTGGTGTTCTGTAGAACAGGAGCGGAACAGATCACCGACGACCTTCGATAGGAAGCAGCGGCCGCGATCCATGAGTAACTGGCGAGGGGCGCCGTGGTGCAGGATGACGTCGTATAGTAAGAAGTCGGCGACATCCGTAGCACACCTGATTGGCATCGCTCATGCAATGGCATATCTCGTGGCATAATCTGTTGCGATATCTGTTGCATAATCTGTTCGAAAAGCTGGTAACACCCCCCCCCCCCCGGAAAAACGAGAACTTTCCGCATATGCCTCTATCATCTGGGAGAGGCTACGTTGTCGAGATCGCGTGCTGTTTCAATTATAACTTAATGCAACACAAAGCTTCTCTCAAGAGTCCACCATTTTCTATTATATCATTACATTGTAAACAGTGCGGCTGCGTATCCGTGTTGTCGGATAACAGGGTGATTATTAAGTAGAAAGACGAATTGGCACGTGAGATCGAAGACGCATTTTTATAAAGAAAACCTCTCAAATGTGGTGTTGGTAGACATTTTGTCGCATTCTATGACTCTGGAAAACATCTCAGTGCGCATAATTAGCATGTGCTTTTACAGAGAAGCTGTTTATGCGGACCCTGTGCCGTCGTTGTCGGACTTCACTAAAAAGGGGCCACGTGACCTAGCGGGAGAGGAGAGGAAAATAAGAGCTCAACAGGGGAAGGGGTTTGGGTGACCTCTCTCTCCCTGTGAGAATGCTGTGAGAGAGTGCAGATGAAAAGGAAAACGGGGAGGGGGGTTGACGTAAGTCGCGCTGTCCAATACTCGCGTTGGAGGGGGAGAGCTTGAGGCGCGCCAATGAATGACAGTGTAGGAAAAGAGTAGGTCAAGGGAGGAGTGGGGTGTGCGAGGAGTTCGCGTTGCGTTGTTTGTATATACGGAATTTAGGTCAAGGACTATTGTCTGGGAACGTCGTAGAAAAAGCGTAAGGGACGCGCTAGGATTACCGTCACCGTGGGCAACACTACATTTGCTAGTAGGTACAGCGTTTGACCGCTGGCGCCACGCTGCGCCGCTCGCACGTACCGCGTTTCTAGGTGGTTCCGTTCACCGAGGGCGCTCGAACGCAATGATATGGTTTGCACGAATACAACCCTTGGAAGTGTGGCTGTATGGCTGAGTGGTTACGGCGCGCGCTTCAGGATCTTGCGTACGCGGGTTCGAAACCCGATTTGGCTACATTTTTTTTTAAATCACGCTTTTCCCTTTTTTTTTCTCTCACTGTTTGCCAGTGCGGTCGCTTGAAGCACCACGGCGGCAGCCGTGGTGCCGGGCGCCGACGCGAAGCGGCGGTCGTTGGGGTGTTGCGGAGCGCAGCGTAGCCACACCCCAAATAAAAAAATACTGCTCCAGTCAGGTAGACTGCTCCCTGCCTGATAGTGAGATTATATTTGGATCATCAAAACAGTGATGCGTTTATAATACCACCGATCCCAACAGCAGGCTAAGTCACCACCAACCCAGCGTTTTCTCCGTCAACGCCTCCTCCGTTCCAACGGCGGCGGCTCGAAACATGGTACACGCGAGCGCCGCAGCGTGGCGCCAGCGGTCAAACGCTGTACCTACTAGCAAATGGAAATACGCCACCCGTGGATGCCGACGCGTCCCATGCCCCGCAACGCGCTAGAAGCGCCGTCGCCCGTGGATGCCAATGCATCTCATTCCCCGCAAGTAGTGCCGTTCGGGCCAGCCTAGCGGCCATGAATGCAACTATGACTCGGATGCTCACTGCCATTGCAGCCGGCCTGACGCGGCAGGCTGCGCCTTTTTTTCAAGCATGGTTACCACGCCAAGCACGCAAAAGCGAAAATGAGGTGAAAGAATGGTGATACAAAATATTTACAATGTAGACTGCTAGCTAACTTTGACTTGCATGGTGTAACACTCGCTGTAACTAACACAGCTTCGCTGTTGGACAATCTGCGCGGAATGGAAGGGGCTGCGATTTTTTTTACTTTTACGATTGCCTTTGCCTTCTTTCCACGTGATTATTCTAGCATATATGTATTTGTGTGATATTAGTAACTATTGGAGTTAAAAATGCTTTGCTCATCTTGCTTTCCTTCGCTATGTGTATGTTTTCACCTGGGACCTAAATAATGTTTCGTTATACAAGTCACTTCGGTATACGCACCTGTCCTGCGACGCGTAACAAACACAACGGGCGGTCTCTGGGTTGAAGTACGTCCATCGCCACCACCGCTGCCGCCGAAGACGTCTTCCTCCGTATCCTCAAATTCTTCCTCAGGAAATGCTGTGATATCATTACGGCATTCAGATTACGAGGACACGTTGGAAGACTACGAATCATCATACAGCAACCCAACAAAATGCACTTGTCTAATAACTTGCATATGCCATATCGCTGAATTACACACTAAAGAATACATGTGACCATATACGTGTGAACGCATTACATAGCTTTATATAGGTGTAATGGGAGATATCATGGGCATTGCATGCTCTAACATGTTATTTAGTACATTCACTGCATCTGTAGAGCTTCATCACATAGCAAGGCTGCACTTCACTGCCAACTAGTCACATTGTCTGGCCAGGATGCGATATATATACATTGTGCTTTAAGACTCCAGGAACTATTCGTTTAAGCTCTGCAGAGTAAGTAGCATATCAGCTTGACCTACTACATAATTTATGAGCGGATATCTGTAGCGCGAGTACACGTGGGGGAATGCTGAACAGTACAGTCGAGAAAGACAGAGCAATAGTTGCTTGCAGCAACATTTTCCAAGACACTCTTGTTCATTAACATCAGTGACACCAAGTGACAAGCATGTTTTCATCGGTTTTTCTGGAACTTGAACGTTTGTATTATAACCCCGTACGGGCACTCACGCAATCTGACTCAAGTCTGTAATTTGTACCGGAATTATTTATTTCGTGTATGGGTTGTTAGTTCTTCTGACTCACGGCAGTACATGCAATAGAAATGGCTACGGACAACAAGATTTAGAGTGATTCGTGAGCCTGTCATTGCGCGTGTTCTTAATATTATCGCATTATTCTTAGATACGGTCATATTTAGAGCAGCGCGTGTGATCTGGAAGCTCCTCCCCACATGTTATGTCACATTATAGCAGATGCAGTAAAAGATATTAAGCAACAAAACTAACCAAGCTTACAAGGTGCAGAAGAGACCACTAGTGCTTTACATCGCTCAACCATCTTTTTTTAGGTGGAAGGAAATGTTATGTATTATAGGAATAACTAAATTTCCGGACGAGGGCTGCACACGAACTTCTCGGGAACGTAATTGCCGAAACATTGACTCTGAAACTGGCGTTTCAATTATTATCGGATAAGTGGCAACGGACTATCTCTAACACTAATGTTGTGTAGAAGCCTCGTGTGCAGCACATGGCTATTGGCCTCTGCATAACTCCTCTCTAGCTGTATGCATAAATAATGCTTACTGCCTAAACCCTAGCTAGTAGCACTATTATAGCTTTTAGACTTTAATCACCGATCTACTTCTCTCACGTTCATTACATTCACTCACATGCATTAAAATGACTGAGCGTCAGAAATATCAGCCTTCATCTCTCGCATAACTACGCTTTTGTAGGTAAGTGTGAAGTTAACCGATTTCAATGTGTCTAAGATAGAAATAGCAGTTATGTTACAATAAGTGCAATTTAGGGTCTTATGAGGGGAGTTCATTTATTTTAGACAAGCAACAGCGACATTGCCTGCATCGGGACGGAGGCACTACGTGAGCTAGAGCTACGTGATCTACTTGAGAAATGTGTGTGACTGAGGTGCCTAGTGCTATCGTGTATTCGCACCCAATACTTCACAGAGGGCGAAGGATATATGCGCGCGACTTTCTGCCCAATTATGCTCATTCTCGTGATTGACAATCATAAGAAATACAAATTCAACGGCAGGTGTTTTTTAGATGGTTTATGAACTTGCATTTTAGTGGATTGCGAACGATGCGTCCTGCGTGAAGCAGATGAGGTCTAAGTCAAGAATACACCAGAAGCCCTGCAATTGTAATCTATTCCAAAATTATGCATTCCATTTCTGCTACGTTTTCTCTGGTGTACCATGCCTCTATCAAATGTTCATGCCATCATTAAGGAAATAAAACACAGGCCTGCACGGCACACGCAGCACAGTCACAGCATAAGCAGGTGGAGCGGCTCAAGAGTAGCTCCAATTTGGGCACCAGGCACAACAGGGTCTTCGCGGGAATCTGATCGCTTCGTTTTGACGAGAACGATCTGAACTATCCGCCTGGCGTCCACGGCGAGCTGCGGCTTGTAATGCTCCCTGCACAGCAGTCTGCTGATCCTGATCAAGCCTTACAACTGCAACTTACATGTCGGGAGTGCCGCGTTTGCAGGCACCATAACTAGACGGCGCCACCATACTGGAAGATGCTCGGCAGCTCGGGAGCGCGTTGATTGCGCGCCTCGTCTGAATTTCATATCGTCGTCTGCGCCTGCGCATGCTGCGTTTGCTGGCACCTTACCTAGATGGCGCCACTATAGTGGCGGATGCTCGAGTCGTCTCCACTGCGTTTGCCTTATAGGGTATTTTCCGCGGCCCGATAGCAAGCGTTTGCGTGGCTCAGTGGTAGAGTATGCGGTTCCCACGCAACGGGCGCGGCTTTTATCCCGGCGGAAATCGGGTACTTTATTTCGCATTTCCGACGATAGCGGCTACGCGGCGGACGCCACCGGTGGCGGCATCATCGCGACCCGAGACGGCTATTGGAAACAGCCCATAACAGCTTACGCTGTAAAAAAAATGTCGCAGTTTCGCCCGAACGGAGAAGCATCAATTGCGATAGAAAATTAGTAGAGAGTTATACGGAGCAGAGATAGTAGTTTTATCGATTGCATAATCTTGGACAGATTCGCTTACTAACTGAAATAATAAGCGTGGTGTCAGCGCGCACAAGCAAACATGAATAGATCACACTCGATTACCACGCAGACAACCGCTGTCAAAACGCTGGCGTGACCAAGCGCGCCCACCGCCACGAGCGAAGGTTCATGTAGTCTATCGCTTCAACGGAAACTGAGCGGCGAAAGCACAGCACATACAAAGGGCAGAGCCGTGTGGAGATCGCTTGCAAGATACGGTGCACGCGACAGCTCGCACCGGCGCAAATGTACGTAGTTGTCAGAGTAGAAGCCGTCCCGCCACTCTCCCGCGCTGCCTTCCCACTTTACTCCTTTCGCGTGGGAGATTGCGTCGAGAGTTCCCCTTGCGCCCGGTTGCAAGATACGAATTTGGTGGCGCAGCACAGTGTCGCCCCCACCCACCCTCCCTTCCGTGCCCCCACGGCCTTTCGCGCAACGGAAGACGTCAGGTTTGCTCTCCGCCTCGCGTTCGATCTCCGTGCAAGTGCGCGTCCCCCGCGCGCTTTCGCTAGCTCATATGGCGCTCGGCGACAATTGCATCACCCTTTTACTTTATACGGTACCTCGTCGCCATCGCCGACGGCAAAATCCCCTTGAAGTGTCCATATAATTGCTATCGCAATAAAAGTGTGAGGTGATGTACTAGCGCCACTCTCTTCCTCTGTTTAATCAAATGGAACCCGACTCACGTCCTTTTTTTAACCTTCAATGCCATTAGCTTATGAGCCTATCACTCACAAATGAATTAAATGAAATGTTGCTGTTTTGCGGGTCAAAACCATGGTATGATTGTGACGCATGCCGTAGAGCAGGACTCCGGTTTATTTGTGACCATCTGGGGTTGTTTAACCTGCACCCAATGCACGGCACACGGGCGTTTTGGCATTTTGCCCCCGTTAGCAGCGCAACGCCAACGCAACTACGCCACCACGGCGAATCATATCGGTCGCAGAACTCGACGTTTATCAGTAGGCATAGTAGGCGGCCATTTCGAATACACGCTCACACTCATGAAGTCTTTTTTAACTGTAACATTGTGTTTTACTGCTTTCACAAATCTTATCGTCGCCTGGCCAGCGCCAAATGGAGAGTCATATGCATAGGCACCACATTAATTGCTACGTTAACTCGCGCGTCATGCTCTATGCTAGTGCAATGGTCACTCAGAGACGCTACGACTCTGAATATAGGTATTGGGTACTTACAAAGATTCAGACCAACGGCCAACAGGATTCCGCCCATGACAACGAAAACCAAGCACAGTGATACCATGCAGAACAGTCCTATATTGGTAGCCTGTCGTCTTCAAGGAAATAGAGGCAGAGGAATGAGTTACACGTGTTACACAGGATGTAATGGAGCACTTGATGTGTTCGTGCACACTCTGCGCCATATTTTTCATCTAATAAATGTGGCACTTCATACGTGAACAAGCCAAGGAGCTCGGGTAACTATTACACACAGATATTGATGTGTAAAGCAAGGGTATCTTTTAACACTTTATTGCAGACTCTATGGCAGAGATGTCCACGACATTGGTGAAACATCAAAAGCAACACAGCGAGAAAAAAGGCAGCACAACACAGAAACACCGGAACCATCAATTTATGAGGTGCATGTACTATGTCTGCATATGCGCGCATTCTAAGCGGTGCGTCACCAGGAACACGTTAATAAATCTCCACCAAACAAACAAGCATTCTTACCCCGTTTGGGGATCACTGATTCTGGCTACATTGTTTTCTTGTCACTTTGTTTCGATTCCTATATTTTCAGGACGTGTATCAGATATACTCTGCCCCTTGTGTAGATCTCGCGAGTGGGACTGTCATATATTTCAACTTCACCCATGATGCAGGGTGTGTGCTCCTGTGAACACCTGCTGGCATTAAGTATTTAAATGCTCAATTCAATACCATCACCGCTGGGAAATTCAACCTTGCATAATATGTGATATTCAAAATGCATAGTCATCTCGCAACACTGGCCGCGTCCGCCACTCTCCCTGCGCTGTAGTTGCGCAGTGCCAGTACGTGGTCAACTTGTGGCCATTCAGGACTTTGGAGTGCAATACTTTCCTTGATGGTGCAGCGAACACTGAAAAGCAATCATCACTGTGCTCCCCCCCCCCCTTCCCCCGAATCAACGAAGCCACGCCCGCTGGTTTTCTGCGTCGTCGAATATTTGCACGCACAGAATTCTTAACACGCGTATTACCTAGAAACCAAAACATTCCAAGAGGACTCGTTTCGGCGACTTGCTCTTCTAACCTCGGTGAAGTACCCTGAAGGAATGCTCATACGCTCTCGTATTTTCGACTGCAGGCTCTAATTGCATTTGATTACGAACCCCTACCTTTGAGAACGCGTGTCACATGAAAAATCTAAGCTCCCGTATTATAGTTCATTTGGTCAAAGATGGTGCTGGCAGCCCGCCGCAGTTATCATCTAGGGGATTTCTCGTAGGTTAGCTAGTCCGGTATTAAGCGATATATGAGATTACTGCGCAGAACGCTGCTCCTGCTGCCGTACGTATAGACTGACAAACATTTTTTCGGCTGTTCTTTTCAACTCCCGCAACGCACGGTAGCGTTGATATGCCACCTGCATTTTTTATCTTCAGCTGAAACAATTTTTTAGGAAATGTGTGTGTCCGATAGCACGGCTATGCTTCTAGAGGTGAATTTCTCGAATGGGCGAACATTTCCGGATTAGGCATCGCAATTCCCGGGATGCTAACTATGAATAGTCATGACTCTACTTTTCAATAACAATTGACGTACGCTGCGATTCCAAATTTGAAAGCTAGCATTACTGATGTTAACTCATGAGATATTGTTTTTTAGGCTAGTATTACTTTTGAGGTACCTTTTTCCGAAAAGTGCGTTAGCGTTCCAGTTAATGAACTCAAGCTCCGATAATTGTTCTATCAAATTTTGGGGGCGATTAGATGTAAAAGAATACTAGTCATCTTCTGTGACGCAGTCGACCCTTTGCTTCTGTTCAGCTTCTCATTCACAATTTCAGCATCTGCCCAGAATAATCCAAATTATAATTTTAGAATCTATGAGGCACCCTACAAACAGATATTCCGATTTATCCGGAATCTACTTTGCGACTCTTCACGTATTCCACAGGCGGATGCCGATTTTCGCAATAATATTTATGCCATCTTTTAGAAATGTTCAAACTGAATGTTCGCCGAAATATGCTAGATATGTAGTAAACCACCAACAGCAATTCGTCGGGAATTTGCATAGCTATGCCAGTACGACGGCTCGATGATAATATGCTCGACGTTCGATTTAATTTGCACGAAAATGAACCTTTGCAACGGAGTACGCCCAAACATTTCGTGCAAGAAATTTTTAAGCAGTTGAAACCTCACATAAAATTAGTTCCCCTACCCTCTGCCTGATGAACTTTGTTATAGTTCACGCTGCCCGAGAAACGGGCGAACAAGCAAATTAGTCCCTCTCAAATCATAGAGTCGGTAAACCACACGTCAATTCCACACAAACAGAGAATCAAAGCTCAAGACAAGTTATGGCATGTTCTATAGGCAAACTAAACATTACCATTAGGTATTATACCAAAAAAGAAGTCGACGCGTGCTCGCGACACCTACAACTCCAACAAATGCTCGTTCGATGTACGCGTGTGTCGTGCATATTGCACGGATCTCTACGACATTCATATCAATGCTAAGGCTGCCCCAATAGTATCAAGTGGCCACACTCTTAGTGGTGGGTGCAGTATGCCTTTCAGCCGCGTACAAATGAGCACCGCATGCTTCTCGTTTCGTATTTTTACCAATATTGGTGTTTGAGCACATAGTATTGATTAATGTACAGAGCACAGAGCATAACGATTCTAAAAGGCAGTCAGAACCACTGATTTATATTTTCATGTGACATGAAGTCTTCCGCGATCGATTCCGATGAATCTTTCATTGAACAGTGCAGCAACACTACACTACAGCAACCCTACAGCCATTCTGTTCTTTTCATTCAATTGTACGACGTGAAACAGGAAGCGTTTGCATTGTTATAACTCTCGGTCACCTGGTCCTGCATATTGGTTGCTTGCATTACTTTGTTCTGGTTAATCACTGAACCAAGGTGAAACGTTATTCATCTGTATCTGAAACTTTTACAATAAAATGTGCACTGTAAATCTCATGGACACTCATACGTTATGAAAATATTTTCAGCACTCACGAAAGGGCTTCCTTGTAACGTAACAAATTTTGGACTTTTTTTCAGTTAGACCAGACGCAACCAGACACGTAAGCTGCGCTTAATACAATTTAGCGCGGTCCTTGAAGATGTAGAGTATTCTTTTTTGCAGCAATACACGCGCAAGGCGTTTATGAAGAAGATTTGCGTAATGAACGTGCGTGTAAATAAATGCCATCGGGCATCAAATCAGGAAGGCGTCACGCACCATAATTTTACAAGCACCAATAGGAGAAGGCCGCTACAAGATTAAAGGATGAAAAGTGGTATAAGTAATACTTACTCATCAGGATATATGGCTAGAAAGATGGCAGTTCATTAGAAACCATGATATTGTTTTGAGAACTTTCAGCTCTTCAATGTGGCTAACTGAGGTACACAAAAAGCAAGATTGATGCTGGCGTTAAGAAGACAGAATTCCTTATAAATAAATACATTTTCTGGCGGGCTGCTGTGTTTCCCAGTGGACGGCGCCAGTAATTACACAGCGTAGATGCATATTGAGGAGCAGTGAAGAAGCGTATATACTAATTACTTGCAACATAAACGCGAAGCAGGGCGTTGCAGATAGGCAGTGATGAGGGACCCGAGATTATAGTTTACCGTTGAACCAAAACATTGACAAACACTTCTACCGAGACTTCTGTTTGGTGTGTAGTGCGTGCGACAGATCGTTTTACACCAGTTGAATCTGCGAATTCAGATGTCGACAACTATACGCTGATTGGTGCGCTTCCCATTTTAAATGTGTGAAACACTATAGTGTTGTCCAAGTACTAAGCTCGGTTTACTGCGGTCTTATTAGCCCTTTGTATCCCAGCGGCAACAAATGCTGCCGTAATGTATAATGGCGCTGCGAATCTCATGTCTGTTGCCGAACCTTGAAGTATGATTTTCGTTTTTCACGCCAACTCGAGGTTTTAAAATATGCTTGTTATATGGCACGACATATCCTGACAACTGTGCAGCAAAAGAAAGAAATATATGACTTGCTCCACAAGGTGGCCGAGACGCCATATTCCTAAA
The DNA here is from genome assembly GCF_013339745.2 of Dermacentor silvarum. Classification (NCBI taxonomy): domain Eukaryota; kingdom Metazoa; phylum Arthropoda; class Arachnida; order Ixodida; family Ixodidae; genus Dermacentor; species Dermacentor silvarum. Next base: position 152,289,161 of record NC_051157.2, on the reverse strand, counting down.
GTTTCTTCCAATTTCTCATGATGTAGTTCTTTCGTTTGGATACTTCTGGTATGATAGAGGAACACACTGGGTGTATTCTTATGTAAATTGTTTGGGGAAAGAGTGAGTAGAAGTTTTTTTCCCCATAGTTTGCTACCTACACGTATGTTACCGTCAGAACTGTGGGGTTCCCGATGTTGACGGTGGTTCTACCACGTCGTAAAGGTTTCTAAAATACAACTTGCGGAATTCAAATTACAGGTCGCCCTTGGCCTAATTAAGTGTGAGAATTCAAGTGAAGCACCCCTCCAAGACTGACCCAAAATGCCCTCTCGAACCGAGCTTCAGATGTCCCTACTTCTGTCAGGTGACCGTCGAGGTACTTCATAACTGCGCCCCGAGGTGCAAGTTGCCGCAATGTACACGAATAACAAGGCTTCAATGAAAAAAGTGAAAGGTGTGCCTATGTATCGCAGAAGACGGACCAACAAACTTCTTTGCAATGTTCCACACAATGCAACCCCATATTCCTAGCGTACACATATGTTTACGTTTCATTTCTTCAATAGATGGGGTTCACTGAAGGATATTTAAGTTTTGCTTTGTCATTTGGCACTTTCTAATGGAAATTCAACCTTTAAATGTTTGTTTCTTCACCTACCAGCAGCATGGGATACAAAGGGTTAAACAATTCGGCTATAGCGAAGTGCTTGCATCAGCAACTGCAATGATACGATGCAGGCTGTTCCTTGAAGCTTGTTCATGACCTCGGGTACAACAAACTAATGCACCGAAAATATGCAATCGTTTCATTCACCTCAAGTTTAGCGAATGATTTGCAGATGGATTTAGTGAAGCGTTTGAAGATTGCCTCTAGCATTTGCAAACGTGGTATAAGTTGGGGTGCGGTTCACCACACCCTTTACTTCGTTAATTTATACAGATTTCAATGAAAATATTGCACAACAACATGCAGGGCCGGCATTCACAAAAAGATCATAGAATGCATTCTTCCTCGGAGAAAATTGAACCCAGTTCCGATGCGGGACATGGAATCAGCCAATGTGGCCTGCCATTGGGAAAGAACACTCGCGAACGAAAAGCTTTGTGAATTTGGTCCGAGATGTTGAGGACGTCTGAACAGTGCGACAAGTTGCCTAAACAGTTCCATCTGGGTGGGGCATTTTTGGCATTGAAGGTTGGCTGGTAGCCTAAAACTATTTGCGTTCACGGCACGCAGCTAAATCACTGATGATGATTATTGTATATTAGCATCCCCTTTTAAACTGGGCGGTGACAAACAGCCACCTAGCCTGCTTGAGTTAATCAGATAAGCTATACATGCCTACCTATGGCTGTAACGGATTTGGTCGTATTATTCTCTTCCGTGCTTTTTTTCCACCAATGCTCTAAATGTCTCATGCATATCTCCACAGCTGACAGGTTGATGCTTCCGTCCACTTTAAATCCAATCGCTTCTGCGAGGTGTATGTTACGTACAGGTCCCACTGGGTGTTACATTCGCATTAAATTTGGACGTGCTAAGTTGTCTCTGCATATGTGCTGCAGCATGCGCATGCCTCATCTTGGGGGCACACGATTGCGCCAACTTAATGGTGTGCTGTGAAGTTAATCAGCGTGCTTCTAGGTGAATCAGGCACACGTCCTAGCGTGCACAACGCGCGCTCTAAGTTCATTTCGCGCACATTCGTAGCAAAATTTGCAAATGATTGCCGTCGCGTTATGCTCAAATGCTAAATCGCATATTTTTTTGTTGTTGCCGCCATTGAGGAATTAACAAAAATATATTGTCTCAGGGATTACATTTTCAGTACTTGGCGGTTCTGCGTACGCTCCGCCCAGCAATGAACATGAAATGCAGTATCACATCTAAATGATTATTTTATAACCAAACAATTTCGCAGTAACAACAAGCCATCAATCGTTCGCCTGCGGCTGCTAAAGCGACCTCTACGGAAACCCCTCTAATGCATGATTTCATACATTATATTATATATAGTTTTATATTCTTACCAGATAAGCTGCCTGCGGAGCCGGTGCTCTGAAACAGCTCTGACTGCTGACCTGTAAAATGCAACAAAGAAAGCTGGTCATCGGTTCAGAGGAAATAACTGCGTTTGCGCTTTACTTATTTGAAGCCTTCCTTTTATAACCACGCTTTCGTAAACATTGATGTAGAAGATAATTTAGAAAGACGTTTACATTGTGATAAGTTTCACCATGATGAATGTGAATAATAACGTAAAACACGCAATTTGGGGGCATATATACATAGATACAAAAAACATCGCCTTCTATTTTCATGAAAAATACTCATTTTTGTTGCCGTCGAAATTCGTTATGTTCGAATCCTTTTTTGCTACTTACCCGTAATAAAATAACTGGTGAAACAATTGGTCATTTTTATGAAACGAGGAGCAACATGTGCAACTGCGATCCGAATGAGCTATTTTGTTACCTACAATTTTACGCGCCGGAAGTTATCTGCACTTCCAGCTGTTCTGCACTCAGTGTCTCTGCGCCTTCGAGGGGGGGGGGGGGGGGGATGGTCTTCACCATGCAGTTTTGTAAATTGCCCCCTCTCCCTATAATATAACTGTCACAGGTTATATTTATTAGAGATTTAAATATATGCCTGCCGATATAGTACATTCGAATATTGTTTACAAAATTGTTGAATATTGGGTAATTCCAAGATAGGTGTCTTCCTCAGCTTCTCTTTGAGGCAAAATTCTGTGCGAACATTATTGATGAATGAACCAGATGCACGGGCAAGAGTTACTCATCGCTAGTGAAGCTCTAGAAGCTGCACAAAAGTATATTTATAGAGGAGCAATGCTCCAGAGAGACACTGAACGAGAAAAAAATTGCAAATAAATTTCCGGACACACTGATGTGATATGTACCTTAAATAAAGAAACATGTTCGACAGCTGATTTTTTTCCCGCGCAAAAATTTAGGGGCAGATACATTGAGGAAGGTTCGCTGCGTTTTAAGACCATTTTATTTTCAAGCTTAATATACCAATCAGTGTTTCTTTTTATTCGGGGTGTTTTTGGCGTACAACTACCTCTAATACTTCCAACTTGCTAAGCTTTCGTGAGTGTCCATCTTAATATTCAGGAAATCGCCATTTATTCAGCCTCATCATAATAAATAATTGACGTGGACAAAAAAAAACTGCAACCAAAACAATAACACCAGACACACACAAAAAAAAAATCCGTACTTACCGGTCACTTGAGAGAAGTTACTATCCGCTTAAACACAGAAAGGAGACCAAAAAAGAGACCGTAGTCAATAAGTGATGTTCACATAAGAGAAACGTTTGATGCATTATAAAACATTTCTCTTTGTTTCCAAGCTGAAGGAATGAATGAGTGTTTATTTCTACGAGGAGTGTTGTGGGTTTACGCCTGTCTATTACTTTCAACTTGCGAAGCATTCATAGGTGTCCACTTAGAATTCAGAAAATAGCCGTGTCTTCCGGCTCATCATATTGAACAATTGACGCGGATGAAAAAAAAAACATCGAACCAAAACAGCAACACGAGAGACGAAAGAAGCCCTGCTTACCGGTACTGTTGAAGAATCGGCTATCAGCTGAAAAAAAAAAGGAGTCGCTGGTAAGTGGCGTCGGCATTAGAGCAACACAAAAGCACCTTGTGACAGCCCCAGTCCTTGCTTTAAAAAAAGAAAAAAACACTAAGCCTGAACAATCACTGTATTTGCATACCCGGCACACTACCGTTGTCATCATTGCTTGGACGGGACTACTACCGAAAACAAGGCGCTCAAAGAAAATTATCCAGTCTTGCCGAAAGAATTTGGCTGTTTATTTGAACCTAGTGGTCTCCACGGAGGCGCTGTTTTAATATTATTGTAACTTTCGCACGTTGGCGCAAGTTTTCCATGTGACATGATGTGCCCTCAAGTATCGGGCGGTCGTCGTAGAGGTTCAGTATGTACTCCAAGCGTAGGTTATCATCTAGCGTTGGCGCGTAGGTTCACATAAACGTGACATAAAAGAAAGCAGATCCCACACAAATGTCCAATTTACGTAAAGCAAAGCTTTGTATAATGTTCTTGCTTAATTGCCCAATGTTTGCTGCTAGGTTGCTAACCCGGCCTAATAAATGGACTCTACGAGCAGTCTTCGTGAATTTCACATGTATTTTAACACGCACGTTGAGTCTACATAATTAAACTACGTATAAGTATACATTCGTGTAACCAGGCGCAACATCTGCATGGCTGTTAAATGAGGCACCTCTGCTTGGCTTCCACTTCCTCGGCAGCTAGAATGGGCTTCGCTTCCATGACAGGCATCCACTACTAAACCCTCACTGACGATGCACGCGCAGAGGCAGCAGTTCTTGGTGACTACGTGGCCTGCTAGGCGAGCAAATGAACGACAAACCCCGGGAAAGAGGCAAGAAATCTTCCATAAAATGCACCTAAATTTTCATACTAACTACGTCACATTGGCCGATTTATTTTCAGGGACTGGCCAAAAATGGGGACATTACGTCCATGGTAGGCCCGCGCAAAAGGCCGCGTTTCAACTATAGAAAGCTAGCCTTCGTGCATAGCAGTCGCCGCCAGCGTTTCCCGGTAAGCATTAAGGTTACATAAACTGCAGTTGCCAGAAAGCTTGAAAGCAGTCAAGGATCTTTGAATGCTATCGCGTTCCACTCTTAAAAGCGATGCTTAAGCTCCCTCCAAATTTTATTCCAAGTTTGTTGCGTTTCGGTGAAATTCTCGCAAAATAAGGTCGTTATGAAACAGGCAGGTATCTAAGAAACTAAAGGAACCCCAGATACAAACTTTTTGTGTCAGTGCCCAATAATTAATCGAGTCTACCAGTGCATGGAAAGCTATGAACTTTTATCGCGCAATCTTCCCTTCAATGAGTGGTGTTACCGGATCAGACAATTTTTACAGATTTTTTTTCTAATTTATTGAAATAAAATTATATGGCATCTTGCTTCTCAATATGGTGCCCATACACACAACGCATGAAATGTCACAGCTTATCTCTACGATAAAATTACGATTATTTTATCGGCATGTCACTACGTGTTGTTGAATGTATACTTCATTGGGAACTTTCATTTGGGCGTAGTTGAGCAGAATTTGGAACGTTTATCGCCACTTTGGAGAGCAGGTTAAGGGGAAGGTTAAGCTCGGGTCCTCCTATATAAATAAATGGGAAATGAGAAATACGTTTTCTCACTAACCGCCTTTCTATGATGTTTGTAAGATTTAAAAGAAAATGTTAAAATCTAGAAACTACTGTAAGCAGATTTTTTATTTAGGCCATCGATTGTTTAACAGAAATTGTTGAGAACTGAAAAATTGAGAAAAAACGAAAGTACACAAATATGCAGCATAGCGGTGAAAGAGAGCGCACAATTCCAAAAGCTGCATTTACAATACATCTAAACGGAACAAAATTGATGTAATAAAACCACGTGAAATGTGAAAAGCTTACCATTGGTGACATCTTTTATTTAAAATGTTCAAGTCCTAAATTATAATTGCGCTTCTGAATGTGCCTAGAGTTTAACTTTTTCTCCTAAATAGAACACATTTCTCTAAAATCAGTGCACAGATTATTTGAGAAAAGGAAACATTTATGCGTTTTACATGACCTTGATTGGGCGGCATTGGAGTTGGGCCGGATCGAAAGCTTCCTCTTAACACTCTGCAGTGGAGCGGGGTTTTATACCTTTCTAAATGATAATTATGCAAAACGCTCAGAATAACTGATACCAACGCCAAAATGAATGTTTCTTTCAGTAAACCCCGCGCTCTGTAGTTAACCTATCTTGTTACCTTAAGCAGGAATTAGAATTAGGCACAAGGACAGAAGAATAATATGCTGTAAATAATTGACTGCATTAAAAATAGTAGCTGATGAAGTTTTTATAGACTTGTTTTCCATTCCGTGAGATGGCAGAAAATCTGCAGTGTAATAGTCGAATATTCGCTACTTATCAGTACTTAGCGTGGGAGCTTGGGCGCGTTGGAGATTCAAGGGAAAAGGAAAACAGTGCGAGAAACACAGCATGTCGCTCTGTCGCTCTTTTTCCAATTGATTAGTACTTGTTGGATTTGCAGAATGAACTGTACTTCCTAACGCCCCGTGAATATTTTTCTACCTGCCTTTTGCGAAACCCCAAATTCATGAGATGCATGGCTCGAATAGACACTCCGCGATGCTTTAAACTGAAGATTCCTTTGCCTAAATATTCATTGCCTTTGTGTCAGCGTTATAGTTGCGTAAAATTGTCATGTATTTCCGTTATCTTGCTTAATATATTCGTAATAAGCTTGCGTTGGCAGAAAGAGTGGTTTAGCATTTCCGTAAACAAAAAGTAAAGCTTCGCTTATCATGGGTTTGCACATATGCGTCAAAACCGTCCAAAAGTGTGTTTTTTTTCAAGCGGGCACGTGCTCATCACTTTCCCGCGGACGGCCTTTTCGTATATACTAAAATCAACGCACCATGCTGCGGAGATACTTATTTTTACGTCCTCAGCACGTGAGGGCCATTATGTTTCTCATATAAACCAATATGTTAGCAACCCACATAGCACTGCCTGTAGTAGCGCAACCTACACGTACAATCGCGATAAAATGTTTGAAGACCACGGTACCAGCAAAAAATTTCAATACATTCAAGCGTAACCGCATGGCCTGGAATCGTTTTAACGCATTGTATTGGCCAAACAAGCGCGCGTACGCTTGCGCACTTGATTTCAGCCGGAATGCCCAGGCTGCGAAACAAGAATTTAAAACCGCGGCAGCTTTGGTCTCCAATTCGCCGCATGTATGCATCAAACCAACGAACGCGTTCCCACAACAAAATACCATTCAACGAAGCAACTGAAAGACATCTGCCACACTGACAAATGAGGCAACGCCGAACACAAGCCTCGTTAAATAGTTCCTACGAAGCTGCGTGCAACTCATGCAGCTAATGTTCATGTTTATCCTAAAAACTGGACTGTTTCTATTGCTGAGGAGTATATATGTAGCTCAAGCAAAGCGACTTGAGGGAAGCCGTGAGCAATGGTTTTTAACAGCGGAACTGTTTAAGCCGACTGTCAGTCCCTGTGTCGCGAACAAAATCTGCTCCTGGCGTCACCGCGCGTTGCCTAGCAACCACCTCGCGGAGCAGCCTGTGCTTCGCCTCCTCTCCCGGCCATGCACATGTTGCCTTCACATCGGACGTTTAGGAGAGGGAAGGCGAGAATGCGCGTGGCTAGCGCTATGCTCGCAAGAGAGAAAGAGAAGAGAAAGAAAAAGAAATTGTAGCAGCACCAACAAGACAACGCGCAGAGCTGCTGCCGACGCCGTCCGCGTTTCCCCGTTTCTCTACGTTCGCGCCGAACCCGCACGGTGTCCCTGACTGCAGCAGGCGCCTCTGGCGGTGGCTCGGCAGGTTTCGGCCAGCGACGCGCCTGCAAGTGTGGAGGCGCCGCTTGGCCGGGATGTCACCGGGGAGATAGAGCTTGGAGCAGCCGCGACGGCGGCAGAACTCTCGTTGACGCTGTGGCGAGTACTGTAGCCTTGACATGGGACGAACAAAGAAGATACGGACACCCGAAGAAGAAAGAAGAAGCCGCTCACCTTGATGCGCGTCCCGCGGCCAGCCGAGAATCTGCGCGTCGGCGGCGAGCCGATTCGGAAAACCGTGCCTACCAGCACTTAGCATTTAATTGAAAAACTTAGCCAAGCCTAGTAAAACCTGGAAGAAGCTAGGTCAATCACCAGCTCCGCTGTTTACTCCAGCCTTGCACCGCTAGTGCAAGTCATCCGCTTCCTTTTTCGTGAGCGCCTGAAACGCACCGACGCGATCTCTATCTCACCTGTAATTACCATACAGTGCCATCTAATAACGCGCATATTGCTTGTGAAAGCTACCAGTAATAGTATAACACAACGATTGTTGCTTACCCATGGCTACGCTTAGGAAGATCAGCAGATGAAGCAGATCACGTTCGCTCCGTGATGATGATGATGATGATGATGCACCTCCGTTATGGCTCGCACCCACTAAGGGGGATAGGCCAAGAATCGGGCGGCAGCGGGAATGCTAAAGAAAATTCATATTTTAAAACAAGAAAACAAGAAATGCCAAGTAAAAGACAAAAAAGACAGATGTCGCACTAACCAGATTAGCACGCGAGCGAGCAGTCAGACTGACTGAAAAAGGTGAAAGTGAAGAATTGTTACAATCAGAGGGAGGTAATATTAACCAAACAATTTGGAGAAATCAATTTAGGTGATATGAATGCATCTGATGTGTAGAATACAATTACAATAATTAGCAGGGTAATCGTTTTGTTTCAGTTAAGAAATTAAATACTGCGCAACACACGTCTCTGTGACTATAGCCTAGTGCTGAAGCCCCCAATGATAACAATACTGCTATGTTTAAACCTAATCCAATTTTGTAAAGTGGAGCTTCCAGTAATAATTTTCTGTGGCGTGAATAGCGTCTGCATGATAAAAAGTAATGTTCTATTGATTCAATTTCCTTACAGTTTTGACATAGAGGGGACATCGTGAGACCAGCTCTATGTAAATAAAAATTCAATTGCGGGATGCGACAGCGTAGTCTGGTGTAAGTAACTTCCAACTGCCGAGAAGTGCACCACTCCGTGAGATCTCGAGGCTCGATACACGCGCTTCCGTGCTCGCGCAGCCTCGCTCTCGTCTTCTTTAAGGGCTGCTGGGCACGCCGCATTATGGGCCCAAGTATACTTTTTGCTTCTGATTTGGAATGTAAGTATGCAATACGATGCGATTGAATACTGTAAGTGGTGCCTAATGTGTGAGATTCTGCAACATATATTTTGCTACGGCCTCTCTGCGCTTCACAGCGCAAGACGCTGGTTTCTGCGTCAGCGGGTATTGGCAGGAAAACATTGTCTGAAAGTAATACTTTGTCCGTAGTGGGTGACCGCACAGTAGCAACAACAGCTGAAAGGGCTGCTTTGGACATCTGAATATCACCGCACTAGATTCGAAGCTTTAAGGAAACCACTGTTGCATGTTTAGTGTATGATGATGATGATCCGCTGTACAAATGGCTCATCAACCCCAGCAATTCCGGACATCGCGTGTAGTTCACAGCTTTTACCCCACGTGGCGTACGGACCTTTAAGATTTGAAATTCGCGCGATGACGCACGAAGTGTACTGGACAACAACAGAATAACCTTTTAACAAGAAAAAAACAGAAAAAAAAAGGACCACGCCAACAGCTTTCACCGTCGAGCATGGACGAGCGCGAATCAGGAATGTCTCATCTGATAACCGCCGCGCGTACAAGACGAGCGGCCAGCTAGTCTACTGTGAATCAGCAGTTTTGCTGCTATTGATAAGCGTTTAGAGGCTCAGCCGCGCTTCGAGAAAGCGGGTGCAGAATCTTGAAAGAGCGGCTTCCGCCTCCTCCCCTTCCGTCCATCTTTTCCTCGTCCAACTTTTTGTCCGATCGAATCAAAAAAGCAAAAATGCCCTTTTGTCGCTTCATTTCTCGAAAGCTTATTCTAAAATAATAATGTAAGCTTGCTAAATGGTGGCGATGGGCGCATGTTTCTGGATATGCAGTCGTATGATTGACGCCCTTAATCTCGGTTGGCCTCAGTTTACGAGTCCATTTGCGCATTTGCGTGCAGGTGCCTGGTCGAGTTATGTTCATTGCCACGGAATTCCGTTTTTCGAAGGCGAAAGCCTTAGGTGCATGGCTATATTTTCGGTGCCATTGGCGGTGACCTTGGCGAAACCGTGCCGTAACGAAAATGGCCGACGCCGCAAAGAGTAAAATCACGTCAACAAATGCTCGGATGGACGTCAGTTTTCTCAGGAAGGTTCCTGTGAACAAATTGAATTAGTAGCTTTGTAATGAAAATTTGGTACATTTCAGCCGAACACCTTTTCTAAGCTCTTGGTAAGCGACGGGTGTAAATGCAGAAAATCATCGATAACTGATCAGTGTTCAAAGACCTGCTTCACTGCACAGTGGCATAGCCAGAAATTTTGTTTGGAGAGGGGGAACTCACGTTGCAGCGCGGCCTCCTCCTTATAGAATTTGTCGACGGATCAAATACATCAATAATAACTGCATTGTCATTGCCAATGTCATTGTATATTAGAGGCTGCAAACAAACTACCGAATGCTACCCACTGTCAAGTAAAATATGTATGTTTTCATAAAAGAATATATTCGTATGTCCCAGAAATTGTAGCAGAAATAACTGATATCAATGCTTCCGCGTTTTTTTTTGTCTATTTAATAAGTAAAGAAAATATCACACGATCTTTAGAACTATATCAGTTCCAAACCACCAAAGCAGTGCATACAGCTGGTGTGAAAAACGTAAAGGCCATGAAAAGAACAAGTTGAGCACAAGTATTTTGATAAATCTTTGTCAATCACGAACCTTGTTTACTTTTTCGTACAGTCGCGAGCAGAAGTTTGGAGACCATGGTATCAGCAAACAAATGAAATATATTAAAGCGCAGCTGCGCGGCCCCGAATTGGCTTAATACGTTGTATTGGTCCAACACGCGCACGTAGGCTTGCGCTCTTGATTTCAGCCAGAATGCCCAGGCTGCGAAGGAAAAAAATTAAATTGTGGCAGCAGAGAGGCTCGGCGTTTCTGTACCGACGTGGGAACGGCCCGCTACGTGCTGACGCGCGTTCCGAGGGACCGTAATAAAGTTTTATCATACCATCATACCATACCTTTGGTCCACAAACTTTTGCTCGTGACTGTACATATGCAACGGCCAGGGAAAAACCTTAATGACGCTGTCCTTCGTAGCAGTAGATTGCGCATGAGCAGTTGTTACCGGTCGTGTATTGTAATTACACCGATAATATAGTCGCAACAGTGAGTACATATAAGGAGGAGGAGTTCTGCAAGATGTACATTAGAAATGCGAAAATAGAATGGAAATACAAGTGCCAAGATACAAGTTGATAAAGGGCGCACAAAAGTGTCACTGGAAACAAAATGCACTGTTTCTATACACAAAGCCTCGCAACACGATGTTTAAATATATGTATTAGTATCCAATAAATCAATATATTTAAGCAAATGTCACTGTATGTAATGCGTCAAAGAAGACAAATAGACATGTTGCGCAGACACACATACTAGCTTTACGCATAGAAAGAAAGACGATCCAGGCAAGAACAAAACTATGATCGCAGAAATCGTGATATGTTCCGGAAGGACCGCCTGTGGGGCTAGTTGGTCTAATATAGTTACTTTCAGTTTGATAGAACAGTTTGCTTCTCCTAGGAGCTGACAAGGAAGGTGGATTTGTTGTGATGCCGAAAGGCATGTTCAATGAAAAAGCCCCAGCGGCAGTGGACAAGAACTTTGTGGCTGTTTAGAAAAGTGCACTGAGGGTTAAGACTAAGTTCATCAAATTTTGTAAGGACTTGGAATTGAATGCTCTTGCTAGTGCTATTAGAAATAGTAAGGGGAACAGTCTGAAGGTTTTCTTTTCTACAAAAACACATAAGATAGATGTCCCTTTCAGAACCATTGTGAGCGAAAGGGGGGCTTGCAAAATAATGTTAATCAGTTTTTACTGAAGAGCCTTAAGTGACTCACGGTTGTTGATCCTTTCCGCGTGAGTAAATCTGAAGAAGCCATTGAATATGTGAAACACAACGAGAGTAGAGATTATGGCTTGTCTGTCGATCTTGAGGACTTGTTTTATTCAGTACCTTAAGATGAGCTTTAAGTTGCTGTTATGAAGTGCATTGAACAGAGTGGGCCATAATGCGATTTCCAAAACTCCGCTTGCTTGTCGGTTCATAATTTAACGCTTGTAGAATGTTATCTTAGTGTAACATTTATTGTTTTAACGAGCAGCCTTTTTTGCAACGTAGAGGAGTGTGTATTGGGTCTTACGTGGCTCCGATTCTATGCGACATGTTTTTAGCTGATATTGACAGTGCGCTTGATTTGGCTTTTAATGGAGGGAAGGAATTCAAAGTGTTTCGGTATGTCGATGATTTTCTAATTCTTTTAAAGAAAGAGGGCAGTTTCACGGCCCCTGGGAGTATTTTAGATGTTTTTATTCAAGCTGGGCAGGGTTTGAGTTTCACTCATGAATTGCTTGGCACTGAGGGGTTACAATTCCTGGATCTCATGCTAAAATTTAGTGTAGGCCATGTTTGCTGAGAGTACCTCCCACTGGTTAAGAAGTGTCTCCTGCCTTTTGACTCGGCCCACCCTAAAGTATTAAAGAGGGGCATCGCATTACAATGTCTGGATGCTGCGCTCCGTAAGTCATGCCCGCATTCTATGCAGCATAGCTTTGACAATCAGATTGGTCGCCTATTAGCAGCGCGATTCCCTAGTTGCTTGTTGTTGCGGTGGCCGAGTCTATCCTGCAGAGGGTAAAGAACACAGCTGGAGCGGAAAGGGCTGAGACCCAGCGATGGATGGCGAGACCCGTAGCCATGCCTTATATGCATCAGGTCTTGCACTACCTGAAGAAGGTCGCCAACAGGCATCGTATTCCTGTGGTCTTCACGGCTCCTAATAAGCTATCCAGACTCTGCCCTCGAATTTGCGGGGACAGGAAAGGAGGTTGACAAACCAGCCTTGATAGCCGCTTCGTGGGGTGTGCGACAGGAGTGGTATACTCCGTCCCCTTGTTGTGCGGGAAGGTGTACAGCGGCCAAACCGAACGGTACGTAAACGATCGGCTCAGGGAGCATGCGCTAAAAGTTAAGAAAAAAGAGGACAGGTATGCACATTTGGTTTCCCACATCATTACGTGTGGTTGCGAGGCACGATTTTATGAGACCACTATCTTAGGCAAATCAACAAACTACACGGCTCGAGTGGCTCTAGAAGCATTCTACATCCACAAGAACTCAGATATTTGTATACGCGAAGCGTCAATTCTTTTGCACAGTGCCGAACTGAACTATTTGAACTCTGTTGCCTCAGGCAGATAGTACTGTTAACGTTTTTAGATTTCTTTTTTTTTCACCTCTCATGGGAAAGGGGCGTGACACTGGTGTACGTGGTTCACCTTATAAATCGGAGGGTTTGTAGACTGAAATAAACGGTCGGTAGTAGAGCTCGTCCGCGTCTGTCGTGTCTACGTGTGTGTTGTGCGTACTTTTTTGGGCTATGTCTGAAAAGTAACTCGTGATATGTACGTGGGCCATGCGGCGGTCGCGACAGCACTATATGGGTAGATAATAGAGGAATAATGCAGAAATCAGTACGAAAATGTGTAATTTAACTGCCTGCAGAGCGGCAACAAGTTTTCTGCACCCAAAATTAAGGAAGGGTATTGCTTCGGTTCAAAAAAGAAGTAAAAGCGGGTAGCTAAAAAGGAAAGAAAAGGTGATGCGGCAAGTTAAACTACCCAATATCCGAGTGTGTTTGTTGGCAAACACCGCGAGGGCCGGGCTTTCAATCAACAAGGTCGGTAAAAATTGGTGATTTATGTCCTCGTAATTTTCGTTTTCACGGGATAATTTTGATCATGATGCTAACTATTTGAATAAACGGCAAAAATTTCTGCGGTTTTAGAAGCTGATGAACAGTCATCCGTTTTCATAATTGCGAGTTTATGGACCTGAAGGAACAGAACCTTTACTTGCATTGATTTTTGCTGCTTCGCTATCTAAAAGAGAAACTTCACTCGGCGGGGAAGTTTAGTGAAGCGGTCAATGACTTCGGACACGTTGATGCCGGCGTCTCTGTGGGCGTATAGAAGCGCCAGCCTAACCATGTGTTCCCCAGACATTATAAAGCGCAAGTAGTTTTTTAGTAATCTCATGTGAAAAATATTCTCTCTGCGCTTGAAGTACTCACTGGAAGGGTGACTAGAATCTGAAGCAGTTTCTACACATTTACATAGAACCTGCAGTCGCAATGAGAGAGGGCATCTATTCTGGTGCTAAAACCTAAAAGTACTCCTTCGATGTCGTTGGCATCCTTGTTTATGTACCTTGCACAAACAGTAAACTGTTGGATTCCAGCAATATCCGTCGTTTCGTCAGCAAGTATGCAGAAGCAGCCTGCACCATTTACTTTTGCATCTAGGCTTTCTTTGAT